>NW_004754926.1:419000-451500 GCF_000188695.1 Salpingoeca rosetta | reverse complement strand
GCAATCAAGGAGCAGCCGCAGAGCAAAGCAACATGAATTAGTGGTGGCGGGATTGACCTTCCATTCACAATGGATGTGGAACAGCACATATGCTCAGAAAAGACACGCCGACGGATGCCCTTGCCCACTGCCACCATCACACTCAAACTCTGGCACGTACTGTCTTGTGCTTGCAGCTCGCGCGCCTCCTGTGCTTGCTGCAATGCTTGCCGCTGCTTCAACACTTCCAGCTCCGCCCTGTTGAAGAAGCAATGGGCATTGTCCCAAACGCACAAGCCAGCGACATACAACGTCAGCGTGACACCCCCACCAACACAGGCAACACGAGCACAAAGCGTGCACTGCGAACACGAGGCCGGCTGGATGCCTACACACATACAACACACACACACACACACACACACTCTCTCTCTCTCTTGCTACACACACACACAATCCCCCCCACACACACATACACACAATCACACACCTCGCGTAGAAGGCTGCGTAGTTGTGTTGCTGGCGATAGGCATGGGTGAGCTGTGCCATTTTGGCACGCTCTTCTGCCGTCAAGTCTTCATCGTCGCTGTCATCACTGTCCGAGTCAATGGTAATGCTGCTGGCAGTGTTGGTGGTACTGCCACTGCTGGCCCGCGCTCCCGTGTGCATGCCGCGCTTTGCCGGATGCTCGTTGGATGAGGATGAGGCTGAGGCATTTCGCTTGCCGGAGCTTGTGCCAGCGCCGTGCTTGCCCTTGCTGCTGGCGGCGGCACTGCTTGCAGACAAGTCTCCGCTTGAGGTTGCGTCTGTCCTTGATGCGGTGGATCCCACGCCCGCTGCCTTTGTGTCAGGTGCACCTCTCCTGCCAGAAGTGGCACTGGTATGTTCGTCGTCGCTGTCATTCTCCTTAAACGTCATGTCAGTGCCAATGTTCCAAAGGTCGTCCATGGAGCACCCATGGTGTGTCAATGCGTTGCTGACAATCCTGAACTCCTCGTCCACTTCCTCGTCATCATCAAGGTCATCGTCATCCTCGTCATCCTCGTCATCGTCCTCAACCGTTTCAGCAACTGCATGCTGCTTCGCCTTGGTCTCCTTCTCAGCCTCCTTGGCCTCGCTCTGTTTCTTGTCAAAGGAGCTGGGCATGGCTATCGTGGACTGCTGTGGTGTTGCTGTTGGTGCAGGTGTTGTTGTTGCTGTTGCTGTTGTTGGTGTTGCAGTTCGCGCTTCCATCGTTGCTGGTTGTTGGTGCAAAAGAAAGATTTGATGCGACAATAATGATGAAACACGCCCAGCGGTTCTTCTGATGCGACAGTGGGTGCAAACACAATGCTGTGCAGTACACGCCCCTCCTTCCTTCTCCCCGTGCTCCCGTGTGCTCTTCGCCTTCTTCTTTGCAATCTCGCGGGGGTGTGCTGGGAGTAGGTTTCTTGTTGGAGGATGATGAACAGTATAATGTAATATAATGTTACATTATGGAGGAGTGTAAAGCTGCCACCAACACACAATAAGCGTACACACATGCAAAGACACACACACATGCAAAAACGCACGCACGCACACACGCACGCACACACATGCAAAGACACACACACACATATACATACACACACATATACATACACACACACATACGCACACACACAAGAGCTCACGGCACTGCTGTGGAGTTGGCTGCGGCAAACGATGACGCACCGCCCACGGCGAGGCCGAGGAGGTTGTCCAGGCTCTCGTCCATGTAGGTGACATATGGCATGGTGCTGTTTGCATATGTCTCTGCCAGGTACGCCGACGGCGGCAGCTGGCTGAGGGCCTCGCCCATGGCGTCAGCCTGCAGCACAGCCGCGTCCTCCCGCACCTTGGCCACCAGCACCTGCGCCTGCACCTGCGCCTCAAGCACAGCCAGCGCGACCTTGTACTCAAACGCCTCCACTTCCCGCTGCGTATCGGCCTGGATGCGCGTGACATTCTGCCGCGTCTGCTCATCAATCAGCGCAATCTGCTCATCGTAGCCAAGCCGCACGTTCTCCGTCTCCTGACGGTACACGGTGAGATTTGTCTCGCTCTCGTATCGGACCCGGTCCACCTGCCGGCGCGTCTCCTCTGTCTCGAGCGACGTCTGCAGCGCATACGACTCCTCAAGGACGTCTGTCTCCCGCTCGTACAGCGACACGTTGCGCCGGCTCTCCTCCTGCAGCTCCGTCAACAGCCTGCACGCAATGCGGCCGGGGGTGGGTGGGTGGTTCGTGTTGTGTGTGATTGAGGATGGGGCACGAGAAGCACCAGAGGGGAGGACGTCGCTGACTGAGCCAGACCGGCAGGCAGATAAGGTGCACTCAAAACACACACACACACACACACACACACACACACACACACACACACACACACACACACACACACAAAACCAAACAAGCATGGCGTGGCGTGACGTACTGGTTTGTGCGCTGCTCGATGCGGCGCCTGCGCTGCTCCTCCTCGGCCACCAGTACCGCCGTCTGCTGCTCGTATTCGGTGATGTAGCGCGTGCGCTCGGTCGACAGCCGCAGCTGCGTTGCTGCTGCCTCGGCGTTGATGCGATCGAGTGCCAGCTCCTCCTGGCGAAGGCGTGCGTCCTGCTTGGAGATCTCCACGTCAATCAGTCTCTGGTTCAACTGCGACGGCAGAATCACGTTGCGGATCTGGAAGCCGGTGATCTCAATGAACCTCTCCCGGCCCTCCTGCTCCATGCGCGCGCGCATTTCGGCCTCGACCTGCGTGCGGTTCTGGTAAAACGTCTCGGAAGGATAGCTGGCGGCGACATCACGCAAGATGCCGCGGGCCAGGCCACGCAAGGTGCTCTCAAAGCCCGTCTTGTGGATGCGGTAAATGTCCACCAGATACTCCTGCGGAATGTGGAACTGGAACGACAAATCAAGCAAAACTGATCGTTGCACAGCACAAACGAGAGGGTGCGAGGAGGGGAATGTGGGTGGAGTTGCAGAACAAGGTTGTCGTGGTGGTGACAAATGGAGGTGAGAAATCGTCGGTCACAAGTGGACAGGCCACGGTGGTGGTGGACACATGCAAAAGCAACAACGGTGTGCGACACATACGCAAGTGTACAGACACAAATACACACACGCATACACTGAATCGAACACACACTGAATCGAACACACACACACACACACACTGAATCATACACTGAATCACGCAAACAAACAGGCACATACAAACAAACGCACAAACGCACTGATTTGGCCGTCCTGGACGCGCACATTGATGGCATCGCCGTTGCCGCTGGTGTACTCGATGGTGCGATCGAAGCGCGGAAACTTGATGGCGCGACCAGCGGGCCCAGCAAAGTACCGGCCTGGCCCAACTGCTCGGTCTACGTTGCCAGAGTTGTCAATCAGCACGGCAACCTCGTCAAAGGCGACAGTCTGGCTGCTGGAGAAGAGGATGGGCAGGCCAATAACAACGAATGCGCCCAGGACGATGCCAACTCCCCACAGCACCTTGCGGCGTGATTCGTCTTCCCACCAGCTCTCGCTCATGGTTGCCTTGGGTTTGTTGTTTGTCTCGGCGAACTGATCTGGCTGCGGCTCTGGCGCTGCTGCTGTTGTTGTTGCTGTTGTTGTTGTTGCTGTTGCCGTGTTCCTGCTGCTGTTGTTGCTGGTTGTTGCTGTTGTTGATGATGATGATGCTGCACCGGCTGTTGTTTGAGCGCCGACAATGGACAGATACTCTGCGCTGTCGACGGTTGAGGTCTCGCCGAGCTCCGAACTGGCGAGGTAGAACTGCAGGGACGTTTCTTGGACGGCCCCTTGCTCGCCGATGGACGCAAAGGAGGCCGCTGTTGCTTGCGTTGAGTCCGATAAGGAGCAGGTGGCGGTGGTGGGCCGGGCGGTCTCAGATGTGGGCTGGGTGTGTGTTTGTGGGCGGCTGGCTTCGTGTGTCAATTCAATGTCGTGCTGTTCCCATTCCATGCTCACACCCGGACAGCAGGGGAAGTGATGATGAAAGACTGAAGCAGCAGCAATTCAAGACGGGGAAGTTGACTTGCGATGGCAGATCAACTGTGTGTGAAGATGGATCGATGGGTCGAGGGTGTGTGAAGGTGGATGGAGGGTGAAGAAAATGTCACAACCCAATGGCATCCACCTCGCAAATGTCGTGGTGTTTGTGTTGAAAGAGCAAGACACTTTGCGTTTTGCTCGTTGCATAACTCGACACACACGCACACACACGCACGCACACACATATACATACACATACACACACACATACGCACACACGCACACACGCACACACACACACACACACACACACACACACACACACACACACACACACACACACACACACACACACACACACACAGCACGCTCACAACAGCAACATACGCACTGACCACAATATCCAGGTCCGACCACCGTTTGTTGTGTTTGCCGTAGAAAAATGGTAGAAGACATATAATAATTATCTCACAACGCACCACGATCTCGCGTCATTCGATCAAGGAGCGCTCCACGCCCACCAAACAAGGTGCTTGCTTACTGCTGTTGGTTGAGAGGCGTCTCTTTCCTTCGGCTGTCTTTTGGTGTGTTACGCTGTGCTAATGTGAAGTGCTGATGACCTGGGTGATGGGCAAAGGGAGGACTGAAGAGCTGAAGTGCTGCTTACATGTCACAACTCACATGTCACAACTCATTTGATCCACACATTCACATTGGCCTTTGTTGCAACCGTGTCATTCATTTTCCCCTCGCACATCACGTTCAGATCTTGTCGAATAGCGTGTGCTCCTTTCCATCGCACACACACACACACACAGACACACAGACACACACACAACACACACACACAGTGCTTGTGAACCATGAAGCCAGCGACGATTGCGGCGCTGGTGACGCTCGGCGTGGCTGCGATTGTCCTGATCGCCGTCATCGTCAGCTCCATCACCCGCGTCAACGACGACGAGGCGTGCCAAATCTTCTACCAGGACGGCAACCGCATCATCACAAAGGAAACATCCGGCATTGTCTTTCTCGGGCCCGGCGCCCAGAAGTTCTGCCTGTCCAGAGCCACACAGCACCTCATCTTCGAGGAGGAGCAGACGGGCCTGCAGAGCACAATCGAGGCGCGCAGCGTGGAGGGGCTCACGCTGACGCTCGAACTGGACATTGAGTTCCGCTACATCCCGGAGCGCATTGCAGAGACGGTGTTGCGTGTTGGCTACGACCGGCCCGAGGACCGGCTTTTGCGAACAGCGCGCGCAGAGGTGCGCAACGTGGCGAGCCAGTTTGGCGTCACTGAGTTTCTCACGGGCAGCCGCGCAAGCATTGCGCTGGCCATCCAGCAGCGGCTGCAGACGGTGCTGCGCGAGCAAGACGGGGTGTTTGTCTCCATCATCCAAGTCAACCTCTTGCATATCCAGGTCTACACGCCCTTCGAGCAGAAGTTCCAGGAAGTCGAGGACAGGAGGCGTGAGTTACCTGCTGCTGTTGCTGTTGCTGTTACTGTTGCTGTTGCTGTTGCTGTTGCTGTTGCTGTTGCTTGCTGTTGTGCATGCGTGTGGTGTATAATGTGTGTTGTGATGTGTGATGTGTGTGTAGCGTGTGGTCATGTGTTGCGTGTATGGTGTGTGGTTTCGTGCGTGGGTGATGTATGCGCCCTGCTGCTGTTGTTGTTGCTGTTGTTCAGTGTGCCACATGCGTGTCGTGTATGCAACACTGTCCTCATCATGCCATTGCTATTCCTCTCCTCACCCATCGACACAACACACACACACATACACACAATACACATGCACATGATGGCAGTTGCACAGATTGTTGCGTCGGAGAATGTGACGCTGATTGAGATTGAGGAGAACCGAGAGCTTGAGACGGCGAGCATCGCTGCAGAGGCCAACCGGAACAAGCTGCTGCGCGAAGCCATGTCCCGAACCGTCACGGCCGAGCTCGAGCAGCAGCGCCTGATGACAGAGGCTCGCACGGCTGCACAGCAGGCGCAGATACAGGCGGAGTCCGACCGCATTGGCCGCCTCATCCGCGCACGCACGCAGCTCGACGAGACCATTGCCCGCCGCGAGTTTCTAGTGCAGCAGGTGCACCGCGAGGCATCTGCAAACCAGACGCTGTCGGAGACAGAGCGCCAGAACGTGGTTGTGCGGGCGGAGGGCGAGGTGCGGCGTGCCCTCGCCAACCGCACGCGCGACGTGCAGCTGGCACTGACCAACCAGACGCGCGCAGTGGAGGCGCTTGTCTCGTCCGCCATCAACAGCACCTTGCAGGTGTTCCGCACGCAGCTGCAGTCCAACTTCACCGCAGCGGCCACGGAGCTGCGCGGTCGCGGGCGGGCGGCAGATATCCGCGCAGACACGCGCGCGCACGCTGCGGAGTACATTGCACTCCAGCGCTCGCTCAACCTGACCGACCGGGAGCTGGCAAGCGTGCTGCTCTATCGTGGCCTGCAGCGCCGAACAGACTCGGGCAACCTCTCTGTTCTATTCAACTACGCAAAGCAGCCGTTCAACTTCCTGGAGCTTGGTGACCGGCCCGTGCCCGTCTCAACGGCAACCACGGCTTCAACCACACCAGCACAACAACAGCAGCAGCCACAGCAGCAGCCAGCAGGCAACTAGCTCGAGACGCCTGTTGTTGCTGAATGGGCATGTTGGAGCGAGGGAGAATGAGCGCGCGCGTGTGTGAAAGAGGAAGAATGAGAGAGAGTGTGTGTGTTGTGTTGCGGAGGGGAAGAGAAGGTGGGAGTCTGTGACATGAACGTGAGTGACCGTGAGTGATTATTGTAGTGTGGTGCGGTATGATGTGAAGTGCTTGGTTCCTGTTCTTGTGGACAGCATCGTCACGTGCGAGCTGTTTGCTGTCGTTTCTCGTGTGTCTGTCCCTCTTGCTGAATGCTTGTGTAGTGTATGGTTTGCTGGCCTGTGCGCGCGATGGGCAGTGCCTCAAGCGGTTTGTGTTGCAGTGATTGCTTAACACGAGGAGGCAAAGAAAGGAAGAGGGAGTAAGGAAGGAATGCAGTAATGAAACAATGAAGCAACGCAGCAACGCACAGAACACTACAGCACAGTGCTACAGCGGAACACACACATGCACATGCACACACAACGGTCAATCAACCAAGCATACACGAAGAGTGAAGCAAGCAAGGAGGAAAAGGGGAGGACCGAAGGAAGGCAATACACAAAGTCACCACCGCATTGTACTTGTGGTTCAGCGAGCAGGTGGTGCTCGGGTATATAAGCGACCAAAAGAGAGACAGAGAAAGAAAACACACACACACACACACAAGCATAACCACTGTCTTGTGGCGTGAAATGGCACACATCAAGCCCTGACACAAAACACACACACAAACACATACGCACGTGCACGCACACACGGGCTACGAGCACGATATACGTGAGCAAAGGGACAGACACATCTGACTCAGGACTGCTGGGCGGTGTCGATGTGGAGGGACTGGGTCTGCTTGGCAAGTTGGTCCTTGAGCCACTTCTTGCCGTAGTTGTGGCGAATCAGATCAGACAGGCCCTCGCTCTTCCTGCAGTTTGGAGACGTTTGGGGCGGGGGGGGGGGGCAAAAGGGTGAATGGAGTCGTGAGGTATGGTGTTTGAATGTAAAAGAGGCGCATGGCACGGTTGTTGTTGTTTAAGTTGTTGTTGTTGTTTAAGTTGTTGTTGTTGTTGTTGTTGTTGTTGTTGTTGTTGTTGTTTAAGTTGTTGTTGTTGTTGTTGTTGTTGTTGTTGTTGTTGTTGTTGTTGTTGTTGTTGTTGTTGTTCTTCTTCTTCATCATCATCATCATCATCATCATCATCATCATCATCATCATCATCATCATCATCATCATCTTCTTGCGTGAGGTCAAGGCAGGGTGCGGACGTACTGTGAGGGCTTCCCAAACGCGACGTCCTTGGGCACCTCCGCCTGGTGGCGGCGCGGGTGTGACGGCGTGTTCGGGTTCCAGTTCGACAGTGCTGCAGTTATGGTGATGGTAATGGTGATGGTGGTGGTGGTGGTGGTGCGTGGTGCGTGGTGAGAAGAAGGAATGCAATTACTGAGGTGCAAAAAGATGCAAGACACACTCCACCAAGCAGGTGAGCACGAGCGACCATGAGCACTTGTTGTCATCGCACCATCCTTTGCGCCGGGCACGTCGCGGGGATTTGTCTTTCCGTGGACAACGGTATCCGCACGTGATGACACCGGCGGTCGCGCACGGCCGAGCTCGGCCTGCAGCGTGGCAGCGTGGCAGCGGGGGATGGTATGGAGGGTGGGGTGGTAAGGGAGCGCGGGGTGAGGGATAGATGAGGTGGGTTGAAGAGCTGGTGGTGGGAGGAGGTTGGCAGTTTCGGCAACATAGGTTGAACAACGAATGAAAAGAAACACACACACACACACACACACACACGCGCGCGCGCGCGCAGGTGCACACAGGCACAAATACAACAGTGGAAGCGATTGATGCATGGCGTGAGAGGTCGTACGCGATAGAGCTTTGACGACTGGTTGAAGCGCGCGTTGGCGTCGTGCGTGTCCGGCCGGTTCCAGTTGCTCATCGCTGTCCACACACACACACACACACACACACACACACACACACACACACACACACACATATATATATGCAGGACGGGCATGTCAACTATACACCTTTGAATGTGCACATGTGTGCACTCGACCATGGCCACACGAGTTATTCGGGCACGTGTTCTCGGCGTGTGTGTGTGTGTGTGTTCTCGGTGTGTGTGTGCATGCACTTTGTAAATGTGTGTGGTGACTCACCACCAACGACGCCGCCCTCGATCTTCGGGTCTGTGCTCTTCTTCCCGTGCACGCGCTCCTTGATGCCGGCGTCCAGCGTGTGTTTCGCAGCGCCAACGTCCGCCTGATGCAATACGCCGACGCACACGCGAGTGGTTTTGTGTATGTGTGGGGGTTGGTTGGTTGGTTGGTTGGATGAGGCCACGAGAACGCGGAACAAAAGCAGGCGACGGCGAGCTGACTAGACGGGAAACGCCTTCATGCCACACACACACACACACACACACACACACACACACACACACACAGACACACAGACACACATACACACACGCGCGCGCGCCCACGGGGAAAACAGTTGCTGTGCTGCTGCACCTTGATGAGGAGCGGGTTTGTTGTCTGGCGGCGGGGAGAGTCTGTGGCCACCCACGACGACAGCACCTGCCCTGCACCCCCATCCTGGTGACAGAAGCATTCGCATACACACGCATGAGTGCGCTTTAAGTGCATGTGCCATTCAAACACATGACGAGGCTGCAAATTACATCAATCCACACCGCAGGCAGCCACGACACGAAGCAGCATCACCACCACAACCACGACAGTGTGTGCACAGCCCACCTCGTGCTTGTGCTTGAGACCGTGCACTTTATCAGCGGTGCTGGCAGACAGGGGCGGCTTGGCCCGGCCGACTTCAGGCTGTTGCACGTGCACAAGTGTGTGTGTGTGTTGTGAGTTTGTTTGTTTTGCATTTGAAAGCCGGAAGAGGCCGCACTGCTTCGATTGCGGCAGCCCCCCCCCCCACACACACACACACACAGAGTCAAATGTGCAGCACCTCGCGCCTGCGTTGCGACTTCTTGTCGGACTCCCACCACTTTGAAATGGCTGCAAGAAGGCAAGTTGACAAAGCATAGTCATGAGCCCTAGTTACATCACTCAAACCAAAGCTCACACAACGCACTTCCCCAGCACCACAACCCCCCCCCCCTCCAAACTCCCATTCACAAATGCACATGCACACTGCATCGCCCCACCAACCAACAACATACTTTCGGAGACGCCGGCGTCCTTGACGGTCTTGCTGCCGTGCACCATATCCTCCACACCCTCAGACAGCGGCTTGCGCGCCTTACCAACGTCCGACTGCACACGCACATGGGAGGTGAGGGAGACAGACAAGAGCGTGAGACTTGCTACTGGTGTATGGCCCAATAAAACTCACACATATGACTACATTCAAGCACATGCTATCACAAATACACACGCGATCACAAATACCCCCCCCCCCCCAATTCACACACACACACACACACACACACACACACACACACACACACACACACACACACACATACAATGACCTCACCTTGAAGAGGAGCGGGTTGCGCTCCTTGGCGCGTCGTGCTGCCTCGCTCTCCAGAGGAGTGCTCAGGCGCTCGTGAAAGATGGCTGCTGTGCCACCGTCCTCCTGCAATATCCACAAGCGCAGCCCAAGGATGTACGTATGATGACAAACCGGCCCAGAAATGAGTGAGCAAATGTGCGTGCTCGCTTGTTGAGCAGGGTCACGTTGCGGCACGGCACGCATTGCATGGCAAGGTCCCCTTCACTCGTAATTACGTCGATAGCGTGCCAAAAGCGTTCAACCACTGCACCCTCACTGCTCTCTGATGCTGAGATTCACACGTTGCCCATGTTGTGCACACCACTTCCACAACGCAATCGAACCTTCTTTGACTTGACGCCGTACACTTCGTTGGGGTTGCGCGTAGTCATCTTGGGCTTGCCCAGGGGCGCCTGCTCCATCCAGCACATCAGGGAGAAAGCAATAGCAAAGACCAAAGCCATCACACACACACACACACATACACCAACCAGGGGATGTGAGATCACGTTCTGAGATCACTGATTGTGCAACAGACACACGCGCGCGTCTCTCGGATCTGGGTCTTGTGATTGAGGTTGTGCTCTCGCGTGTGTGTTTGTGCATGTGAGACAGGGTGAGCGTGTGTGTGTGCGTGTGTGTGCGTGTGTGCGTGTGTGCGTGTATGTGAGCGTGTGCATGATTGCGTGTGTTGACAGCACCTTGACAAGCAGTGGGTTGGTGAGCATGGTTTCGCGAACGACGCCGATGCGCACTGCATCCTCGTCGAAATCGTCCAGATTGTCTTCCCCACGTCCACTTCTCGACATGATGCAGGTTGTGTTGATGTGTTAATGCTCTCGATCCAGCAACAGGGAGGGAGGGTAGCTCAAACCAAAACGCTTCACAGAGATCACACACGAGCCGTCGTCGTCTTCCTTATGCTCAGGTCAGATCAGGTCAATCAGAGCAGTGTCGGCTTTGGTTTGCGCGCTGCAGCTGCTGTGGTTGGCAGGAAGGGAAAGGAAAGTGGGGGGTGTTGTGTGGCGTGGTGGTGTTGTTGTGCGCTCAGCTTGGCAACGCAAATTCGCGATATTTTCCTATATTTCTCAACAACAGGCGTGGCGTGCTGTGCCACAGAACAACAACAAGAACAACACCCACCACACCAACACCACGCGACATGGGTGCCAACGCCAGCAGGGCACGGGGCGAACCAAGGAGGGGGGATGATGCTGCTGCGATGGCATATGGGGTTGGCATGAACAACGAGGCAATGCACGGTGCACGGCACCGAAGCCATACAATGGCAGGGGACGGCAGTGCGGCGCATCAGGCCAGCAGCGTCCACAACAACAACAACAACAACAGCAGCAGCAGCAGCAGCAAACACTTACAGGCACACGTACAGCAATCACAACCACACCAACCACACCAACCACACCAACAACAACAAGAGCAGGCGCCGCTGCAGCGCAGGCGCTCGTTGTCGGTTGTGTTTGCTAGGTGGAAGCGCACGGCGTCGGAGGATGCACCAGCGGGCACAAGCACGCATAAGTCACGGACAGGCGGGAAAAATCGGGGGTGGAGGCGAAGCAAGCACAGGAACAGCAAGAAAGATGCTGTCGCTGCCGGCACCAGCCCATCCGTAAGCAACCACGGCCGCCACCGATTTGAAGGAGGCGATGATGACGCTGCCGCAGAAGCACATGTCCCACACGACAGCCCGCCAGTGTGGGGCTTCGGTGACCCACACACTGGTGAGATGCGGCCACGCTGTCAAACCACAAGTCTTGGTGCTCCATTGGATCGAAGGAACGAGGCGATGGACGGCGATGGCGGTGGCGTGCGTCTTCGCACCAACTCAACAGCCATCGCAGACGCGCGATTACGAGCACACTCGTTCTCCATCAAGACCCTTGCACACGCCTTAACCACGAACGACATGGGATTCGCCGAACCTCCCAAGCACCACAAGCAGCGGTTCGTTCATGTGCGTGCGTGCGTGTGTGCGTGTGTGTGCGTGCGTGTGCGTATGTGTATGAGATGGCTTTTGGTGAAAAAGGTGGCCGTGTTCACCTCAATGCTCTTGCATGTGCACACTTTTGCTCACACAAACAAACAAACAAACAAACAAACAAACAAACAAACAAACAAACACACACACAAACAACAACAAACACGCACGCACATGCCCATGCGTATGTGAGCAGACAGAAGAAGAAGAAAGATGAGATTGAGTGGCAAACGAGCGATGCATATGTGTCACAGGAAGACGCGTCCGTATTTCCACAGCGGCCGTCCAGCTTCTATCTGTTTGAGCAAGCCTCAGATGGACACAACAGCTCATCGCCATCCCCGCTCCCGCACGTGCGCGAAGACGAAGATGGGGGTCATGGCAGCTGCAATCACCATGATGCCAGGCACAACAGCAGCAGCAGCAGCAGCAGCAGCAGCAGCAGCAGCAGCCACAACATCAGCACTCGCAACAACAGGAGAGCCAGCACTGGCAGCGGTCGCACTGGCGCAAACCGTCATGCACACGCGTCGGCAACACACGATCCCCATCACCACCATCGCCATCCACTTGCGCGCAGCGTCAGCGGGAGCAGCTGCGGTGGTGGTGGTGGTGATGGTGCCGACGCCTTTGATGGCGTGGCTGTTGCCCGTGCACAGCAGCACGCCGCAACCGACAACAATCGCGAGCACCAGCGCCGCCACCACAGAGTCGACGACGAGGAGCGGCAGGAGCAACAGCAGCAACAGTGCGGGCCAGGGCGGCGTCGACACGGCAGCAGCGACAGTGATGGTATCGGTGCTGTGGGCGCGCGTGGTGGTGTTGTGCTGAGCGGACACGACGCATGGCTGCAGCAGATTGACTCGCTCATCGCCCAGCAGACGCACCAGGCCACCACTGCTGGTGGTGGTGATAATGGTGACGGTGATGGTGATGGTGATGATGGTGATGATGGTGATGGTGATGATGGTGAGCGCTCAGAGAATGATACACTGAAGCAGAGCAAGGAAGACACAGGACAAAAGTCACCAGGTATGTGTAGGTGTGTGTGTGCACTTTGTACGTCTGTGTGTGTGTGTGCACTTTGTATGTGTGAACGTGCAGATGAATGTGTGTACTTGTGTGCCATTTCCGCTCACGAAGCCCTCTCCTCTTGTTTGAATATGCTGCTGCAACCCTTTGTCTTCTTCCAACTCCTCCTCCTTCCCCACCATATCCGTGCCTGCAGGCACGAGCGACATCGACGCGTACTTTGACACGCTGCTGCAGACACCAGCACTGCGAGGAGCGGGCAATGGGGACAACGACGACACACACGCGCAGCGCGGCTTGACAGAGGCCCTGTTTGAGCTGGACATTGCCTCAAACCTGTGCTCTGATGTCTGACCCCCCATGTTTTGTGTGTGTGTGTGTGTGTGTGCGTGCGTGCGTGCGTGCGTGCTTGTGTGTGCGTGCGTGCGTGCGTGCTTGTGTGTGTGTGTCTGTGTGTGCTTGTGTGTGTCTGTGTGTGATCTTTGTGATGCACCTGCTGCATCGTATCTATGTGTGTTGAAGACTCATATTGCTAGGTTTGTTGTGGTGTGTGATTGTGAGCGTGTCATAGTGTGAGATTGCTTTCAACACATCAGCATCGGCATGGTGTAATGGCGACACACTTGCGAGACGACAATGCAACGAACCAAACAGCAAGGAGCAGCACGCACACAATTGTAACAGTGATCTTGACGTCAGTGGTACACACACACACACACAACAACAACAGCTTTGAGAACCAAACAAGCGCATGCACGCAACAACAACGTACAGACTTTAGCCACACGGCACAACAAAAGGAGCCGGTGTCAGATGAGCTCGACGTAGTTGGCGGGGAAGAGGCCAAACTGGCCGTTGCACGCGCCCTGCCACCAGCCCTCGTCAATCTGCTCAATGTCCGTGATGATGTCGCCCGGGTCAAACGTCAGCTCGCCTTCCTCGTCTGCCTGGTAGTCGTAAAGGGCGCGGGCGCGAAGGCCACCACCGCCCTCTGCCGCCTGCTGCTGCTCTTGCTCCGGCTCAACGGCCTGCTCCTGACAATGGTCACCATGGTGGTGGTCATGGTGGTGATGAAAAGGATGGTGAGTGAGCACATGGAAGAACAGCACAATTGGTGAACGAGACAGGCGAGGCATGCACATGCACACATGCATGGGCCAACCCACCACAACAGGTTCAGGCACCGGCTCAGGCACCGGCTCAGGCTCAGGGACAGGCTGTGGCTCAGGCTGTGGCTCTGGTTCGGCTGCCTTCTCCTGTCAAGCCGTGTCATGGCAGGAGACGGCGAGGTGATGTGATGTGCGGTGAGATGTCAAACACGCTCGGGAGTGCGCTGTGCGTGCTGCTGCTCTCTTGATGAGGTGTGTTTTTTGTGTGGGTACGCTCCATGCATGCAGGCACGCATACACACACCAGGGAGCATACAGACAAGGCGTGCCCAAGTACAAGTTAAGCAGCCCGTGCCCGCACGGGTGCTCACCTGTGCAATGCGGGCCTCTCTCTCGGCCTCCTCCTGCCGGCGCTGTTCATCGCGAGCGCGTTGCTCTTCCTCCTCGCGCTGCTGCTGCTCCTGCCGCCGCGCGGCGTCCTCTTGTTCCTGCTTCTGCCAGAACGCAGACCTGTCCTCCGACGAGGCAAGCCCTTGCTTCTGGAACTCGTTCTGGTACGACGTGCCCACGGGGCCTGGACCCACCACACGATGATGACGATGGCGAGTGGTGAGTTGTGGTGGTGAGTGTTGTGGTGGTGAGTGGTGTGAGATGAACATTTGCTGAATGTGGATGAGCACGCATGGAAAGGCCGATTGAAAAGCAAAGCAAGCAAGCAAGGAATGAACGAAGGAATGGAGGAACGAAGCAAGCAAGGCGGCAAGGAAGAAAGCAAACAAGCAAGGCGGCAATGGAATGGATGCATGATGTTGTCACGTTGCACAGGTGGTGGCGTGTGGTGTAAGGGGGCGGCGTGAATGCCTGACGAGCCAACCAAGGGCGCACCTGATGGCTCTGCAGCAAACTCCTTGCGACGCGTTTCCTTGTGCACGCTGTACGCGGCACCGGACGACTTTGCCACCAGCTTCAGGATGGCGTCCTTGTCCAGGTCCGTCTCGTTGCGGGCGTTGATGGTTACGTGCGCCTGTGTGTGTGTGTGTGCGTGCGTGCGTGCGTGTGTGTGTGTGTGTGTGTGTGTGTGTGTGTGTGTGTGTGTGTGTGTGTGTGTGTGTGTGTGTGTGAAGCGACGGTGAGTGGGTGATCGTGAGTGAGTGGTTGTACGCATGCTTGCTTGCACACGGCGGTGTGAAAGGACGACAAAACGATGACAATTGCGACACAAAACGCGCCTGGTTGCACATGCACTTACGTGGAAGAACCGCTCGACGTCACGAACGTGCTGTGCGCATGCGCCCTTGCGAAGCTCCGGCGCACCCTCCCCAAACTGGCGTATTGGTTGTGCATGTGCGGGGAAGCGCTAGAAAATGAGGGTGCTTGACGAGGCTTCGAGCCATGCAAGACACACTACGCACAGTAATACTCACACGCACAGACACACACACAGACACACACAGACACACAGGTACAAGTACACACACACATAGGCACACACACACACACACACACATAGGCACACACACACACACACACGCACACGCAGCAATCTACGCACCCAGTTGATGAGGACATATTTGTCAATGCCTTGGTTTGGATCCTTGACTTTGGCAAAGCCGTATTGGATCTTGGAGCCCTCAAACTCCTCCAAGAAATCATCAAGGTCGTCTGTCCGGGCACAAAGGCAATGAGGGAGCGCGTGGGCAAAACGAAATGAAAACGCAAAGCACAAACACAAACAAGCGCACGCGCGCGCACAAACACACGACCACAAGCAAACTTACACAAGCAAAAGCACAAAAGCACAACCACACAACAAGCAGGCGCGACGGAAAGACGCACCTCCTGTCTCAACGACCTTGAGCGTGTCTGACTTCTTTTCGTATCCAAACAGCACCCTACAACCGAACAACACAAACAAACACACACACACAAAAAAAAAAACACCCCCCCCCCACCATGCAGCCGCCGTGTGAGTATCAAGCGAACCTCCCCCCCCCCCTTTTATACACACATACACACATACACACGCTTGTGCGCACACACACGTGCGCGTACAAGCACAACCAACACGTTCTTCACAAACACAAACAATGCACAACGCACAACTCAACACAAATGCACAACACAACACAGCACAAACCCCGCCCTCCCCCATTTTCAAAACAAGCAACTTCGCGCTGCTATTCGATCCACCAAAGCATGTAGAGTGAACCAAAGGCACGTGTCGTGCACCAACCAAGTTGTGTCGCCTCCCTCAGCAAACACAGAGTCGCGCGCAGCGACGAGGTCTGCACTGTTGGTTGACAGGTCCACGGGCGCCATGTTCGGTTGGTTGGTTGGTTGCCCTCGTCCTCCTCCTGCGGTTTGTTCAGTTGTATCGGGCACGGTCACGACACGATGAGTTGTACGATGACAGGGCAGACTGCGATTTATTAAAGATTTCACCTACTTTTCTTGTCACCGCTTTCCCCTTCCGTGTGTCATCCGACCGACCAAAGGGTGCGTGTGGTGTGTTGGTGTGCACCAGCGTGTCTGGGTGTGTGCTCGACACACGTCTTCAGATCACCACCCCATCACCAGTGGACGTGAGTGCTGCGTTTGATGTTTGAGTTCCCTCTGCTTCCAATCGATTACACCAACTCACTGGCTCCTGTTTTGACTCGCACTCACGCACACATACACACGCACACATACACACGCACACATACACACACATATGCACACACATATGCACACATACACGTACGCACACATACAGATGCAGCGAATCCAAGGCGAGGAGGACCAGAGTCCCCAGCCGAAAATCCACGTAACATTGCCATCAGCGTTCAACGTACAATTGCAGCCAATCGCCAGTCCAAGTGTGACGGACACGCACAAGCCACCTACGCTGCTTCAAAGCACCGCATCACCCACAACACTGCCACCAGTGCAGCCTGCTTCGGATGCATTGACTCGCCTACCCACCCAACCGGTACAGCACCGAATACACCAGCCACGCCAGCAAATTCGGCGAACGGAATCCCTGTCATCGGAGGCGCCGTCCCGCCCTTCTTCATCCGCGCACTCCTCGGCCACTGCAAGTGCCAAGCACACGCCCCCACACCCGTCATCACCCTTGTCGCCAGATGCACCCGTCATCACCTCAGCCACGGCCATAGCCGCGGCGACTTCAGCGGCACCAGCCCAAACGACAGCCACAAGTGCGCGTTCAGTCTTGATGGCGCGACATACAACAACGAACACCGCATCACACACAATGTCGCACGCAGCACGGAACGTTTGTGTCGACGGTGGGACGGAACCAGCCACGATGCCCGTGTCTGCAGTGCCGGTGACCACCGCGCAGAGCAACGCTGGTTCGCAGCTAGCCAGCAAGGCAATGACGAAGCAGGCTGCATCTGCATCGGCAGCGGTGCGCAAGAAGAGCAGCAGCAAGCGGAGCACGCACGAGGCCATCGACCTGGAGGCAGCCAGCATCCTCTTCAGCCTCTCGCGTACGGCATCCACGACCTCGCCCACGTCGCCCGAGGTCAAGACGGAAGCTTCTGACGTCTCACACGTGCCCGTGCCCACTGCAACCAGTGCCCACCAACACCAACATCAGCACCAATACACGCACCAGCACCAGCAGCACTGTCCGTTGCACCGACTTCACGCGCCAGGCAGTGACTCCGATGCACATTGCGCCAAGCGAGCAAGGGTTGGCGGCAAGACAACATCAGCTGCGCCGCGGCAGCCATCGTGTGCGTGTTTTGATGTTGCTTATGAACACAGCCGCTGCCGTGGGCCCACCAGTACATCCAATGGCACCAGCCATGGTGGCACCACAGGTGACCACGATTCCGGTGGCGACGATGTGATTGGTGATCGTGATTGTGACGCTCCTGGTGTTGACGACGACGACGACGATGATGACGACGACGACGACGACGACGACGATGACAGCAGTGTATTCCTTAGTTCCGGCAGCTGTGCCAGGCACCACCCAGCAGCAACAGCAGCAGCGCCCGGTGTGCACCACCGCCACCACACTTATGCGGGCGGCGAGCACAAGCATGCAGCGGCAGCGGGAGTGGCCACGGGAGGTGTGACATCACCGTTGCCACCCCCAGCGTCGTCGTCAGCACCAGCAGCAACGTGTGCGCCACGTAAGCTGCGTCGCGGGCTGTCATGGACGGCCGGTGGTAGCGCCACTGCCAGCACCAGTGCTAACACCACTGCCAACTTCAACACCAGCACGAGCCAGGACGCAGGGAGCGCCATTGCCCGCATTGCGCTGCCGCTGTGCCTGCAGTTTGACAACAGCGGTGCGGCATCCATGGTGGGCAGCGATGACGACGATGGCGCTTCCCAGCAGCGATCTTCCCGCGTGAACCGCCTGCTGACTGAGTTTAGCGCGTGCATGTGGGACTTCTTTGAGCGGAACGACCTCACGTCCGGCACAGGCCTCGCCCTGCTGAACCGAGATGAGGTGGTGGGGGCCATCTTCCCGCTCGCGGCCTTAACGCAACAACAACAGCAACAGCAGCAGCAGCAACAACAACAACAACAACAACAACAACAACAACAACAACAACAACAACAACAACAACAACAACAACAACAACAACAACAACAACAACAACAACAACAACAACAACAACAACAACAACAACATATCAAGCAAGAGGAAGGCGTGCACGCTTGTTCCACCGTGTGCTCCCCTGGCGTTCATGGTCAAGCAGGGGCGCAGGCACTTGTACGTGGCACATGTTATCCCTCATCACACCACAGTGCGTCACTCATGCACGCATCAGGTCCAGCGACTGATTGTGCCGGCGACGGTGGTGCTTCAGCTTCAAGCCGCACGGCAACACCAGGCCAGGCAGCGCGTGCCGTGTGTGCTGATGCAAGCGCCAGTGGAGCTGTGACTATGGTTGCCAGTGCAGGCAACACCAACACTTGCACCGCCACCACGCCCACCACCAGCAGCAGCAGCGGCACTGCTCACCAGCCCAAGCAAGAGGACAGCGCTCACAGCTGCGGCACCCAAGCCGTTGACCACATCGACGACGACGGCGTGAACGCCGACACGCAGGCGAAGCAGCTGCAGTATTTTCAGGAGAACCAGCTTTATGCCATGTCGCGCTCGCAGTTCCGCACGTTTCTGCGGCAGTTTGACGGCGGGGTGCAGGAGGAGCTGAAGAAGATGCGACGGCGTGCCGGGCACCGCATGGCCAAGCGCCGGCAGCGTGCGCGGCAGCGGCGCAAGGAGAGCAACAGTGAGGCCCGGCAACAGGCGGCAGTGCTGCGTGGGCATCTCAAGGCCGTCATCAAGCACCTTGAGACTGTGCTTGTGGCCAGCCTTGTTGCTTCCGATGCGTAGCCACCACGCATGCCTTCCGCCCTGCTTTGTGCTTGTGCTGCGTCGTGGTCTTGGTTCTAGGGTTTGTGGTCTTGGTTCTAGGGTTTGTTCTGTGCTGTGTTGTGTTGTCCTCAATGCTCACTTTCTCCTTTGCCCTCTTTGATCTGTTATGCTTTGTTCAAGCTAGAGCGCCGTGTACCTTTTCCCTACCTGCTGGCCCATTTACTCTGTCTGACAATGAAGACTTGTCGATTCATCAGTGTTGCGAGGCATGTTTGTCTGCAATCTGCAGGTGTACAGTTTGTGGTGTTCTGTGCGGTGTGAATTTTCTTTGAGCAAAATAAGGGTGGTGATTGTGGCATTAATGACAACGGCACCCGGTGGCTTACAGGCGGTTGAACAGCAGAGAGGCGACCGACAGGGGAAGCGACAGCCGTGATGCTGCTGGTGTTGACCACCGCCGCCATCGTGATGGCAGCCTGCGTGGCCACAGCTGCGCCCGTTGATGTTGCAACGCAAGGTACGCGGCCTCCACTGGTGGCTGGGAGGGAGAACCGACTGCGCAGCACGTTGTGACGCACCACTGTGCGCGGTTGTGCGCCTGCGCATGTGTCTGCACACACACACAGGTCGTTTGCTTGGCGCAAGCAGACACAGCTGCGCTCACTGTGAATGCGATGTATCGAGCGCCTCACTGGTTGCACGGCATGCAAACACACCCTCTGTTCTCTGTTCTCGTTGTTGAGGGGTGAGGGCGCGGGGGTCGTGGTCTTAGATGGAAGTTCGTACACGCTTGTGCTGATGCCACAATACCCATGTGAAGTTTGTGAAGTTTATGCACGACCCCTTGTTCCTGTCCAATGTGCACGCTCACACACCTTCTTGTGCTTTCCATTCCCTTGTTACTCTTGCACTGATCGTCACAGCAGCCGCGGCCACAACTGCAAACGGTACGTGAGTTGCTGAATGTAAGCAGGTGTGCGGAGGAGGGGGCGCGGATGCGTGGATGCGTGGATGCGTGGATGCGTGGATGCATGCGTGGATGCGTGGAGGAGGGGGGTTGAACACACGCACATTCCTGTGACACAAGTGCACGCATGCGACGTTCGCATGGGTGCCGAGGCAGCCTCCCCCCCCCCCGAGGGCGCTTGTCTTCAATCAAATACTTGCTTCCAGTGCCACCATCACAACCAACCAGCTCTCACGCCATGGCTACTATGGTGCTTGCCGCCACACACACACACACATACGCACGACTCCCGCTGTGTTTGCTGGACGATTAGATGGCTATGTGGAGTTCTCCGATGTTTGCGAGGGACGGCTCTTCGTCGGGCAGTTTTCCTTCTCGAGTGCGCAGCTTGTTTGCTCAAGCCTCTCTTATGAGCTGGCCACCATCGAAGATGCCACACAGAATGCCGCAATCGCAAGCATTCTTGAGGCGACGGGAACCGCGTGGATCGGCGGCACAAGACAAGCGGGCGACAGCGACTTCCAGTGGGTGTCTGGACAGCCATTCCAGTATACCAACTATGCGACAGGAGAGCCAAACAGCGCTGCTGGTACGGCTGCTTGCCTGGCCATCAACCCAGACGGGACCTGGTTTGACACAGACTGTGCAAGTGAAATGGGGGTCGTGTGCACGCGTTGTGGCGTTGCAACCTCCAGCGCTTCCACCAGCAGCAGTTCCACCTTCACCCCAAGCACGGCCTCCTCATCGTCAACCTCGTCTTCATCAAGCACATCATCGACAAGCACACCAACGTTTGCCACGCACCAGGTCACGTCCACGTCCACAACAACAACCACGATGATGCCAACGACGACCACAACAACCACGATGATGCCAACAACGACCACAACAACCACGATGATGCCAACAACGACCACAACAACCACGATGATGCCAACAACAACCACAACAACCACGATGATGCCAACAACAACCACAACAACCACGATGATGCCAACAACAACCACAACAACCACCACCACTACCACTGCCACTACCACCACCACAGCAGCGACGACAACGACGAGAGAGACAACCGTCATTGATGTCCAACCTCCAACAACACCACCCATTGTGTGTGGTTCTTGCAATCCAGAAGTGCCAGGTTCGTGAGTGCTCCCGCCCTGCGTAGGCACATCAGTGCAACAATACCACCCATCTCGCTAGCCACTCACTCAACTCACGTTCTGCATTTTCTGGCAAGGCACCACACACGGCGAAACACCTAACTTTTCCGTCTCGCATGCCAATGCTCACCCGCACTCAACCCCTCTGCCATCTTTACACGCTCCAGGCTGGTTGCAGTTTGATGCAGACACATTCTTCCAGGCTTTTGTGCGCAGGCCCCAGCCGTTTGATGTGGCACAGGAGACATGCCGCGCCTACGGTGGCGAGCTCGCATCCATCCACTCTGCCAACGAGAACCTGTTTGCTGCGACATTCCTCGATTCCGACAATTCCGTGCAGTGGCTTGGTGGGGCTCGCTCTGCCGAAGACCCCACCGTGTTTGAGTGGATTGACGGCACGGCGTTTGATTTCCAGGCGTGGTATCCTGGCGAGCCAAACAACTACCGTGGCAATGAGGCTTGCCTGTCCCAGGGTCTGAAGCTGGTGCAGTCGAGTCAGTGGAACGACGCGCCATGCAGCCAGTCTCGCCCGTTCCTGTGCAAGTCCTCGACGCCACAACAGTTCCCCGCGCTCGTGCTTGAGTTTCCCACGCCAATCTCGGAGTCTGATGTCCCTGCGATTGAGCTCTTGCTCCAGAGCGCAGGCCTTCCCTCCAACAACCCAACAGGCAGTAGCATCACCGTGCAGCTCCTGAGCAGCCAGTTGGTTTACATCCAGCTGGCAGGCAACTTTGAGCAGTATGCCGGTGAGCTGGCCCTCAAGGCACTCAACGACCAGCTCATTTGGCAGGCGGGCATCCCAATTGCCTACGGTCAGTGCAGTGTTTTCATGGTCAGCGCGCCTGTGTGGCGTGTGTGTGCCCGCGTGGTGTGCGCGCGGTCCGTTCTCTTGCTGTTTTACATGTCACAGGCCTTACAGTCGCTCCTCTCATGGACATGTCTGCGTTCTATCGTGTGAATGTTCGATTTGGACTTGGTTCGATTGCATGCATTGCGTACACACATTGCAGTGCCCCTGACCTCTGTCCTTGACCAGATTCAGGCCACCACCACAACAACAACCACCACAACCACGACCACGACCACAACAACTACAACAACCACGACCACAACAACCACAACAACCACGACCACAACAACCACAACAACCACAACAACAACCACGACCACAACCACGACTACCACGACCACGACTACAACAACAACAACGACAACAATGACAACCACGACGACCACGTGGCCCTCGCTTGTGGTGTCCACGTCCACCACGGTCCAGGACCAGTGCGGCGAGTACGAGCTTGCATATGCGACGGACCAGCCAAACTCCCAGCAGCTGCAGTGGAGGAACGCGTTTTACCCACCGGCGTTTGCCCGTGAACCCCTCACTGCAATCCCAGAGGAAACGACGCTGGCCGCATTTGAGGTACACGAGACAGTCGCGTACCCGTGTTGGCTGCGTCTCGGTGGTGTTGGCGCATTGGTGCGAACAAACCTTGTTCTTTGCGGGGGTACACCCAATCCGTTTATGCGACTGTGATGTTCATCTGCTCATACACCGGTACAACACTCGTTTGCGTCTGACCGTCTCCCTCCACAGGCCGAATGCAGATGCGCGTGCGAGGAGGTTGCGGATTGCGTTGCCCTCTACGTCGCTGTTGGCACCACCCAGTATGCGTGCACGTTCCTGGCCACGACTGGTGTGTACTTGGGCGCGTCTGTGCTTTCATTTGGGATACGCACAATGTGTGGAACGGTGGTGTTGTTGACATCACCCCAGTTGGGTGATAATGCTGTGCCAACGGCGTGCATGCACCAAAGTCTCATTGATTGAGCTTCTTGACCTCTTTGCCTGCCCTCCACTTCTCATCGACAGGCGGTGCTCAGCACACGACCAACGAAGGCCGCAGCTACATGAAGATCTACGGCATGACTGAATTCGTGAGTGCTTGGCGTTCACCGTGCCTTGTTCGTCGCGGTGCCCAGACATGACTCCACACCGTTCCCTTTGCACCCTTTGCCATTTCAGAGCACGGGACTGTTGAGGAGTGTTACAGGTTGTTCTCACGCATGTCTATGTCTCGCGTGTCCACTTGTGCCCATGCATCACACACTGTGGATCCTTTGATTGATTTGAATCCACGTCGACCTGCAACATCAGCCCGCCATCCCTGATGCGCTTCAGGCCTGCCTGACGTGAGTGATGCGGAGTGTGTGCAATGCTTACCCGTTACATCCATCACAACGGTGTAGCTAGTGTGCAAGTTGTTAGCATCGCACGCACTTTTGCTTTGCCTGCACACACCCACCCCTCTTGCGCCTGCACTTCCTTTCTGCACACGCAAACACACACACACACGCACACACACACACACACACACACACACACACACACATACACACACATTCTACACACGCACCCACATGCATACCCATTTGTCCGCCCTGACTTACTTTCACGTGGAACGCGCTCATGTTCATTGTGTTTGCTTAGGACAACATCGTCCACGAGCACAGCGACACCGCTTGCGGGCGACTACCTGTCGCTGTTCCGTGGCCGCTTTGTGTTTGATGGTTTCCGTTTCGCCAATGCCTTCTCCGACACCAACACCATCCGCCGCATGTACTTTGACATTGAGGCCAGCCAGGACCTCGTCCTCTCTCGCTGCTCTACATCCTGCTGGACCACGCCAGAGTGAGTCAGTCATACTTGCATATCCATGCTTCATGTTTTCAGGATTATGTCTGCAGGACTGTGATGCGTGGCAATGCTTCTTCTGACCAACTTGTTGTTGTTATTGCTGCTGGTGGCATTAACTGTGCGTATCTTCAGGTGCACTGGCTTCTATGCCCATTTTGAGGACACGCGTGTGTTCTGCAACCTGCTGGATGCGCCCCGCGGCAAGGCCAAGGCTGGCCAACCCAGGTGCGCGCGTTAAGCTTGTAACCTGCAATGCTGCGGGTGGACGTGTGTTAACGGTTTTGTGATGTGTGTGTGTTTGAAAGTATGTGCATATCATTCACCACGCCCACACCACTTGTGGATGTGTGCTCGCCGTTGTCTGTTTGTCTCACTTCCTGGCTGAGTAACCTCATGCACGCACCTCTTGCATTGTATTGTGTTTGGACATGCAGTGCATCGTTCATCTTGCCAAGGTCGCTTCGCTTGGCGCCACGCACCACATTGTAAGAGGCACTCCCATGGCATACACACACACACACACACACGCACAAATCCCATTCGTCCATGCACGTACCGGCGCATACGGTGATTATGGCACATTGGCGTGGCGCATGGTGCTCGATCTCACGCGTAATGGTCATCTCGCTGCTTTCGTTGCCTGCAACGCTTGATTACAGGAGTCCAATCGATGACACAACCACGACCACCACGACCACACCAACCACAACTACAACTACAACGACCACAACCACCACCACCACTACAACGGCGACGACGACGACGACCACCACCACAACAACAACAACAACTACTACCACCACAACGACAACCACCACGACAACCACGGGTACTGTGGGGCCATGCCAGCTGCAGACGGTGTTGACCTGCTATTACCGCGACAGCGGATCGTGCTCCAATGACGGTCAGTGCGTGATTGATGCTGATACGGCGTTCTGCATTCCAAACCCGAGGGTTTGCACAGTGGTGCTCGACCCAACGACGCCAATGGCAGCAACCACAACCACAGCAGCCACGACCACAACGACCACAACTTCGACCACAACCACAACGACCACCACGACCACCACAACGACAACGACCACCACGACCACCACAACGACGACAACGACCACAACAACCACAACAACCACAACCACCACAACCACCACAACCACCACAACCACCACAACCACCACAACCACCACAACCACCTCCCTTTCTTCTACATCCACCTCATCTTCGACATCAACGAGCACCATCCCCTTGACAACCTCCACGACATTGCCAGGTAGCACGAACGTGACACCAAGCCAGGTGCCACGGACTCGGTCCATCCCGCTGTGCTCGCTGGAGGAGTCCCTCACGTGCTACTACCGGGACGCGGCGTGCGAGGTGGACAACGCTTGCGTCCTTGACGCCACGTCCGGATTCTGCATTCCCCATCCAGACACATGCACGCTCGAGCTGCAGGCCCAGCGTCCTGTTGCACCTTCCACCACTGTCGGCGACACCGAGTAGCGGAGGCGCACATAGCTTCACGCGGTTCGGCTTGCAGACAGCACTGCAGCTTCCACAACAACCAATTATGACGCCAATGACCAACACCCTCTGACCGAGCACCAACCTCTCACTACCACCTCCTTTCGCAAGGAGTCCCATTGCCGCAATCGAAAAGTTCACATCACAGCACAGCCCTCCATACAACCCAAAGTTTCAAATCCCCAAGCCCCTCCTTCGCCCCATTCCAGTTCCTTTCTTTGTACATACGAAGGAGGCGCCTCGCATCCAACCAGTTGCGTGCTCTTGTCTGATTCGTTTGATGCTTCAATGATTGAGGCGGTTGCCTTGTAACATTATTAACCTCTCGTGTGTTCAGTGATATGAGACGTGACATGTTTGGCGATGATCGTGTGCTGTGCTGTGACGTGACGTGGCAACACGAATGATGTGCGGGATACGCAGGCGTTGCTGTTTCCGTGTTGACGACTGAATGAATGTTGTGGTCATCGTGCATGCAGAGCTGCTGTATGCCTCTTCACGTGTTCAAGTATGTACGCGCGCGCGCGGTGTGTGTGTGTGTGTGTGTGTGTGTGTGTGTGTGTGTGTGTGTGTGTGTGGTGAAGGTCGTCAGCAATTGACATTTAAGTAAAAAGACTTGTCACTTCTGTTGTGTATTGGGTGCAGTGCAAGCTGAGAACATGAACTGCACTGCCTCAGAAAGAAACCAACGGAAGAGACCGACCGACACACATGTACACACATCATGCTTAAGCAAGCACAACAACAGGGGCACGAACCACACATACAC
Source organism: Salpingoeca rosetta (assembly GCF_000188695.1). NCBI lineage: Eukaryota > Choanoflagellata > Craspedida > Salpingoecidae > Salpingoeca > Salpingoeca rosetta. The sequence goes on along the minus strand of NW_004754926.1, from coordinate 424,755 downwards.
ACACACACTCTCGCCACCACCCACAACCACACAGAACATTGGAACGCAATAACAGTGCACAGCCAGTCATACACACAGGGTCAGGCGCGCACACAGGGATGAACGTTCACAGGAACACACGCAGCCCAAACCCAGCAGATCCCACACACGTCACAACCCAACAACACAAGCATTGTCTTCCCTCCCCGGTCATTTCGAGGTCACATCTCTAGAAGATCTGTCGCAGGGTGGAAAAAACGCTGCGAAACAACAAAGCACAACAAGCAAGCAGTGATGTGTGAGCAAAACGTGGCAGAGGAAGTGCGCACAAGCAAGGTCACCACCACGTCACATGTAAGACAAGGCGCTGATACCGATGCTGACACCACAACAAACGAAGAACATAGGGCAGCATGACGACGACAACAGCAACGACAACAGCAGCAGCAGCAGCAACAACAAAAACACAACAGACAAAAAGGAGGGCGAGCGACTTACTCCTTGATGGACTTTGCCTTCTTGCGGCTGGACTTGTCACCGCCAAGCGACTCAAACATCTGGTCGATGATGGAGACGGCGAGGAGGATACCGGTGCCGGAGCCAATGGCGCCGAGGAAGTCGGCAAACACGGAGAGGGCGCCAATGCAGAGGCCACCGAAAGCGGCAGCGGTGGTGATGTGCCACCTGAGGCGCTCCTTGGTCTTCTCGGGACGCCAGCCCTGGACGTGGAAGCCCTGCTTGGTGAGGCGGTCGGCAACGTCGCCGGTGGACGCACCAGAGACCTCAATCCACAGGCGGGAGAAGAGGGCGCACGTGCCAAGCATGAAGACAATGTAGAGGAAGGTGTGCAGCGGGTCTGCGGTGAGCTGCTCAAAGGAGGTCGGTGGGGAGAGGTAGTAGCAGAAGCCGCCCACGGGGACGGACTGGCCGCGGGAGTACTCGTTCACCTGCCACGAGCCGAGCAGGCGCACAATGAAGTTGTTGCTGAACTTGGAGTGCAGCATCTGGGAGAGGAAGAAGAGGTTGGAGACGAGGGCGCTCTGGAGGATGATGGGGATGTTCGAGGTGTAGAAGAGCTTGATGGGGTACTCCTGCGTGGCGCCGGTCTTGTGCTTCAGGTTGACAATGACCTTGAAGCCTTGGAAGTAGATGACGACGCAGAAGACGAGGACGGTGGCAAGGAGGTTGGAGAGGTTGGGCAGGTGGCTGCGGTAGAAGGCCTGGCGAAGGGCGCGCACCTTGTCGGAGCGGGTGGCAAGGAGGTGGAAGAGCGCAATGATGGCGCCCTCAAACTCGGTGCCGTTGCCGGCGTTGATGGTGGTGGGGCTGAGCGCCTTCCAGATGATCGTCTCGCAAATGTTGGTGGCGATGAAGAGGGAGATGCCAGAGGCAACGCCGTAACCCTTCTGCAGGAGCTCGTCAAGCAGCAGCACAATGATACCGGCGACGACCAGCTGGATGACAATGAGCAGGCACACGCCCGCGCCGAGGCTTGAGGGCTCGCCGTACATGCCGGAGAGGACGTACACCACCGCCTGACCCACGGTCATGATGATGCCAAAGAGCTTCTGCGCGCCGTTGAAGACCTCCTGGTCGTCCGGGTTGTTGTGGTTGACGTCAATCAGCTTGGCGCCGGCGAGGAGCTGCATGATCATGCTCGACGTCACAATGGGCGAAATACCGAGCTCCATCAGAGTACCTGACAACGTGTCAATATAAAATTGCAGGTTCGTGGCGTGGGTAAGTGTGTGTGTGTGTGTGTGTGTGTGTGTGTGTGTGTGTGTGTGTGTGTGTGTGTGTGTGTGTGTGAGAAAGGGCGGGGGGGGGGGGAGGAACGAGAGGAGAGTAGAGGAGGGGATGTGTGAGAAGCGAGTAGAGCCAAACAAGCACAACGGAGCAAGTTATGCATGCAAACACACACACACACACACGGCCAAAGCGCCACGACAGCTGGGGGACATTGGCACGGAAAGAGTGTCGTAGCTCTGAGACTGTTTTGCACACGAGTGTGTGAGAGCGCACACTGCATTGAAAACACCATGTACGGGTGAGCGAACCTCGGTTGGACGCGAGGATGACACGCATCCAGTACAAAGGATCAGCGCTGCTGGAGGACATGATGCCAAAGAGGGGGATCTACGGGGGGGGGGAGGGTGTGTGAGTGAGTGAGTGTGTAAGCGAGGCAGTGGTTCCAAGCGTCAAATGCACGTTGCAGCGGAAGCAGCAACGAAAACAGTGACGCTAGCAGCAGCAACAACAACAACAACAACAGCATCAACAGCAGCAACAACAACAACAACAACAACAACAACAACAACAAGCATGTACATACACACACACGCACACGCACGACAGGCCTTGATCAGCATGCAAGCAAGAACAGAGGAGCGTGCAAGCATGTCAGTGCAGTCTGTACCTGGCAGCAGACGAGGAAGATGAAGAGGGTGACGGCGGTCCAGAGAAGCTTGTCCTTGGGCTGGATCTCCTTTGTGGGCTTCTGCACCTCTGGCACAAAGGCCAGCAGGGGCTTGATCACATCCAAGAAACGGGCTGCATGCAGCGAAAAAGGGGAAAGGCAAGCAGTTGCCAGCACAAGAACGGTGAGGGATGTGCATCGTGGCAGCATACACATGTCGATGGCGGCGTTCATGTGTGTACGAGCGTCATGTGTGTGTGCGTGTGTGCGTGCGTGTGTGCGTGCGTGCGTGCGTGCGTGTGCTTCATCGGTGCATGGGTGGGCGATCCTGCACTTTGTGTGTACACACACACACACACCCACACCCACGCAAAGACTCACACAAACACAGACACACACAGACACACAAAATAAACAGAGGGGCTGCTGACATATTCACACAAGGAAACGCACACACACATTCACACACGGGCTTGTTGACACTGTTCAAGACACGCTCATTGTTGTGCTTGTCCCTCCTTCCATCCGCACACATCTTCATTGCATCTTCATTGCATCTCCATCGCATCTCCATCGCATCTCCATCGCGCCATCAGCGTCATCGACAACACGCAGTGCTACGTACTCATGGCGGCAACGATAGGGGGGTGGTGGTTGGTCAGAGACAGAGTGAGTGGCAGTGGTGGAGGGAAGCGAGAAACAAAGCGGTTGACGGAATGTTCAGCTTTCGGGCTGTAGAAACTTGGCGCGTGATATACACAAACACGCGAAATGCGGGTTGCCACCGTGGCAGGAGGACGAATGGTCATAACATCCACAGAACTTCGTGTGGGAAAATGGTGCAGTGGCCAGCTCCTGCCTTTTTTTGTCTGTCGTGTGTCGCATGACCTGTTGTGTGGTGTGGTGTGGTGTGTGTGTGTGTGTGTGTGTGTGTGTGTGTGTGTGTGTGTGTGTGTGTGTGTGTGTGTGTGTGTGTGTGTGTGTGAGCCTTTGGTGCAGCAGTGGCACACTTGGCTTGCTTGCTAACTCGTTTTTGTTCGTGGTTGTACTTTGTGCTTTCGAAAAAGACATCAAACTCACACACACACACACACACACACACACACACACACACGTGCACGCACTACGCACCCATATTCAACAATCAGCAATCAAACAACGACCCAACAAAGTGACATGATGTATCAATCACTGCTTTCACCATCATCGTCCTCCTCCTTGTCCTCTTCATCAGCATTGCTGCGCTGCTTGGCTTCTTCCTTCCCCTGTTCCTTGCGCTCGTCGTCGTCCTCCTCCTTGTCCTTCTTGTGCTCCTTCTGCGCATCGGTGGTGCCCTTATCCTCACCCTTCTTCGTGCTTGGCGCCGTTGCTGCCGCTGCGTGCGCTGCCTTGATCTTCTGCAGCCTTGCCTCCACGGCATCCATGTGCTTCCTGCGCTTTGCCGCCAGCTCCTCGTCATCTGTAGCGGCGTCATCAGTCGTCTCAGAGTCCCACTCATCTCTGCAACAAAAACGAAATGGGTGAGCAGGTGGTGGTGAGGTTGTGAGGTGGTGAGGTGGATGGTGATCGAAAAGCAGACTGGCAAATCAAACTCATCCAGGCAGAGCAAGCGACTGATCAAGCCCACCCACTCATAAGCACGCGCACAGTGCACATTTCAGGCACCGTTACACAAACATGCGCACATGCACAGATGCACACGCACAGACACACAGATACACCCACACACCCACAGCCACATACACCCACACACAACCACACCCATACACCAACACGCACTTGAGTGCAACGCCGCGGCGTGCCGAGGCTGTGCGGCGTGCGGCGTTGCCTGCGGCGGGCTTGTGTGGAGTGTCACCTTTTGTGGCCACATTCTTCTTGCCGCTGCCCCCGACGTTGGGCGGGTACATCTCATCCACTGTCTTCTTGGTAATCGCTGCGAAGGTGCGGGTTCGGGTGCGGTGATGTGGTGTGTGGAAAAGGGATGATGAGGTGTGGGAAAAAGGGAGGGGGGCGTTGGAGCACAGGGGACAAGCAGTACCTTCATTCACAAGTCACAGAACAAAACAACAACAACAACAACAACAAAAAAAAAACAAAAAACAAAAAAAAAAACAAGACACACAGACACATACAGACACAGACACAGAAACACACAGAAACACACAGAGACAGAGACAGACATACACGAGCAGACACAGACAAACATGCACACATCCCTTTAAGCAAGCAATGCTTCCCATCCCCCCTGCCTTGGTTAAGCGGGATCACCTGTGCCGACGGCTGCGCTGACAGACATGGCCTGCTCCTGCAGCTCAATGGCAAGGGAGTGGCGGTCAAACGTGTGTTTGGGCGGCGCAATGTCGCGCTCAAGCTTGGCCCGGCGGCGGCGCGCTGCCTCCTCCTTTCGCTCCTCGCTCTGCGCCAGCCACTCGTTCACCCTACATGTGTGTGTGTGTGCGTGTGTGCATGTGTGTGCATGTGTGAGTAAGTGTGAATGCGTTGTGATGTGAGGTGCACGTGTGAGTGGAAGCAAACATGCAACCGTGAAACGTGGATGAAGGCATGAATGAGCTTGTGTGAATGTGGGATGGCATATTCAGCACACATGTTGCACAGTCAACGAAAAAGTTGTCAGGGCGCGTCTTCCGCTTACGCCTTCTCGTCGTGAACGTGGCGAAGGCGACGTCCAGACAAGTCACGGCACGCCTACGGCCAGGGTACACAAGCGAGCGAGCGAAATTTGTGTGTGTGCGCGCGCGCGTGTGTGTGCGTGGACATGCGTGCGTGTGCGTGTGCGTTTGCTTGATAAGATTTCCCGCGACAAAAAAGGGGTGTACACATCAAGTGAAAGTGTGGCATGCCTTGCACGCAACACACACACACACACACACATTCAACACAAACACACACATTCAAACACAAACATTCATCACCCACCCACCCACCCACCACACAGACGAGAGCAAAGGCATGCAGATATGCACACAGTGGACACACCTCAATGTTGTCTGTTTCGGCGTTTGAGCGTCGGTTTCCGAGCGCACGCAACAGCGATCCAAAACCTGAGCCAAAGTGATAAGCAGCGGCAATGAGGACAGATGCGCAGAATGCAATGCACAGAAACACAGCAAAGCACAGCGTCATGAACAGCAACATGCACAAGGCAATTGCGGACTCATCAAGCGCTCATATACACCCCGCAATCACGTACAAAGACGTGACAACATGCAAACGCAACAACGACGTACACAAAAGCACACAAACACAATACAACGACGTACACACACACACACAACAACAACAACAACAACAACAACAACAACAACAACAACAACAACAACAACAACAACAACGACGACG
>NW_004754926.1:416509-418900 GCF_000188695.1 Salpingoeca rosetta | reverse complement strand
TGTAGGATACGAAGGTAAGCGCAGGCCCTGTGTAAGGGCTCTGACCAGCACATGAACGCAGTGCCCAGACAACAATTTACCGTGACGATGGCCAAGATCATTTGCAGCCCCGGGATCTGGACAGTAAATCAAGGTTGAATTGCGAAAGGACGGTCGAGTGTCAGTTGTACCACCCCCACACCATGGGCTGCACCTAGCCATTGTTCAAGTTGGGAAGATGAAAAGGGCCCCTTATGGACTCACCTTATTTGTCCGAAATGCATACGCAACAACAACAACGACGACGTACACAAAGCACACAAACACAACACAACGACGTACACACACACAACAACAACAACAACAACAACAACAACAACAACAACAACAACAACAACAACAACAACAACAACAACAACAACAACAACAACGACGTACACAAAAGCACACAAAACACACACAACGACGTACACACACACAACAACAACACAAAGCATCAAAAACACACACACACACACACACGCGCGCGCGCGCGCGCGCACCTCCTTTGCCTCCCAGAGTGCGCAAGCAGAGCTGAAAGTGGCCGTGTACTGGAAGGGTGTCGTCCATGGAATAGCACCGTCGACCATCACTCACATACATGCGATCCGCAGGAAACCGGCTCACGAGCGACTGTGTCGTGGAGCATGCCGCCAGCACATCACGGACCTTCTGTTGCTGCTGCTGCTGCTGCTGCTGCTGCTGTGTCGCTTCACCATCACAAAGGTGCCTTCCTCCTCTTGATCCAACAGCCATCACCGCGTCGTCCTGTCCATCATCAGCACTCAGCACCACCACCTCTCCATCCACAGCCAACGTTCGCAGCATGATGGCCTCTCTCTTTGCTTCGCGGTTCTTGTGGTTCTTGGGCTCGTCGAAAATCATTTGAAATCTTCAATCAATCATCAATAACCAACGCAAACAGCCTGACGCCAACCCACCCACGACGATACGCAGACCACCGCCCCCCTTCTCTCGGTTGTTACCGTCGTGGTGTTGTTGACGGGGTGAAGAAAGGGATCCGTTTGCCACCTCGAGGCACAGACCAGTCGTCACCATGTCGTCGGTACCGCTGTGGAAGCAGGCGCTGCTGGAGAATCGCCGCAAGAAACAGGAGCAGCAACAGCAGCAGAAGGAGATCGAGTCTGGCAGTGCAAGCATGGCTGCGCTTGCTGCGAAGTACGCCCACCTGCCCGCGTGGAAGCGCGATCTCCTCATGAAAAAGGAGGCGCAGGCCGCAGCCCGCGATCAGCAGAAGCAGAAGAGCTCCTCAAAACAGCAGGAGAAGCGCGGAATTCCGGCGGCGTGGAAGTTTGCCATGCAGCAGAGCGGCAGCAAGGCTCCCCCGCCCTTTGCCGCAGATGGCACATCCACACCAGCAGCGCCTTCAAAGGCAACGCTTGCCTCTCCTGCCAGTCATGCCAATCAATCGTCTTCTTCTCCCCAATCAGGTCTGTTTGTCTTTGTGTCCATAAACGCACAATCGTGCACAAACGCGCACTCGTGAACACCAACACTCCCCATCGCTCTTGTGTTTGTGTTTGTGTGTGTGTTGGTGTGTGTGTTGGTGTTTGTTTGCTTTGTATGTGTTTTGGTGTGTTGGTGTATGTTTTGGTGTGTTGGTGTATGTTTGCGTGTGTTGGTGTTTGTGTGTGTTCGTACGTGTTTGTATGAGTTCGTGGATTCGAGTGCGTTCAGGTTGTCTCCGTATTGTGGCCTGCACACAGCCCAGCGAGCACGCTGGTTTGTGTTCATTGTCGAGTCATGTCCACCACCTGTCTGATTTTGATTTTCATGGTTGGGGTGTTGCCATCAGGTGCCAAGGGCCCCGGGTCTCCAGCCGCAGCGGACGTGCCCATCACCTCAAGTGTCCGCGAGCGGTTGGCGTTGTTTCGGCAGCGCAGCCAGGAGAGTGTGGACGGTGCACCGTCATCATCCTCGCCGGCACCCGCACAAAGCCGAACCAATGGCCTGGCGACCAAGGCTGCAAGCCCGCGAACTGGTGTGTGTGTGTGTGTGTGTGTGTGTGTGTGTGTGTGTGTGTGTGTGTGTGTGTGTGTGTGTGTGTGTGTGTGTGTGTGTGTGTGAAACCGGAAATTCTTGCCCACTAACAGCCAGATGCGCGCAGACACACACACAAACAATGTGTGCTGGGGGTGGGCGCGGGCAGACCTAGAAGCAGAGAGACCGAAGAGCAAGTCAGATGTGCGATGCTGGGCGCAGAAGGAGGCGCTGGATGAGCGAGGCGACTCTACACCCCCCCCCCAATCATAACAAATGGAACAAGAGCAGATTAAAAATATCAGCCACTATTCTTAGTCGAGTGAATGGATCCAATGTCTACATGATGTAGCGTCGAACGATAATGAGGAT
>NW_004754926.1:395556-416409 GCF_000188695.1 Salpingoeca rosetta | reverse complement strand
CTACACACACACACACACACACACACACACACACACACACACACACACACACACACACACACACACACACATCGTGCGGACTTGTGTCAGCAGGTGCCAAGTCCGTCTTGCAGCGGTGGCGCGGGTCCATGGATGCATCAGCAGAGGCAACAGCAACACCGACAGCCAAGACCGCAGCAGCAACGGCAACGGCAGACAGCAAGCCGCAGCCTGCGTCGACACCAACAAGCACTGCCACAGCAACAGACCAGCGTAGTTCCACACCAGCAACACCATCATCATCATCATCATCATCATCATCATCATCAACGTCAGCGGCATCGACGACTGTGTCGAACGAGACACCGCGCATCAAGTCTGTTGCCGACCGGCTGAAGATGTTTAGCCAGCAGGTGCAGGCAAAAGATGCACAGACGCCCCCGGCAGCGGCGAGGGAAGCCAAGGCGGTGGCGCACGTGAGGGCGACAACAGCGGTCCCAGAGACAAAACCAGCCACCACAGCAACAACGACACCATCAGTCGCTGCAACAACAGCAACAACAGCAACAACAGCACAGCCAGCTACAACCACTACCACACCACCAACAGCAACAGCAGCAACAACAGCAACAACAGCACAGCCAGCTGCAACCACTACCGCACCACCAACAACAACAGCGGCAACAGCAGCAACAGCAGCAGCGTCGTCGCCGAGTGCGGGTCGTAAGGGCGGGATCTTTGCAAAGGCGGCGCTGTTTGAGGCGAAGACGGATGCACCATCATCAACGACGACATCGGCATCGTCGTCGTTAGCAGCACCGGCATGGGCGGCGCTTCGCAGGGCGAGTAGTGGCAGCGACGCAACGGAGGCAGATAAGCAACAGAGGGAGCAGAAGAAGAAGAAGAATGGGGAGGAGGAGGAGGAGGAGGAGAAGCAGCAGCAGCAACAGCAACAACAACAACGACAGGAGGAGCAGAAGCGTGTGGAGGACGTGAGTACTTCCAGGCCGGCAGAAGCAGCGACACCGACGTCAATTGATACCACCGCGGCCGCCACCACCACCACTGCGGCGAAGACTGAGACGGGCGCAGAGGCAGAAGAAATTCGCGGGTTTGAGAGTCCAGAGCGCACGGCGCGCACGTTTGAATTTGACGGCACAACGAAGCAACAGCAGGAGGAGCGAGAGGTGAAGATGGGGCAAGTGAGGACGCAAACAGCGGAGACAGAGCCAGTGAAGGAGCCAGTGAAGGAGACAGTGAAGGAGACAGTGAAGGTTGAGACTGGTATCCAGAAGGAAACGAAAGAGGAAGTGGCTCCGAGTCGGCCGACACCAATTCCGCTGGCAACAGATCGCCCCCACGCACACTACCACATGCAACAAAGAAGCGATGAGGAGGAGAAGAAGGACAAGGAGCAGCCGCCACAGCAGCAGCAGCAGCAACAGCAACCAGAGGAAGAGGAGGAAGAGGACGAGGAGGACTACAGCAAGTACGACCTGTCGATGCTGCCCAAGGCTGAGCGCGTGAAGATCCGAGCGAAAATCCGCGCTCAAAAGCGGCGACGCGAACAGCGTGCCAAGCAGCAGCAGCAGCAGCAGCAGCAGCAGCAGCAGCAGCAACAGCAGGCCAACGGTGGTGGTGCGGTGGTCGGGGACGGCACAGCCACACCATCAGCAACGGCAGCGTCGTCAGCTCCATCTGCAACGGGCGCGAATGGCAGTGCACCGCCGCCATCGACAGCGCCGCCAACTGCCAAGATGTCGCTTGGGGGCGCGGTCGAATCATCCTCCTCGGACACGTTGGCGCCACTGCCGTCATCATCATCGTCATCGTCGTCAGCAACAGCAACAGCAACAGCATCGTCCAACGGAGGTGTTGGCGCCGATGCTGACGCTAACGCTGGCGGGGACCGACGCGCGCGGCTGAGCTGGCAGGACGAGTTGCGGCAGAACCAGCTCAAGCAGCTGAGCGAGCGCAGGGCGCAGGAGGAGGCGGCGGCGGCGCGGCGAAGGAAGCAGGAGGACGCAAAGTCCGCCCGCCGCGCTCGGAAGGAGGAAAAACTTCTGGAGCTCCGTCGGGAGATGGAGCAGGTGCTTGCGAAGCCTGCCCGCGGCATCCTCAAGCCCCCAAACAGCGCAAAGGTGATGATGGTGCTGCCGACATGGTGTTGCTTGGTGTGTGCTGTGTTGTGCTGTTTTGTGCTGTTTGCTGTGCTGTTTGCTGTGCTGTGTTGTGTGCGTGTGTGTTTTGTTGTTGTTGTGGCTCCTCAACTGCAGCTCTTTTTGATGTTGACAACACCAAACAAAACACACTTCTTGTATGTGCGTGTGCGCAGAACACGCGTCGCATCAGCTGGTCTGATGCTCAGGGCGAGGGCCTGACCAAGATGAAGGAGATCCCAGCCGACTCTTACGACAGGTGCACACACACACACACACACACACACACACACACACACACACACACACACACACACACACACACACACACACACACACAAGTAGCGGTCCACAATGCCAACTTTGCGCGCGTGCGTGTGCGTGCGCGTGTGTGAGTGCGTGCTTGTGCGCGCGCGTGTTTGTGTAGCATGTTTTGGTAGTTGTTCAGTTGTTGCTCACGCGTTGAGGCCTTTGCGTGTGACAGCTACGAGAGCTCAGATGAAGAGGACGAAGTCGAGCATGCGTCGCTCTCGCTCCCTGTACACTATCAGGTGCAGTCTCGGCACGTACAGGTACGCTGGTTGCCCTAGGCTAACTGTAACGTTGCCGCCACAACTTTACACAACCACAACATGCATTCAGCTCATCCAAACACACACATACACACAATACACACACATACACACACATACACACAATACACACACATACACACACATGCACAACACACACACACACACACACACACACACACACACACACACACACACACACACACACACACACACACACACACACACACACACACACACACGCACAATACACGCACACATACACGACGGGACACAGCGAGCGCCGGCCGCGCCCGTCATGAACATTCGCCCGGCAGAGGATGATCCCCGCGCGTCGTTCTCGAGCATGGACGACAACGTCGCCACCCTCCTCTGGTAGCATCCACACGTCATCTCGTTTCGTAAACACACACACGCACTGACGCGTGTGTAGTTTTGCGTTGCTTGTGTCGTGTCGTGTTGTGTGTGTGTGTGTACGCTTGTGCTCTCTCTCTCTCTCTGTGTGGATGTGTGTGTACGCTTGTGCCTCTGCAACCCCCCCCCATGTTACGTCGTGGCTTCGTGGGTGTTGTCTTGTGGAAGGGTTGTGCACTCTTCACTTGTCTTTCCTTTCTTTCGTCACGGCACATCTCTGTGCGCGCGCGCGTGTGTGTGCTTGCTTGAAATTACGTGTTGTGTTTTGTTTGCGTTCACAGTGTAGGCTTTCCCATTCATTCGTTGGTGCCAGTACAACCAACCAGCACAACCGCAACCGTGCATGCAACGCACGCAAGCAGCGCACAGTGAGAAGGGGATAGGGGAAGTTGAATGCAGCGTGCTCGGAGAGGAGGGGGGAGGGGGACTGGAGACGGTGATACGAAACAAACAGATCAGCAACAGCACAAAGCGGCTGTGGCGATGGCAAACGAAAGGCGATCAGAGGAGGGTGAGGCAGCGTGACATCACATCACATGATGGCGCGTGATACACTTCGCTCAGTCACGCCACACCACACCGCTGCCCAGTCGCGGCGCGGCTGCTCAGTTGCTGTGCTTGGAGAAGTACTCCTTCTTCTCCTCGACGTCGGGCTTGATGGTGTCACCGCCAGGGGTCCAGCCGGCAGGGCACACCTCGCCGTGCTTGTCCGTGAACTGGAAGGCCTCCACCAGGCGCAGCGTCTCGTCAACAGAGCGGCCGACGGGGCGGTCGTTGACGGTGATGTGGCGCAGGATGCCGTTACCATCGATGATGAACAGCCCGCGGAGGTCAAAGCCGTCAGAGTCGACATACACGCCGTAGTCTTTGCTGATCTGGTGCGTCAGGTCAGCAAGCATTGGGATCTTCATGGGCGCGAGCCCGCCTGGCGGTGGCCATGTGTGTGTATGAACGTGTGGTTGTACATGTGGGTGAGCGTGCGTGCATGTGCGTGCATGTGTGGTTGTGTGTGCATGTGCGTGCATGTGTACGAGTTGTGTGCGTGTGTACGAGTTGTGTGCGTGTGTACGAGTTGTGTGCGTGTGAGTGTGAGATCACATGATGGGTGGTGTTTGCGGTTCCTCGAACAAGTTGCTCATCGTTGACAGTTGTGCTGCGAGGGAGAAAACAGGGATTGCGTGCATACCCTCTGAGCGCGGGGTGTTGGCCCAGGCGTGGTGGGAGAAGTGGCTGTCTGTGGAGGCGACAATCACTTCACAGCCAAGCTTCTGGAACTCCTCTGCACGATCGTTGAATGCCAGAATCTCCGTTGGGCACACAAACTGCACGATTGACAAGAGAATGTGGGCGTGCCGTGTCATTCGTGTGAGTGAGTGAGTGAGAGAGAGATAGAGAGATAGAGAGAGAGTGTGTGTGTGTGTGTGTGTGAGTGAGTGAGTGAGTGAGTGAGTGAGTGAGTGAGTGAGTGAGTGAGCGAGTGAGTGAGTGAGTGTGTGTGTGTGAGTGAGTGAGTGAGTGAGTGAGTGAGTGAGTGAGTGAGTGAGTGAGTGAGTGAGTGAGTGAGTGAGTGAGTGAGTGAGTGAGTGAGTGAGTGAATGAGTGTGAGAGAGTGAGTGTGCGAGAGTACACATGGCGTTTGAACGTTGGCATCGAAGCGGGTTGGCTGATGGAACCACAGCACAACAATCGGGCGCGAGTCGCACATACCGTCCAGTCAAGGGGATAGAAGACGAGGACAACGTACTGTGAATACAATCAAGCAGATCAAATCAAAGAGACGCGTGAGCACAACGACAGAACCCGGCAGTGTTGGCACGTGTGTTTACCCAGAAGATGAACAGAACGCGTCACAAAACAAACAAACAAACAAACACACACACACACACACACACACACACAACAAACAAACAAACGCACAAACAAACGCACACACACGCGCGCACGCACACGCACGCACACACGCACACGTACGCACACACACACACACACACCAACGCAAACATGTGCATCATAACGCACACCAAAGCATCCCCCAAACACTTACAACCAACACACCTTGCCCTTGTAGTCGGTGAGGGAGATGTCCTTGAACTCAGTGCCGTTGACAAGGGCGGGGCCCGTGAAGACAGGGGCGGGCTTGGTGACCATGGGCGTGTGCACTGCAGAGGCTGCGTGCAGCTTGGCTGCCTGCACCGCAAGCGGAGCAGCTGCCTGCTGCTTGAGCGTTGTGGCTGCCATGGGGCGGGCAACGCCGCGCACACCACGCTGTGCAGCCCGAAGTGCCATTCGCAGAGCCATCTTTGTTGTTGTTGTTGTTGTTGTTGTTGCTCTTCTCCTTGAAAGGTGCGACGTCGTCGACAGTGGTCAAGCGCTGTTTGGGTTGCGGCTGCCCGTGACAATACGAATGTGTGCGGAAAAAAACAGAGGAGGAGCAACAAGGTGAGTTGCGTGTGCGCGTTTCTGTCTTGAACCGAAATGCGAGAGAGGATACAGTCATGCCAGCAGTCATCGGAGGTAAAAGTGCTCGCTCTTCGTGGATGACGCAGGGAAGCACATCCACATACATCCACCACCACCCACGACGACAACGCACAGCAACAACGCACACTGTGACAGCACTCGTCATCATTCTTCTTCCTCGCTTTCTTTTCTTCCTTCTCTTTTTGCGGCCGCAACAAACCTTGGATAATTGGTCAAAACAACTAACAATTTTCTACAAACAAATCCCCCCCCCCCCAAAAGCAAGCGCCGCCATCAACAAAACCAACAAACCCTTGCCCACCACCAACAGAAGCACAAGCAACACGAGAGGTGTCACAATCACATCACCGCCTTCCCAAGCAGCAGGTGCGCTTTGATAAGGAACGAGCAACATCCGCTTGCACACGAGCGCGTGCTGCGTGGGAGTTGGTGTTGTGCATCCCATGGTCGAAACGAATAGGGGGCACGCACCCATCGCTTGAGTCTCTTCTCGATTGTGCGTCTACCTTGTGGAAATCAGCAAAGGCTCGAGCGTCAGCCCACGGCACAAGCAGGACAGCAACATCTTTCGTCGCGTTTTGGGTGGGTTGTGTTGATGCGTGCGACCGGGTGTGTAGCAGCAGCACCTGCAGCTGCAGCAAGAGGTCCAAGAGAAAATTGTGACTTGTAACAGTTCTACAACATCCCTCTTGCTTCTTGATACCATCTGTCAAGCAAGCAAGCAACACAATCCATTCACACCATTGCTGAACAAAAGGATCGTCCGCCGCCACATGTTACTGTGCTTTCCCAGCTCCTGCTCATAGTTGGTGTCACATTGACACACACGTTTGTGTCATTTATTCCATTCTCAGGAAGCAAGCCATCCCCTTTGCCAGAGCGCCATTCCGCGCGTGACAACAACGCTCGTCTTCCATTGATTCTTGAGTGTTGATCCAGCAGCCATCCAAACATGTCAAGCCCCAAAGGTGAGAAGCACGGCTGATGGTGGTGGTGCTCATGAACAGAGTTGGCATGGATAGTGTGCGTGTGTGCGTGTGTCCGTGTACTTGTTTGTGGCAGAGGGACTGCGTGTACTTTGTTGTGCGCGCTTGATTGTGTGCGTGTGTGTGCGTGCGCGCTTGATAGTGTGTGTGTGTGTGTGTGTGTGCGTGCGCGCGCTTGATAGTGTGTGTGATTGTGTGCCTGACTGCGTGTTTGTGACTGTGTGTGTGACACCATATACACTGTGACTGTGGAGTGCTGTTTGTTCTCTCTCTCGTTCTCGTTCTCGTTCTCGCGCGCGCTCTCTCTCTCTCTCTCTTTTTCTTCGTCTCCATGCGCCTGTGGTCGTGCGGGAGCCTGCCTATTGCCCACCACTATTCAACATGCCCATGCTCACACACCGTCACCACCCATCTCGCCCCAACCCCGGGACCACTGCGCAGGGAACGACGACCGGAAGCGGCTCGGCTCTTTCTTCAAGCGCAACCTGTCCATCCGTTCCACCTCCTTCTCCATCCGGCGAAGCTCGGGTGGCAGCACTACCAACAGCGCCAGCACCAACAACAGCAGCATCATGACCAGCAGCAGCAGCTTGGGCGCGGGATCGCGGTCTGCCCCGCGCACACCTCGCACCAGCGGCGACAAGGGGCGACTGCAAGACGCAACTCAGCACCAGCATGCCGTTCGTCACCGCAGCGAAACGATGGCCGCGCCGGGTGTGCACGCGCCGCTGCACCGGTCGCCATCAGCGCCGGGCGGGCTGCGTGCGAGCGACATGCGCATGACGGAGGAACAGCGGCTGGAGGTGATGGAGCTGGTGAGGGAGGGTGTCATGACGGTCGCAGACGCACACGCACACGTCATGGAGCAGGAGCAACAGCTGTCCCAGCAAGAGCAGCAGCGACCAAGGCGGCGCCAGTCGCGCCAGTCTCGCAAGTCACGCCCTGCTCGCGCGTCATCGCCGCTGTCCACATCCACACCCTCTCGCGCCGTCTCCACGTACAGGTGTGCACTTGTTTGTTTATTTGTACGTGTGTGTGTGTGTGTGTGTGTGTGTGTGTGTGTGTGTGTGTGTGTGTGTGTGTGTGTGTGTGTGTGTGTGTGTGTGTGAGTGAGAGGAAGGGGCAAGTGAGTGCGCGCGCGCGTGTGTGTGCCCTGCGCGTGGTTTGTATTGGCGGTTGCGTCCCCGTGCTTGTGATGTGGTGTCACCTTGATCGCTCTGGTGCCAAGCCGCTCATCCCTGCGCGTGCTGCGTCTTGTCCAATGCGATAGCAATGGCGTGGATGAGGAGGCGTTTGCCATGCTTGCCACAGAGCTTGAGGTACAGTGCCCTGCCTGTGCCTGTGCGTTCGTGTGTGCTTTCGTGTGTGTTTGTGTGTGTGTGTGTGTTTGTGTGTGCGTGCGTGCGTGTGTGTGTGTGTGTGTCTGCGTGTGTGCGCGTGTAAGAACCTGCTTGCGCTGTCACCTCTGAGCACAAGATTCATCCTTGTCCATCCACCTTTGTGTTCATGTCAATTTCACTCACTGACATGCAAATCTAACCACCCACTCACCCACTCACCCACTCACCCACCCACACACACTCTCTCTCTTTCTCAATCGCTTTCCATGAAACATACTCACTCATCGCCACCTCCATCACGATCCCCCCTTGGCTCGCGCAGGCCAATGTGCACGAGAAGCGACGTCTGAGCATGAGCAAAGCGAGCAGCAACAGCAGCGTCAACGCACTGGCAACCCCATATCCAACCGCCACTGGCAACAGCTCACGCTGCTCCATTGCGTCGTCCCCAGCGCGGTCACCGCGCCAGTCGCTCGTGCCCCGCACCAACAGCAGCGAGGGCGGTGTCGGCAACGGACCAATAAACAGCGATGGTGTTGGTGGCGGTGACGGCGGCGGTGGCGACAGCAGCGGCGGTGTGGATGGCGATGCGAACGGGCGCATTGATGGCGCTGCCGACGACAGCAGCGGTGCTCACACCCCAGCGCCGACCAGCAGCAACAGCAGCGGCAATAGCGCCAGCAAGACCACGCCTGCGTCGCAAGTCGCCAGCGGGCGCAGCAGCATGGCGAGCGAGCCCGTCGTCATCTCGCAGGAGAAATTGGACGCCGCCATGGCGCACGTGCTGATGCGATTGCGCAAGAGCACCGACGTGCGCGTGAACCATCCGGAGCTGCTGGCCGTGATCACGCGCTTGCACGAGGGCAACCTGACGTTTGATGCCGCCATCCAGGCCGTCACAAACGTGGAGCATGAAGCCGTTGGTGTTGCGGAGAGCGAGGCAGCAGACCTCGACCCGCCCTTCCCTGCCCGCGTCGTCACGGCTTGGTCCGCCAGCATGTATGACAAAGACGTGCTGCACGTGCCCTTGAACGAGGTGGTGACGGTTGTGGAGCGGTGCGAGCCCTACTGGCGGTGCGAGTACAAGGGCAACACGGGCTTGGTGAAGTTTGTGTACCTGCAGCGCATCCCCTGGCAGGAGGTGTGCGACAAGCGCAAGTCGCGGGCGTGGCGGCGCTCCATTGCAGTGTTTGACGACCGTGTTGACCGGCCCGACAGCATGATCAGTAGCACCACGTATGGCAGCGAAGGTGACGCGTTTGGTGGCGATGCACATGGCGATGGCGATGGCGATGGCGATGGTGATGGTGGCGCCAAGGAGGCAGATGCGCGGCTTGCAGGGGTTGCCGAGGAGCAGGAGGAAGAGGAAGAGGAAGAGGAAGAGGAAGGCGAAGAACAAGAGGGAGAAGAGGAGAAAGGAGAGGGGAATGGCACGGCTGATGGTGACGATGAAGGGAGAGACGATGGTGTCCGTGACGGTGATGACGATGAGGGCGCGGACTGCGAGTACAACGAGACGGATAAGCAGGAGAAGGAGAAGGAGGCGGAAAGCGCAGACGCTGATGGCATGGCTGCGCGTGAGGATGACATGGCCGCAGACGGAGGCACAGAGGAACCCGCCGCCACTTGTGAAGGAGCGTTGACACAACAACAGCAACAACAGGAACCACAACAAGAATCCCAGCCGCACGACCAGCGTGAGAAGCAAGGCGTGGAGAACCAACAACAACAACAGCAGCAGCAGCAGCAGCAGCATCAAGAAGAGCCGCAGCGCAAGAGCCTGCTGCTGGAGACGCCTGAAGGGAGTGACGCCAGTGACGACGAGCATGACGGCGACGACGATGGCAGCAGTGCTTACGACGCGGAGGACATTGCGGCACAGGCAGCACTGGTTCGCCTCGCATTGCAGGAGGCGCGAGCAAAAGTGGTGGTCATGCACCCGCCCATGCTGCGTCAGCGGGCGGTGACGCTGGCAACGAGCGCCGTGCGTGCGCACACGCGGCCCATCAGCAGCAGCAGCGGCAGCAGCGGATATGCGGGCAGCACGACGGCGTGGAACCCGTTTGCCGAGATGAGCAGCGGTGCAGGCGACACAAAGGCGGAGGTAGAGCAGCAGCTGCTGAATGGCGATGGTGATGGTGATGGTGATGGTGATGGTGATGGTGATGGTGATGGTGATGGTGATGGCGATGGTGATGGTGATGGTGATGGTGATGGTGGCGACGAGGTGGTAAGGAATGTAGAAGAAAGAGAGGAAGCCGAGGAAGCACCAGAGCAAGTACCAGAGGAAGTACCAGAGGAAGTACCAGAGGAAGTACCAGAGGAAGTACCAGAGGACTGTGTGGATGCTGGCGATGGTGACGTCGCTGGTGCTGTTGGTGTTGATGATACTGATGTTGTTGCTGGTGATGATGGCACTCACGAGTCTGCGACTGACAACAACGTTGTTGATGGTGGCGAAGACGATGACGACGATGACGGGGATGTCGTTGATGTGACGGCACTGCCTGCAGCTCAGCAGCGCGTGGATGACGAACAGGCGTGCGACGATGTGTCTGATGGTCACAGCGATGCAAGAGACGCCACGACAGCGCATGATGCGGCCGATGGTGTCGGTGATGACGTGAACGTGGACGCCGCCCCTGTCATGGCGGAAAACCACGGACCTGTGTTGCAGCTCGCGAGCCAAGCCAATGGTGCTCTTGCCACTGTCGTCGACAATGGTGACGGTGATGGTCACAGTGATGGTGATGGTACGAGGGGCGTGCACGACGAGAAGGGGAACGGCGCCGCCATCAGCGCTACGGTTGCGGAACAGCTGACCATCAACCCCTTTGGTGACGATGGAAGTGGCGATGGTGGCGGTGATGGCAGCGACTGGGCAACGTTTTCGCCCCCGCCAACAATGGCCACAGCAACAGCACCAGCTGCACTGCCGTCCATCGCCGAGCATCCCGAGTCATAGCGTGGCCAGAAGACGACTGCATGGCTGGATGGGTGGATGGGTGGATGGCTGCGTGTTTGGTGGAGAGGGTTGAGGCCTTGCTGGCTCATGATCGTGTTCGTTGCCATATTCGTCGTGTTAGCACCGCGCATGTGGAAAGATTGAGAGGTCGAGTGATCAAGAGATGTTCACCGACGTAGGTTTAGTTCGTGCTTGTTGCTGTGTTATGCGTATTCCCTGCTTGACTTACGTGAAGCCCGTGATAGATCCGAGATTGTTGCGCTGTTGTTGCGTTTGGCGTGTATGTTTCCCGGTGTTGCTTCTTCTACTTTCATTCCGTGTTACATTACATTCAATGTGTGTGTGTGTGTGTTTAATGTGTGTTGAATGTGTGTTCACGCCAACACGCCAACACGCCATTCTCACTAGCCACAGAGCAGATGCTATTGCGCAGTGGCAGCGGTGGTGGCGTGGGTGGCGGTGTAGTTGTCTTTGGTGTCGGTGTCGCCGTGCTTGAATGGGCATTTCTCCGCCGGTCGGGGACAGCCATCTGCACCATAAAGTCCACAACGCATGCAAGCACACATGTGCAACAGGGCAACGGGGTTGAGGAAGGGAGCATTGTGTCTCTTTGTGTATGTATGTATGCATGTATGTATGTATGTATGTATGTATGTATGTATGTATGTATGTATGTATGTATGTATGTATGTATGTATGTATGTATGTGTGTATGTGTGTATGTATGTATGTGTGTGTATGTATGTGTGTGTGTATGTGTGTATGTGTGTATGTATGTATGTGTGTGTGTATGTATGTATGTATGTATGTATGTATGTATGTATGCATGTATGTATGTATGTATGTATGTATGTATGTATGTATGTATGTATGTATGTATGTATGTGTGCGTGTGCGCGTGTGTTATGTGCACCTGGGTGGTGTTCAAAGAACCAGCACATGCGGGTTTTGCAGACGCGCGGCGGTTTCTCATCCGGGGCCGTCCAATCTCGAATGCGCACCGTCCCACCCACCACTGATGCACGATGGTGCAAGTGGTGGTGGTGGTGGTGGTCGTCGTCGTCGTCGTCATGCATGATGAACGGATGTGAAAGCGTGAGGGATGAGTGAGTGAGTGAGTGAGCGTTGGCAAAGTAGGATCGCGGTACACAGGAGCAAGACACAAAGGGGAGGCAAGACGTAACACAGCTGCAAGGTATAGCATAACGGCTTGAGATGGCGCGTGGTTTTGGCAGCAGAGCTGAAGAACACACACCTATGAACACTTGGTGGTGGTTCTTGAGAAGGGTCTTAACACCGCCGCACTCGGACTTGAGACGCTTAAGGCGTTCACGCCCAAGCAATGACGCAACATCTTTCAGGTGCAGTTCGCCTGGCATTTTCAAACACAGAACAAAACGAAAACGATGAACTGCGATCAGCGACTGGTGGCACATGTGTGCGAGGGATGTGTTGTATGGCACGATCTCGTATGGCCGCACGCATGCGGTGTTACAGCACAGAAAAGCGTTCATGTACACATTGTGTGTGTGTGTGTGTGTGTGTGTGTGCAACTCACCACCACGCCGCCAGGTGCCGTCCAAGCACTCGCGACCGCCGGCACCATCATCACCACCACGGATGTCACCACCGTTGCCGCTGCCAATGAGACGCTGCACAACCAACAGCACACACTCGTGGAGGAACGGGCGCGGGAGCTTCGTGCAGTTGCGGGTCACTTGTTTTCTGTGGATGGCGGTGTGCAGAGGGAGAGCAGGTGTGTGTGTGTGTGTTTGGTGAGGCAAGTGGTGTTGACACCAACCTCGACCTGACGATTCCCGTGTGATGCAACACTCACGAACACAACACGAGCATGGCATGTGAAAGATGAACACACACACACACACACACACACACACACACACACACACACACACACACACACACACACACACGCACACACACACGCATGCACATACACCCATGTTGCATTACTTTGGTCGGGGAGTGAACTGCCTGTGGTCCATGAGAAGATCGACGGCAGCGTTGCGGTGCCGGTACTGTCGTGCATTTGGCAATTGGCAATTGGTACACGAGAGTCGTCAATATGATGGCCAAACCATCGAGTTGCATGGACGTGGGAGTGCGTGTGTGTATGTATATATGTATGTGCGTGTGTGTGTACTGATGCATGTGCTGGGCTTACGTGAGTGCTGTCATCGATATCAGCTGCGCGTGATCCAATCTGTGGAAAGCAATGGGCGAAGTGTGGCAGAGAGAAGAAAGAGGTGAGGTGGAGAGCGAGGGCGAGCAAGATCACATGTGTACATGCAGACAGTGCGGGTTTGAATTACGTTAACATACACACAGCACACACACACACACACACACACACACACACACACACACACACACACACACACACAACACGCACACATACACACTCACCAAGCAGACGCGCTTTGTTGATGGGATGCGAAGAACATCCGTTGTGACGTCAAAGCCGAGCGTCTCAACGAGACCGCGCACATACGCAAGATAGGAGTCATATTGACTGGCGGTGCCGGGCGCCGCGGTGTGCTTAATTGCGTTTAGCTCAAAAGGACAGCAGGGCAGCACCCACATGCGCTGGTGCGGCGACGCAAGCGTGGCCATGATGGGGAGCCAGGGCGTGAGCTCGTCGCTGTGATTGCCAATCAGCCATTCGCACTGCGGGAATGTGCAGCCCAGCCTGACGCAGGCAGTGAACGCGTGGTTTTTAGTGTGTGTGAGTGAGTGAGTGAGAGAGAGTGTGTGTGTTTGAGTGAGTGAGTGAGTGAGTGAGTGATTGATTGATTGATTGATTGAGTGAGTGAGTGAGTGCTTGCTCTCTCTGTCTCTGCTTATGAAAGTCTCTGTCTCTGTCTCTGTCTCTGTCTCTCTCTCTTTGTGTGTGTGTACGCACTGCGGGTTGACGGGAGCCTCGATGAGCTCTGGCTTTGGGCGATACCAGTCCCAGATGCGGCGGCGACGCAGGTCAATGCCAATCCCTGCATGGAGGGTGGGCGTGACGGGCGTGGGCCGTGTGATTTCAAGTGCTCCTCTCCAGCAAGCAGCGGCGAACATGCACGAGGGGCAGGGGAGGGAACACACACACACACACACACACACACACACACACACACACACACACACACACACACACACACACACACACACACACACACACCTTTGTATCCTTCCTGATTGAGGACATAGGTGAGGAGGCCGTTACCGCAGCCAAGGTCAGCAAACTTGAGCGGGAACAACGACGACGACGGCGACGATGAGGATGAGGATGGTGGTGAGGATGAGGATGAGGATGAGGATAAGGATGAGGATTGTGGTGATGGGGTGTGCTCGAAAAGCAAGCACAGATATGCGGCGATGCCCAGCTCCTCAAACACAAACTTCTGGGGGTCGGTGCTCTCGGGCCACTCCTGCAGTGTTTGTGCACGTGTGTGGACGTGTATGCGCATGAGATGGCCGATGAGCGAGCAGTCACCTGACGTAGACACACGTAACAAACACCACACACCTCCCACACACCTCCCACACACCTTTCACACACACACACACACACACACACACACACACACACACACACACACACACACACACACACACACACACACACACACACACACACACACACGTCCTGCCCTCCCCGGACCGTGGATCTCCACCTTGACGAGGGTTTCGGCGTACTTGGCCTTGAGGTCCTGGTACTTGTCTGCGTACTGGGTGAGGGTGAACGGCCGCGTGTCCTCAGATGCGCGCCACTTTGCGAGCGGGCCCTCGCCACTGGATATGCTCCACTCTACCACCTTTGGCAGCAGTCGGTCGCGCAGCCACCGCACTGTTGGCCAGGACGCCGCCATGTCGGCTGTATCCTCGCCCTTGCTGGTGGTGTCGCTAGCGTTGGTGCTGGAGTCGCTGGCGTCGGCGGTAGGCGTGGGTTGCGCAAACGGATCCACAGGCAGGCCCGTGTTGGGATCGACCCAGCACGACAGGGTCATGGTGGCGGCACCGGAACTGTCGGCTGTTTGATCGTCATCCCCACGCCACGACAGGCGATAGCACGGCCTGACACCAGCAGCCAGCGCATGCGCGTAGCGTGTGTGTGTGTGTGTGTGTGTGTGTGTGTGTGTGTGTGTGTGTGTGTGTGTGTGTGTGTGTGCGTGGCGGCAATACACTGATCCTGGATCCTAGGATTAAACTGGGCCCAAGTGGTGCGTAGATTTTGGGACGAACCCAGACTTTCAGAAGAGCTAAAGCTTACTTAGAGTACCTAATTACCAGAGCGAGAGTAAAGGGTACCACTATGGTGACACCGCGGTCGCCCTCCCTTCTCAGTTCGGGTCTTTCATCTAGTACGCTTGACCCACATGAGTCCGTTAGTTAACGCGGGCATATGTGTGTGTGTGTGTGTGTGTGTGTGTGTGTGTGTGTGTGCGTGCGGGGTCACGTAAGCATAGAAGCAGCAGAACGAAGTCAGGTACCGGGGGGGGGGAGGCAGGTGTACACAAGAGTAACAGCTCTGTTCGGCTTCCTTCCTCTCTCTCTCTCACACACACACACACACACACACACACACACACACAGAGCGAGAGAGACAGAGAGACAGATAGGTAGAGAGACAGAGACAGAGATAGATAGATAGATAGACACACACGCACACATACACAGACACATACACAGACACATACACAGACACACACAGAAACACACACACGCACAGACACAGGCATACACGCACAAACACAGACACAGACACATCCACATCCACAGACACATCCACATCCACATCCACATCCACATACACACACGCACCGGCTACTCACGTGTAGGAGGAAAAGGCGGTGATAGGGATAACGGTGATGGTGCAGCCGTCATCGGTGGTGACAACAGCGTCGAGGGCGTGGGGAAAGGCCTGGGGCATGCGCGAGATGAGACGACGCACGGTGATATGAACCAGCGGGCCGCTGGATGACGATGTTGCAGCTGCACTTGCCAGGATATCACGGGGAAGATGCGGCTCAACACCTGCGAGAGCACCATCAGCCCGATCAGCCGACGACGCCAGGTGAGCGCGCTTCGGTGCGTGCGCTGCGCCCTCGTCCGCCTCCTCCTCACTGCCACGGTGGTGGCCGGCATCTTCACTGCCATCATCCGCGCCAGTGATGCGAGCGCTGCGCCAGTGGTTGAGCAGCGTGTGCAGTGCATCCGCCACACTCAGCCCGGCATGGCTAGCTGTGCGCTCGCATGCGATCAGCCTTCGGTTCACCACGTGCAGCTGCTCCGTGAACACGCCGCAGGCACGCGCAAAGCCTTCCTTCGGGCCACACGACAGTGAGGTCACAGGTTGCCACATTGTCTCGCTCGCTTGTGTGTTCTCGTGGTTGGATGGGGTGCACGTGTTTGGCTTGGTTGTGTGATAACTGTTTTACATGTTCTCTGAGTCGACACAATCACGACATCGTGCATGCAAGCAACGTCACCTCCACTCCAGTCGCCCTCTGAAAGGTTTCTGCGCTCGCTCTCTTCTCTTGTCACACACACACTCACATACGCTCTCTCTCACACACACACACACACTCTCTCTCTCTCACATGCACACGTGTCGGATGCCCTCCTTGTGTTGGCCTCATCTCCTCGCTGCTCTAGTTTGCATCTCCATCATCGTCGTCGCCCGCGAACTTGTCCTGCAGCCGCGCGCGCGTGTACACATGTGGCGGGAGGAGTGTGAGAAGGAGGAGGCAGAGGGATAGAGAGGAACGCAAAGGGACGGGAGAGACAGATGGACAGAGAGAGACGCAGAGACGCAAGCGACAGAGAGGCAGACAGAAAACGAACACACACACACACACACACACAGACACACACACACCGCAGGGGGAGGGACTGACCTCGTGCAGGAGCTGCATGACCTGGTCGACGAAATCGTCCGAGTGCTCCTTATACTGCACAGCGCTCTCAATTGCCTCGTTGAACACCTGAACACACAGGAGCACAAGCGCGGTGAGGTGGGGCAGGGAAGACGATGCAGATGTGTGTATTGGTGTTGACACGCGGCACTCGCATTCCGCCTCGCCACACACACAGTACACAGACACACACACAGACACACAGACACAGACACACACACAGACACAGACACACACACACACACACCTTGACGACGTTGGTGCCGTCTGAAGCTGAGACAAAGTGGAAGGGGAGGCCGTGCTTCTTTGGGAATCCAAACGACTTTTGTGTCACGGAGTAGTCAATGTCAATCTTGTTGGCAACGCAGATGACAGGGATCTTCGGGCGGTACTTGCGCAGCTCCTGCACACACGCACATGTAAGCGAGGCGTTCACACTCGGCACACACACACACACACATGCACACACACACACATGCACACAAGCAGATCCACACACATGAAGGGCTGCAGACGCACCTTGTACCACGTTTGCAGGTTTTTGTATGTGACTTTTCGAGTGATATCAAACACCTGACATGGAAGCACGCAGGTATGACGACGTGTACGATGTGTGAGTGCTGCATGTGGTGGCAAGGCAAGCAAGCACGCGGTAAGGGTGCAACAACGATCAGGGGAGCGAGGCAGGAGGTAGGGTGGTGGCATGCAGCTACGCACCAGGATGCACGAGTGTGCTTCGTGATAGTATGACGGGTGCATGCTACTGAAGCGTTCCTGTCCAGCTGTGTCCCAAAAGTCTGTTCGATTCCACACATACACGCAGGTGAGTGGTGATGCGTGCCCATGTGTTGTGTGTGCGCAAGTGTGTGTGTGTGTTGCATGTCTGTGTGTGTGTGTGTGTGTTGCGAGTGTGTTGCATGTCTGTTTGTGTTGTATTTCTGTTGCAAGTGCAGTGCATCTGTGCGTACATGTGTGTGCACGACCAACCAAAGAGGTCACGGGAAGTTGACACTGGAAGGAAGCACAAGCATATGTGCATGCGCAACTGTATGCCAAGTGCAGATTGTGTACAACTTACCAACGACAACCTCCTTGTCTCCGACTGTCGCCGTGTGCTTGAACAAGGTGAGGGCATATGTGGAGAGCTGGTGGGGTTTGTAGTCGTCCATGAGAAACCGCTCAACCAGCCTAGGGGTTGGGCGATACAATGGGTTGATGGCATGTCAGCTGAGTGACGAGCGCGTTGTGGACAAGTACACGCAACAAGGATCACGGCACGTACACGAGCACGAAAGGAAGGATCACGGTATGCACACGCGCACGTCCAGACACACACACACACACACACACACACACACACACACACACACACGCACGCACGCACGCACACACACACACACGCGCACACACACACACGTGCACACGCACACACACACATGCGCACACGCACACACACACACACACACACACACACACACACACGCACACGCACACAGGAGACGCACTTTGATTTGCCGACGGCGCTGTCTCCAAGGCAGATGACCTTGACTGTGTTTTCGCCCGTCCCGCTGGTTTCAGCCAGCTTTGCCACGTCGTCAGCCATGGTTGACCGCTGTATCCTTGTGTGTTGTTGTTTGTGTGGACCCTGGGTTCCTTTGGGGCGTGATAACAAGGGATGGAGATGGAGATGAGCTGGTTGGGAGAAAACAAGCGTGCAACATCACGAGTTTCACGTTGCACGGTGTCAGTGTGTGTGTGCATATGTGTGTGTGTGCATGTGCGTGTGAGTGGTTGACTATCTCTTTCTCTCTCTGTCTCTGCCTCTGTCTCTGTCTCTGTCTCTGTCTCTCTCTGTCTCTGTCTCTGTCTCTGTCTCTCTCGTTCTTTTTTTCTCTCTCCTCCCCTGACAAACAAACTCACAGCACATGCACACACACGGAAGCACACACGAGCACAAACCAAGCACCATCATCGTCGGCATCGTCGTCGTTGTTCACATCATCATCATCAACGTCATCCCGCCCCACGCACAACGCACGCCTCGCTCACCTTCTCAACCAACCACAGCACAGCAGTCACACAAGTTTGCTTGCTTGCTTCTTGCTTGTGCTTTTTCAACTCCTCGTCTCGCGTTCGTCCGTTTCGTTCAACCCGATTCTCAAAACTGAGTTCAGTCAAAATACAATTGTGTTAGAATGAGAGTTGCGGCCTGGTTCTATGACGTCGGGCGAGTCATGTGCCCGAATCCTCCAGCAGCATCGATTTCCTGATGAAGATATTCATGAATCAGGGCATGCGGGACCTTCGCAACATCTCCCCGACAAAAAAAAAAAGTGGAGGAGACTGCTCCAGCAAATTGCTAAACCCACGTTGTCCTCTCTCTCGCTTCTTGTGTTTGCCCCCCTCCCCACAACACCACGCGCACACGCGCACGCTGTCAGTGCCGCTGCGCCTTTTCTCTTCCTCGTGTGGCGTTGCTGCCTTTGTCTCCTCCCCTTCCTTCCTTCCTCTCCTGTTGTGTGTGCTTGCTTGCTCCACGCAACACCGCACCCGCCTTTCCTCCCCCCCCCTGACTCTCCTCCACACCCAACATCAGCTCCACACAAACGCATTGTTTTGGTTTGCTTCGTCCCCCCCCTTAACACACACACTCTCTCTTCGTTGCTTGCCCCGCAGCGACAGCAACGCATAGCAGCCTAAACTACAGCCACGCAGCAGCAGCAATCGAAGCAGCCGCACGCACCACCGCTTGTTGTTCTTTCGTCTCTGCTTGAGAGATATCTCCCTCTTGCTGACTTGGCGCAAGTGCCAACGCACCTTTTCGCATTCAACAGCCACCACACACACACACACACATCCGCACGATGATGGATCACAACGTCAGCGACACTTGCGTGGCCTCCGCAGCAGCCTGCGACGCCGGCATGGCCGCCGATCAAACTTTGCTGGGAGGCATGATGATGGGCATGACCGCGTCCGGCGTGTGGAACACCGCCTTGAGCGCCACCTACTACACTGTCGTGGCCTTCCTCGCCTACATTGTGCTCGCCCTCATCTACATTGCACCGCGGCCCAACCTCTGGATCAAGGCCTTCCAAGTTCGCAACACAAAGTGCGCTCATGTGCTGTGCTGTGGTGTGCTGTGGTGATTATGATGTTCGCGCGAGTGTGTGTGTGTATGTGTGTGTGTGTGTGTGACAATTTGTCCCTTACTGCAGCTGCTTGCGTGTCTTTTCACTTTTGATCTCCGAACCTCACGTTGATTCTTGATTTGTCCCCTCCCGCACATGCATTGCACATGCCTTTATGTGCCGTCCAGACTCAACCAACGCTTGCCGTTTATGATGTGGATCCCACCTGTCGGTGATCTCATCGAGCAATCAAGGGTGAGCGAGCGTGTGTGTGTGAGCTTGTGTGTGTGCGTGTGTGTGCGTCTGTTGCGTGTGGGTGTGTGTGTATATATGTATATCAGATCGTTCTTGTGGGGTGATTCGCCCCAGTAACAGCGTTTGCACATCATGTGCGCGCGCATGCATTCACAAACCACTGATTCCGCTTGTCGCCACCATCCTTGCGCTGACACACGTCATTGATCCCACCACCACCACCGCAGGATTACCTCGGCTTCTACGCGCGACGCGCAGCCATGGGCGACAAGTTTGGCGGCTTTATCAACTGGACCATGCGTCACCTCCTCGTCTGCGTCCACGATCCGGAAACAGCCCGCAAGGTG
This sequence comes from Salpingoeca rosetta, assembly GCF_000188695.1. Lineage (NCBI taxonomy): Eukaryota > Choanoflagellata > Craspedida > Salpingoecidae > Salpingoeca > Salpingoeca rosetta. The sequence continues at coordinate 395,856 of NW_004754926.1, read as the reverse complement.
TGTGTACGTGTGCGCGCGTTTGTGCGTGCGTGTGTGTGCGTGGGTGTGTGTGCGCGTGCGTGCGTGTGTGTATGTTGTAGGGGCGGATAAGCATACGCGTGCGTACCTACCGTGCCGACTTTGCTGTTCGTGGCGCCAATTTACCCGTGTGCTCAGTCTTCTCACGCATGTGCCACTGCATCACACCACTCCCAAACGCCAGTTCCTCGCCATGGACGACCTGACCTTCTCGCGCGACTTCTCCATCTTCTGGGTGGTTAACCAAATGGCCGGCAAGGTGAGCGCTGTGTCACGCGTGTC
>NW_004754926.1:385556-390556 GCF_000188695.1 Salpingoeca rosetta | reverse complement strand
GGAGCTCAGGCAGGTGCTGCTGACGTGTCAGCCACATGCGTACGCACGACTGAATGACAACGGCGCTGTGGTTGCGCTGTTGCTCCATGGTTTCGCGTGCACGTGTGTGTGCCCGGTCTAGCGCAGGCCCGTGCTTCCGCCGACAGAGCCACGTGAGCACGTGTCGCTGGATGCAGGCTGCCGCTGCCGTGCGCATGCGCTGCTGCGCCTCGGCCTGCTGCCGCTGCAGTCGCTTTAACTGTTCCTGCACCTCAAAGAGGAACTGCTCTTGCTCGGGCGCCCCACCATCACCATCACCATCACCATCACCATCTGCTAGTGAATCGTTGCCTGTGTCTGCACTCTGATCGCCCTGCCGCCCCTGTTGACTGGCACCGGCGTCATTAACGGCTGCTTGTGCGTCCTGTGTATCGTGGTCCGTGTCATTCGCCCGTTGCAGTGACTTTGGCGGCCCATCGTGCATGAGCTCCTGCTCCACCGCCGCAAGCATGTCCTCCAGCTCCAGCACGCCCTGCAGCATCGCATTCGCCTCCGCCGCGTCAATCTCTTCCGTGTCTGCGCTGCTAACGGCATCATTGGGTGGGGGTGGTGGTGGTGGTGTGGTGGTGGTGGTGGTGTTGGTGGTAGTGGTGGGAACTGTGTCTGGCGAGACATCTGTAGATGCGTGCTCTGCTTGCTGTGACGGCGACAATGCTGAATGGGCTTGTGCAGACTGTTCCTCCTTTCCTTCTGGGGTTGCGGTTGGGCCCGTGCTTGCTTGGCTCTCATCGCGTGAACTGTTTGCATCCGGTTGGTGCTGCTGTTGCTGGGAGCGCTTGGCGACTGTGGCAGCGGCTTGCTGGCGCCGTTGTGTGCGCCGCCGCCGCGCTTGCGCTGGCGGGGTTGTCGCCCGGTCAACCCAGGTGGCTCGTTCGCGCGCTCGTTCAAGCACTGTGTTGACAAATGCCGCCACCAAATCTGGCCCTTCATCGCTGTCATCATTGCCGCTGCTGGGCCGTGCGTCGCTGTTGCTGTTGTTGTTGCTGCTGCTGCTGCTGCTGCTGCCGCTGTTGTTGTTGTTGTTGTTGTTTTCCATGGCTTCGGGCTTCTTATTGTCTTTCCGCACTCTAGGGTCGTTGTTCTTGGAGTCGACAGAAGGGCCTGAAGAGTACACTGGCGGTGAGACGCGCTCTCCTACCAATGCAAGAGAGCTGCTATCCACACCCGCTTGCCGTATGGACTCATTTCTCAAGTTGACTGTGACCTGAGCTGGGTGCTGCTTCGCCGAGGTTGTTGTTGTTGCTGCTGTTGCTGTTGCTGTTGGTTGTCTTGAGATTTGTCTTGCGTTGTCGTTGTCGCTGTCGCTACGGCGGTCATTGTCTTGCGAGTGTACGAGAGGCTCCACGTCATCTTCGCTGTCGCTGCTGTCGCTGTACTGGAAGCTGTCCAAGCGTGGATCCCACGTCACGCTCCGCGACGACGATGATGACACCCACGCCATCTTGGGGTCGGTGGTGGTGGTGGTCGATGGTCGTTGCGCGAGCGAAATTCAGCCAGTCCTTGGTGATTTCATCTTGTACTGTCGCAAGCCGTCCTCGCACCCATTCGACGGTTGCTCGTTGTGGTTGCCTTGTGGTTGTCTTGTGTGCGTGCCCACGACGATGGCGTCCCCGGAGACGAGGCGGGTGCTGGCGAAGCTGAAGCAGGAGCCGGCCAACAACAAGTGCTTTGAGTGCGGCGCACACAACCCAGCGTGGGCAAGCGTCAAGTGAGTGGTGGTGGCAAGTAAAGAGCGAGTTGTCGTCGAGCATTGTGGAGCATTGTGGTGGAGCAGACATGATGTGAGGGAGGTTGTGCGTGATGTGTGCTGTGACCAAGAACGAAAAGAAGAACAAGTGGAGGAGATGCCGCGTGTGTGTGTGTTTGTGTGTGTGTGTGTGTTTGTGTTTGTGTGTGTGTGTGTTTGTGTGTGTGTGTGTTTGTGTGTGTGTGTGTTTGTGTGTGTGTGTGTGTGTGTTTGTGTGTGTGTGTGTGTTTGTGTGTGTGTGTGTGTGCGTGTGTGTGCTTTTACACGTGGCCGTGTTGCATTTAACGCATGTCTGTATGCGTGCATGTGTGTGTGTGTGTGTGTGTGTGTACAGGTATGGCATCTTCATCTGCCTCGAATGCAGTGGCGTCCATCGTTCCCTTGGTGTTCACCTCAGCTTCGTCCGCAGCCTCTCCATGGACAAGTGGAAGGTGCGTGGCGGGTGTTGCATGCAAACGCCCTCTTCTCTTCGCCTTGACGCACACGCACCGCACGGTTGAGTTGGACTCGCGCGCGCATCTTCCCAACTCATCATTACCTGTCTCTCCTTTGCTTCAACGCCAGGATGAGGAGCTCGAACGCATGAAGATTGGTGGGAACAAGCGATTACAGGAATGGTTCGATGCACGCGACGTACCTCGCAGTAAGGGCACATCAATGGACCACACACAGGCGTGTATGTTCGTGTGTGTGTGTGTGTGTGTGTTCGTGTGTGGACGTCATTCTTCCCTGCATCTCTCTCTGTCTCTCTGTCCGTTTCTCTCTGCCTCTATACATCTCTCTCTCTCACTCACACACACACACTCTCTCTCTCTCTGCCTCTGCCTCTCTACAAATTCGCCTTGTGCATCTCCGCCCGAAGGCGCCACCATGCAAGAGAAGTACAACACGAAAGCTGCAGGTGAGATTATCATACTCCCATGTGCATGTGAATTCTGCGCAACGCGTCCCCCTTTGGACCTTTGATCGCATTGCACCATCAACACTCACCGCTTTTCAACGCACGCACGAACGCACACGCACATGTGCCAACACACGCACGCACATACACGCACGTGTGCCAACACACATCCATGCACACACGTTCACGTCCCCGTGCTGACAGCACTCTACCGCGACATGATTGCAACGGAGGCGCGAGGGGACAAATGGAACGAGGCCACGAGCCCAGCTCAATCTTGGGTCCCTCCAGCGTAAGCATAGCGTGTCGAGTGTCTGTGTGTCTGTGTGTCCGTGCGTGTGTCTGTGTCTGTGTGGTTGTGACAGTGCCTGTGTCTGCCTTGTTTCTGCCTATGCGCGGCTGCGATGCGTGCAATGCCGTTGCTTTGTGCTTGCCCCGCGCTCACGCCCGCGCGTGCTTCTGGCGGACTGCACGCCTGCGACAGGACGCAATCGATCACAAACGCTCGATCAGAGTACGAGGTTGCAAACGAGGTGCGTTGTGCCCTCAACGATGTGGCATGGAATACCAAAATGTCACTCGCACAACCACTGCTTTTCCTCTTTCTCCTTGTCCTACTCCCGCTCCATGTTCTCTCCTCACCCAAACCACCTCACCTCCCTTTGGCTCACGCCGCCTGACTCCTCTCTGCTCTCAGGACACGAGGCCGATGCGCGGCTTTGGGTCGTCCGGTGCACACACATCGTCGTCGTCATCGCAGGACATACAGGCAGACAAGCTGCTGGAGGACGCCATGAGCAGTCTCAGGACGGGCTGGTCCGTCTTCTCAAAGGGTGTGTGTATGGGTGTGTGTGTGTGTGTGCGTGTGTCTGTCTGTGTCTGTCTGTTGTTTGCGTGTGTGTGCATGTGTGCAAAAAGAGGAGAGAAACCTTACAACTCGAGTGCGCTGGTGCAAGTGTGACTGACATGCGCTCAATGTGTTGTTTGGCTCAACCATGTTCAGGTGCGGCCCAGTTTGCTTCCTCTGTCAACGACACCGTTATCAAACCAACATCGGAGAAGGTTTGCCAGAACTTGCACACGCACGCCCAATCACCTCCCTTTGTGTGACTGCTTTGAACGAGTACAACACCACACACACGCACACACGCACGCACGCACGCGCGCACCTGCACACACACACACACACACACACACACACACACTCCCTCACTCACACACACACACACACACTTAAACACGCTTTCACCCTCACACGCACGCACACGCACGCACACGCACACACGCACGCACGCGGTTGTGCAGGTGTCGGATGCCACGTTCTGGAATGACGTGGGCACAAACCTCCAGACTGGGTTTCAGTCTGTTGTGTCCAAGACGAGTGAAGGCTTCACCAACCTCTCCACAATGCTGCAGGACGACCGACCAAGGTGCCCGGTGGACCCCGTGTTCTCATGTCATTGTTCCGCTCCTGTATGCCTGCTCATTTCTCCCTCATCCCCCTTCCCATCCCCTTCCTCCGCCACACACACACACACACACACACACACACACACACACACACACACACACACACACACACACACACACACACACACACACACACACACACACACACACACACACACACACCCTCTCCCAAACCACACACCACCTAGGCGCGGGACTGCTGAGCCGCAAGCGCCACCGGCGAGCACGGCGACGAGGAAACAGCCATCCCGCCCCAGCAGAGGCAAGCCAAAGCCCAAGCAGCAGGAGGACGACGATGACGACGGCTGGGACGACTGGTAGTAGAGAGAGGGCTGGAGTGTAGTCATGTCACACGCTTCAATTGCCAGGCACGGAGGAGGTGGGGAGAAGAGGATAAGCGAGTTGGATATGGGCTGCGCTGTCGTGTTTGACGACATACCCGAGTATTGTGACATGTTGTGACAGATTAAAGCTTCTCACGACCCTGTTCTTCATCACCACTGCCCACTCCTCCGCCATCAAAGCAATCTCCGAGCAACCATCTTGCACTTTCAGAGACATGGGTTTGCTTTCTGTTGTATTGGGGTATCATTTTGAACAAAAGGTGTGGGAATCATGCACTCGCTTGTGCATTCTGCGTTCATCATCGACAACCAGCCAAAGCGAAAGGGGGGGAAACAAGAGTGGAGAGGGGAAAGAGATGCGACAACGAAAGAAGGGAAGGTGCTGGGGATGGAAGGGACAGACAAAACGCGTAACAGCGAGGCAGGATGGTAGACCACACCGCAATGAGAAAAGATGGCCTTCGTTGCGCCGTGTGCGTGCGTGGTGGTTGGTGGTTGG
>NW_004754926.1:379259-380867 GCF_000188695.1 Salpingoeca rosetta | reverse complement strand
TGGCGTCCATCGTTCCCTTGGTGTTCACCTCAGCTTCGTCCGCAGCCTCTCCATGGACAAGTGGAAGGTGCGTGGCGGGTGTTGCATGCAAACGCCCTCTTCTCTTCGCCTTGACGCACACGCACCGCACGGTTGAGTTGGACTCGCGCGCGCATCTTCCCAACTCATCATTACCTGTCTCTCCTTTGCTTCAACGCCAGGATGAGGAGCTCGAACGCATGAAGATTGGTGGGAACAAGCGATTACAGGAATGGTTCGATGCACGCGACGTACCTCGCAGTAAGGGCACATCAATGGACCACACACAGGCGTGTATGTTCGTGTGTGTGTGTGTGTGTGTGTTCGTGTGTGGACGTCATTCTTCCCTGCATCTCTCTCTGTCTCTCTGTCCGTTTCTCTCTGCCTCTATACATCTCTCTCTCTCACTCACACACACACACTCTCTCTCTCTCTGCCTCTGCCTCTCTACAAATTCGCCTTGTGCATCTCCGCCCGAAGGCGCCACCATGCAAGAGAAGTACAACACGAAAGCTGCAGGTGAGATTATCATACTCCCATGTGCATGTGAATTCTGCGCAACGCGTCCCCCTTTGGACCTTTGATCGCATTGCACCATCAACACTCACCGCTTTTCAACGCACGCACGAACGCACACGCACATGTGCCAACACACGCACGCACATACACGCACGTGTGCCAACACACATCCATGCACACACGTTCACGTCCCCGTGCTGACAGCACTCTACCGCGACATGATTGCAACGGAGGCGCGAGGGGACAAATGGAACGAGGCCACGAGCCCAGCTCAATCTTGGGTCCCTCCAGCGTAAGCATAGCGTGTCGAGTGTCTGTGTGTCTGTGTGTCCGTGCGTGTGTCTGTGTCTGTGTGGTTGTGACAGTGCCTGTGTCTGCCTTGTTTCTGCCTATGCGCGGCTGCGATGCGTGCAATGCCGTTGCTTTGTGCTTGCCCCGCGCTCACGCCCGCGCGTGCTTCTGGCGGACTGCACGCCTGCGACAGGACGCAATCGATCACAAACGCTCGATCAGAGTACGAGGTTGCAAACGAGGTGCGTTGTGCCCTCAACGATGTGGCATGGAATACCAAAATGTCACTCGCACAACCACTGCTTTTCCTCTTTCTCCTTGTCCTACTCCCGCTCCATGTTCTCTCCTCACCCAAACCACCTCACCTCCCTTTGGCTCACGCCGCCTGACTCCTCTCTGCTCTCAGGACACGAGGCCGATGCGCGGCTTTGGGTCGTCCGGTGCACACACATCGTCGTCGTCATCGCAGGACATACAGGCAGACAAGCTGCTGGAGGACGCCATGAGCAGTCTCAGGACGGGCTGGTCCGTCTTCTCAAAGGGTGTGTGTATGGGTGTGTGTGTGTGTGTGCGTGTGTCTGTCTGTGTCTGTCTGTTGTTTGCGTGTGTGTGCATGTGTGCAAAAAGAGGAGAGAAACCTTACAACTCGAGTGCGCTGGTGCAAGTGTGACTGACATGCGCTCAATGTGTTGTTTGGCTCAACCATGTTCAGGTGCGGCCCAGTTTGCTTCCTCTGTCAACGACACCGTATCAACCAACATCGGAGAAGGGTTGCCAGAA
>NW_004754926.1:371572-377602 GCF_000188695.1 Salpingoeca rosetta | reverse complement strand
TCCTGCTCGAGGAGCCCCTTGGCAAAGGCGACCTCTCCGCGGGGGGTGCCGCCGTTGACCTGGATCTCCATGATGTGGGCCCTCTTCTGGCGCAGGTTGAGCACGTCAATCTTGGTGTGGGCAATGACGCGGATGACGGTGCAGTACTTGGCCAGGCGGCGCAGCTGGTCCTCAAAGTTCTTCTTGCCCTCCTCGGTCTTGAGGCGCGCAAAGTACTTGGAGAACTGCTTCTTCTTGCTCTTGACGTAGTTCTTGTAGAAGCGGCGCATGCACGTCTCGGACATGTTGCCGGCGAAGACGGTGGTGAGCTGGCGCAGGCCGCGCGGGGTCTCGACGTAGCCGACGATGCCGACGCCGACCATGGGCGGGGTCTCGACAACGGTCACGGCCTCGACGACCTCCTTCTTGTGCGCCTTGGAGCCTGTGCGGTCCATCTCGCGCACAATGTGGGTCATGCCGGCCTTGTAGCCGATGAAGGCCGTCAGGTGGGGCTTGTCCTCCTTGTTGTCGCGCGGGAAGGAGCGGACGCGGCCGCGATGATGCTTCGTGCGCTTCTTCGGCAGGAAGCCGAGAGAACCGTGGCGGGGCGCGCGGAACTTGCGGTGGGACCTGTGGCGGTGTGTTTGAGTGAGGCGTAGTGGTTGTGAGTGGTTGTGAGTGGGTGTGCATGTGAGAGTGGTTGTGTGTGTGTGTGTGAGTGCATGTGAGTGGTTGTGTGTTGTACGTGTGTGTTGTGGTGTGGTGTTGTACGTGTGTGTGTGTGAGTATGTTGTGTACATGTGCATGTCACTCGTGCAAGCAAGAAGGCAGTCCAAGATCAGCAGGGCCACGGCGACACAACCCCCTTCTTGATGGCACCAGTGAACAACCCACAACAACCACAACTCACATTGTGTCTCTTGTGTGTGTGAGAGGGATCAGGGGCAGCAGGATGAGCAGCTGGCAGAAGGGTGAATGAATACAGCAGCCTTTTGCTGCTTGAACACGAGGCAGTGCACACGGATCCCCACTGGGAGACGCATTAGGCGAGCGAACGGTGGATACTGAGGTACGAGAGGAAAATTGGAGCAAATCATCACCTAACAATCCACATACTGTGGATGATTATATGAAAATGTCGCAGATTTGCCGCAATACATAGAACCATCATAACTCTCGCCCAGCAGCCACAAGAACAGCAGCAGCAGCAGCGGGTGCGCGTGTGAGTGTGCCTTTTTCCACGCGAACACCGTGAATCCCACTTTCCGTCGCCTTTGATCCACACAGACCTTCAACACCTCGGTTAAATCGTTCCCATCCACACATCTAACGCAGAGATGAGTTCGTCCGAGCTGGCTTGTGTGTACGCCTCCCTCATCCTCGCGGATGACGGCATTGAGATCACGGTGCGTGGGGAAGACAAAAAGCAGACTCGTGTGAACAGTGTGCGCGGCGGTCGTGTGCGACTTGTGCTCATATCGAGTGGTGGTTGTGGTGACTGCTGGTGGCTGCAGTCGCACGTGCCCAATGTTGCTTGATTGATGATAGCTGTGGTGGGCTGCACACACACTGAACCCGCTTCCATGTGGTTGTTTGTGTGTGTGTGTGTTTGCTTGGCGCCTTTGCTGTGTTGTTTTGCATGGATGCAAACAAGCCTCACACCACAACCCACGACTGTGCACAACCCATGTCTGCTGTGCCTTGCACTCACACATGTGGTATCTCGCTCGCTCCTTGTTGATGGACGTGTCCTGTTTGCTTTACACTTTCTTTTTGTGTGTGTGTGTGTGCAGGCTGACAAGATCGCCACCCTCATTGACACCGCCAACGTCGGTACGTACTCAGCCTCTTTCACGGCACGTGTGTGAGCAACCTCACTCCCTCTTGCAGTGCTTGTTTGCTCGTCTATGCCTGGCCTCGCCTTCTCTCACCCTGTCTCTCTACCTCTCCTACGTCCATTGCTGCACACATGCTCACACACACGAACGCCACCATTTCTTCACGTGCTTAACATTGACTGACACCAATGCAGAGGTTGAGAAGTACTGGCCCAGCCTCTTCGCCAAGGCTCTTGAGGGCAAGGACGTCAAGGACATCATCTCCAACATTGGCTCTGCCTCTGGCCCCGCCGTCGCCGCCCCTGCCGCCACCGGTGGTGCTGCCGAGGAGTCCAAGGTGCGTGGTTGTGTGTGTCTATTTTGAGGGAATGTTTCGTGATGGCGCTGTGTGCGGCAAGGGTATGTGCACTTGACGCCTACATGTTTCTGCACGTGGCTGCCGAGGCCATGGTCGACTTGAGTTGTTTCCCGCCTTTTGTCACTCGCATGTGCTCACCCACGATGCTCTTGTTGCTGTTTGATGCAATTCCAGGAGGAGGAGAAGGAGCCCGAGCCCGAGGAGGAGTCTGACGACGACATGGACGGCTTCTCGCTCTTCGACTAAGCATCCACCCCTCTTTGTCTGTTGTCCCTCTCTCTGTTCCCTGTGGCTGAGCTCTCCTTGCTGGTTCCCTTTGTTGTTGTGCCGTCCGCGGCGAGCCCACACCATGTGTGACTCGCGCGCGTCTGTCATCGCATAAACGAGCCAAGGAGGTGTCAAACGAATGCCACAAGTCACAACAAGCAAGCTGCTGCTTTCTGCGAGAGTGTGAGAGAGACAGAAAAGAGAGAGCGAAGTGAGTCAGAAGAACACACACACTTTGCACAAAAACAAAAGGAATTGAAAGACAACGACGACGATGAGTGATGAGGAAGACGATCCAACCAAGGTGTACCCTTGGCAGAAAGGGACGCCAGCGGAAGTGAAGGTGGCCATTGAGAAGAGGAGACAGCAGCTGCTGGCCTGCGATCTCGCCTCCAACCCAGAGGCACAACGAGTGCGTCTATATGTGTGTCTGTGATGGTGTGTGTCTGTGTGTCTGTATGTGTGTGTCTGTGTGTGTCTGTCTGTCTGTATGTGTGTGTGTCTGTCTGTGCGTCTATGTGTGTCTGTGATGGTGTGTCTGTCTGTGTGTCTGTGTGTCTGTGATGGTGTGTCTGTCTGTGTGTCTGTCTGCCTATGCGTTGATTTGCCTCGTCTGTCTGTCTGTTTGCCTGTCGATCTGTACCTCCCCCGATGCCCCCTCTGCACCACCCACCCACCTCCGCCTCTGCACCACTACCTCTGCCTCGGCTTGCACATGAGATGCTCTGCGTCAACTGATCTTGATCACGCCGCACGCTCCACCCAGGAATGGATCGTGCTCCTGCAAGAGCGCAATGTATTTGCGGTCACGGAGCTTGAAGAGTCCAAGGAGCAACGCAAGCAAGAGCAAATGGAGCAGCACATGCCACCACTCTGCGGGTATGCGCTTTGTACGAGTGTGGCTACGCCTGTGCCTGCGGCTCTGTGCGTGTGCCTGTGCCTGTGCCTGTGTGTTGTGTGTGTCTGTGTCTGTGTGTGTCTGTGTCTGTGTGTGTCTGTGTCTGTGTCTGCAGCTGTGTGTCTGCAGCTGTGTGTCTGCAGCTCTGTGTGTGTGTGTGTCTGCAACTGTGTGTGTCTGCAGCTGTTTGTGGTCTGCAGCTGTGTGCTATGTGTATCCTCTTCCCTCCCCTCTGTCCCCCCTCTCTCTGTGTGTGCTGCGTAGCTTGTACCACCATCTTGCGTGCATTCGTGATCCCCTGATTGTGTGCCATGCACTCAACGCAAACACATACACACGCACACGCATGCATGAGTAGGTGGCTGCTGAAACGCAACAGCAAGTTCCCGTTCACGTTCCGGAGAAGATGGTTCGTGTACGACGACAACGCCGGCCTCCTCCTCTACTACCGCGACACGAGTACAAACAAGAAGCCAATGGGGTGCGTATGCTCTCATCGCCTCACAACTACTTCCAACACTCTCTCAATGCGCTTCTCCTCCCGTGTCCTGCACCCGTCCTGCCCCAAGCCCGTTGTTGACCCACGCGCACAATCAGGCACCTCTCAACGCCCTGCCACACGCATACCCGTGCCTGTTCCGCCTTTTCAGCTTTCTTGACCTTGGAGAGTTGGACACGATCCGAAGTGAGGACGCGACTGGGCGCAGGTTCAAGCTCGTCACCCCATCCCGCGAATGGCAGCTCATGGCTGGGGTGAGCGCGTGTTGTTGTACACTGTCCTGTGCCAGCTGAGACCGCTCCCCCCCCTTCACGTGAACACTCATGCACTGACTACCGCGTGCTTGCTCGTGCATGTTGTGCGTGTGTGCGTGTGTGCGTGTGTGTGCAGGATGCAGCGGTGGCTACTGCATGGATGTCTGAGATTCGTGATCGACAGGCAAGCCTGAAGGAGAAGCGTAGCGCGGGTAAGGCACATGTGTGTGATACGCGATTGTGCGTGTCTGTCTGTCTGTCTGTCTGTCTGTTTGTGGTTGACAGTTTGGACCTGTTGGCTTATCTGATTCACGTTGCTTACTGTGATATCTACTTGTTCACGGCTGAAACACAACACCAACCCCGGCAATGCATCTGTGTATACCTGCAGCGTTCACATCAGCACCGACAATCGACTACGAAGGTGCGCGTTCCCCATCAAACTGCCAGCACCTCGCGTGCTTTCCTCGTTCTCGCTCTCCACTCACAATCCACGTGGTATCTCTCTCTCTCTCTCTGTCTCTCTCTCTCTCTCTCTCTCTCTCTCTGTCTCTCTCTCTCTCTCTCTCTCTCTCTCTCTCTCTCTCTCTCTCTCTCTCTCTCTGTCTCTCTCTGTCTCTCTCTCTCTCTCTCTCTCTCTCTCTCTCTCTCTGTCTCTCTCTCTGTCTCTCTCTCTCTCTCTCTCTCTCTGTCTCTCTCTCTCTCTCTCTCTCTCTCTCTCTCTCTCTCTCTCTCTCTCTCTCTCTCTCTCTGTCTCTCTCTCTCTCTCTCTCTCTGTCTCTCTCTCTCTCTCTCTCTCTCTCTCTCTCTCTCTCTCTCTCTCTCTCTCTCTCTCTCTCTCTCTCTCTCTCTCTCTCTCTCTCTGTCTCTCTCTCTCTCTCTCTCTCTCTCTCTCTCTCTCTCTCTCTCTCTCTCTCTCTCTGTGTGTGTGTGTGTGTGTGCGCAGAGGAGGAAGACGATGAGGATGAGGAGCAAGTTGTTGAATACGATGATGCTGGGCTTCTCTTCCGAACAAGTGACAAGGTGTGCCGATTGCCTGCGTGTGTGCTTGCACCTGTATGGTTGCTGTTTTGCTTGTTTCCGACTTAGTTACTTGCTTGCGCGTATGCACTCGTGTATTCACCTGCGATGGTGTGCATCACACATCCTCATATGCACACACACAAGACGACGTTTGAGATTATCGAACACATGGAGGCTGCGTCCTCCACGAACGCGTCCAGAAGCCACGCGTTTGGCTCGGAGGTGCGCACACACAGACACACAGACACACACACACACACAGACACACACAGACACACACACACACACACACACACACACACACACACACACACACACACGCACGCACGCACGCACGCACGCACACACACACACACACACAACACATTGTGTGCGAGCGTGTAAGGAGAAGCCTGTCTGCCGTGTGTGCATTCCCGAACACTGTTTTCACGGTCACATATCCACATATGTGTATGTATGTGTAAATGCATATTTTAGGCGGCGACGACTGCGCCAACGCCCGAAGACGACACATCGGAGACATCATCCCAGCACCAACAGCAGCAGCAGCAGCAGCAGGCGATGGCGGACCACATGAGCGAGGAGCGAGCAAAGCTCTACCGCGAACTTGCGCTGAGACAGCAGGCCCTCAAGTCTGAGGTTGGTCGAACAGCTGTCAGAGAGAGAGAGAGTGTGTGTGTGTGTGTGTGTGTGCGCGCGCGCACACGCGCGCGTGTGTGTGCACACGTGTGTGCGTGTGTGTTGCTTGTTTTTTGTCGCACAGCTGCCTCATTCCTTCCCTTCATCCACGACCTCACCACCCTACCGCCACCGCTGCGCACTCCAGAACGCGTCGCTACGCGAGACGACAACGTACCTGCAGCGAGATTTGGTGTCGCAGGCGCAGGAGTTGCAGCTCAAAGACCAGGCCATCC
>NW_004754926.1:362522-370022 GCF_000188695.1 Salpingoeca rosetta | reverse complement strand
AATGGCACGACACTGCTCTTGCCCTCACCTCCTGGGCTGTGTTCAGTGGCACGTGGCGTTTACCATGTTGACTGCCTGACCCTTTTGCTTGGCTGAGAGGCGGGATGATTGGCTTCTATGTGTATTGTACATTTCGTTATCAAGACCAAGAAGAAGAGAGGAATGCAACAACAAATGCGACGGAAAGCTCAACCAAAAACCCCCCAAACAGTCAACACATTCATGCTTCGCTGTAACATAACGTAACAAATCATCAGAGCAGACAGGACAATGGCAACCAAATCCACAGCGTCAAGATGCAATGGTGCACATATGCACCTCCCTCATGTCACGCCCAAGTCTCATTCCTCTTCGCTCTTCCCTTCCGCACCATCCTCATTACTGTCCGTCTCACCACCACCATCACCACCATCACCACCATCACCACCATCACCACCATCACCACCATCACCACCGCTGCGCGGGTGCACCCCCTCTGGTGCGATGGATGTGTCACACACCAACAGCAGCTCGCGCAGTTGGCTGTTCTCCGTTTCCACACGCGCAATCTCTTGTGCGAGCGCATCCACGCTCGTCCCTGCATCCGCCTCAACCGCGGCACACATCACCTGTAGGTGTGTGTGTGTGTGTGTGTGTGTGTGTGTGTGTGTGTGTGTGTGTGTGTGTGTGTGTGTGTGTGTGTGTGTGTGAATAGAGACACGTGGGAAGGTTCTGCTGTGTGCAATGCCGTGTCCATGCGTGTGTCAAAACGACAGGCGAGCGTACCTGCTGCATTTCCTCAATCTTGGCGTTCAGGCGGGTCACCTCCTGCACGAAGAAAGGAAGCAACAAGAGCAACCGAGGATGTGTGTGGGGGGGGGGACAAACAGCGACCACCATGCGCTCACATTGCTGGCTCACGTGTGCAGTTGTCCGCAAACAACCACGCACACGCACACACACACACACACACACACACACACACACACACACACACACATACGCACACATACACACACACACATACTGCAAGGTCAACAAGAGGAGCACGGGGCGCGAACCTTTTCGAGGGCTGCGACCTTGTCATCGGCCTCCTGCTTCGTCCTGGCGGCGTCGGCACGCGCTTCATCTTGGATGCGCAGCAGCTCGTCAATCTGCTCCACCCGACAGCACACGTGCAGTGCCGTGAGCACACAGGGGCATGTGGAATGGGAGAGAGGAGGGCAGAGGCGATGACCCGTGCAATGGAGCGCGAGTTTGGCACGTGCTTTGTGGTGTGTGTGTGTATGTGTGTATGTGTGTGTGTGTGTTTGTGTATATGTGTGTATGTGTATCTCTGTGTGTCTGTCTGTGTGTGTATTTGGCAGTTGGGGTTACAACCGACGGAGCAAACGTGTGTGGTCGATAGCTCACCTGCTTTCGACGATGGTCCACCACCACTTGCATTGTCGTCTTCATTTCACCCACAAACGCATGCAGCTCACGATTCTCGTGCACGAGATCCTTCAGGAACTGTGCATCGCCGCTGCTTGTGTCCTGATAGTTGCGCGTTGTGTGCATGTATGTGAATGTGTACGTGTGTGTATGTGTGTGTGTGTGTCAGTAAATCATGCTCGTGTGTGTGAGCGATGTGCAAAGGAGATGCGGTTGGCAATACAAAATGTACACAGGATGCCACAAGCACGTCTAAGCACCCCTACTCTAAGCAGACATCAAAATGGCACCCACCGTCGCTTGGGTGGCCTTGGATTCGCCCTTGACGGCCGTTACATCTCTCAACGCAGCCTTCACCTGCATACAGTCCCATGCACATTGGGATCAGCTCTCGCCACACACCCACCGGCATCCACGCACAACAAAAGCCGCCCCCGCCCCCCCAGTACCTCTGGCACTCACAGAAAAGACACTCACAGAAAAGACACTCACAGAAAAGACACTCACAGAAAAGACACACGTAAACTTACTTCCCCTCTGTGTTTCCCCACACTCACTCGCGCACACACACGCACGCACACACTCAAACCAACTCACATACGCACTCAGACCAACTCACATACACACTCACACACATACGCACACTCACTCACCTCGATGGAATGTTTGAGCCTTGATCTTGCTTTTGCGGCAAGCTCCATGGCTTTATCTGCTGCATCCAGGTGCCCGTCAACAGCCTTGCGCACCCTCTCCGCGACGGCGAGCGTCTTGTTTCGCCCCTGACCCGAAAATGTTCTCGGCGGTGCCATCTTCTTGCCTCCTGCTGCACGTTTCGACTGTTGTAATCTGCGCTGCTGCCCAGCACTTGCTGCTGCTGTCGCTGCGTTCGTGTTGGCTGTGCTTTCAATACCACCACTGTTTGCTGGCGCTGATGTCCCTACCTCAACACCTCCAATCTTCACTTCCTTGCGTTGTGAGCGCGATGCTCTCGGCCTCTCCATGCCCTCCTCAGCGTCACACTTATTGCTTCTTGTCTGTCTGCTGTCTTCCTTTCTCCTTCTTTGCGTCGTCTTTGCTCCACAGTTGAGAGTTGACGAATATTGGTGAACGTTTTCATTGAAAACTCGAACAGAGTGAGCCACAGTTGCTTGCTCTGCTCGCAGGCTTGCTTTGCTTGGCGTGCTGCTACAGCTCGTCGTGGTGTTGTTGCTGTTCCTTGACAATGGAGACTACACGCTGTGTGATGGTGTGGGCAGCCTCCTCCGTCATGGTGTACGACCCAAAGTACGTCGAGGTCACCTGAGAAGCAACAAGTGTGGTGAGCAGCGTGTGCGGTAAGATGGGAGTGTTCAGTGTGTGCTGTGTTCGTGCTGTGCACTGTATCCGTGCTGTGCTTGGGGGCACATCAGAAGCGCACATACACATACACAGAGAGACACATGCACACACATACACATACACACACACATATGTATTGATACATATATACAAACACATACGCACACACACAGATAGACATACGCGCACACACACACAGATAGACACATAGGCACACAGGAGAGGCACGGCACGCACCTCGTTCACGGCGTAGTATGTGTGGTCAAGGGCTGCGGCGAGATAGCCAAAGCATCGGTTGCCGTGGGGATCCATGATAAACTCAACCAACGTACTCCCACGCTTCATAAACATGGCGTTGGCAAGCCCAGCACCGTGTGGCCCTGCGAAACACAGAGAAAGAGGGGGCGGACGGGTTTGAGAAACAGTGGCGAAGAAAGGAGGGGGAGAGGAGGGTGTTGTGACAACCGTAGTGTTAGCAGGGAGCACGACTGTTTGATGACGATGGAAATGGTGTGGGGGGGGGAGGAATAAGGGCAAGGCAGAGTCGCGCAATTCGCGAAACTCTGGGCTGCTGTTCACATGACATGACGTGACGTGACGTGACGTGACGTACCGATGATGATGTCGGCGTCGTTGAAGAGATCCATCTGGTAGAGGAGGCGGTTGCGCACGCTGGAGCCGGGCATCAGCAGCGGGTCCGGTGGCGAGGAGAACACCTGCGCACGCACATGGGGGGTGGTATGCGGTGTAGTATGTATGTGTGTGTGTGTGTGTGTGTGTGTGTGTGTGTGTGGTGAATGTGGGCGGGTGTGGATAAAGATGTGCGAGTGCGTGCGTGTAGCACATGTGCGCAGTATGGGTACCCTGGTGTTTGAATGTGAGCACTTGCAGGTGCGAACCTAAACCATGACAAGAGGGCATGACAACAACCACATTATAGCAAAACGCAAGACAACCTGAGGGCTTCAACACAAACGATATTGCATTCAGAAAGCGAAACCCACATGAAAGTCAAAGAGACTGGCGTGTTCCTTCATCTCATCAATCAACAGGCCCTCGTTTGCAACAGACCGGATCCCAGTTCTGTCCACACACACACACACACACACACACACACACACACACACACACACACACACACACACGCACACACACACACACGCACGCACGCACGCACGCACACACACACACACACGCACACACACACATGAAGACACGCGTTGAGCGTGCACATGACAGCAAGAGCAGCATGACACCATCTCAAGCCTTCACTGCTGCAGATCCTGCCCCCCCCCCTAAACACAACATCAAACGCCACTCCCAAACTCGTGTCGCCACATCACCCCCTGTTACCGCACCGCGAGCAGTAGACGACCTTGGGCCTGTGCGCGTCCCTGTGGAGAGCAGCGCCCACGGGGGACTGGCCGCTTGCACGCACGCGCGAGACAATGTCGCGACTGACACGATTGAGGAGATGGGCGGCGCTCTGGTGATGATGGCAGTGGCAGTGGTGATGGTGATGGCGACACGGGTATGGTAGTGGTAGTGGTGGTGGTGGTGACGGTGGTGGTGGTGGTGGTGGTGGTGGTGGTCGTCGTCGTCGTCGTCGTAGAGAAGGAGAGAGCGATGGTGTGTACGAGTGAGCAGTCGAGACGGTGTGTACACATGGCACTGATCACGATGGAAACGATGTTGACGCGAAATGCAAAACGACAACAAGAAGACATGGGGCACGGGGGAAGATGCAAGGGTGCTTTGAGGACGCACCTTTGATGGAAGGAAGCTGTCCCACATGTCGATGTCGTCAGCGAGCACACCGTCAGGGTGCGACCACGACACGACGTGCAGGTTTGAAAACTCGTATCTGGCAGCGAGTGCGGACACGTGGCATTTAGCATTGACGCGAGACATCAACGGCAGGGTAGAGGAGGTGGGAAGCACAAGTGTTGCAGCATGCACGATGGCATTGCATAACGCAAGTGCACAAGGACACACATTCCGCACATCCGTACATCCACACACCCCGCACATCCACACATCCACACATCCACGATGATGGACACGTGCGTGTGGGCATCACACCATCGGCACAAGGGACATGATGTCGGCTCGTACTTCTTTGCGACGTCGTATTCGAGTGTGCGGTCCTCATCGCTGAAGGCGCTCATGTCATACGATGTGAACTGGGCTGCAGTTGGTGGTGGTGGTCGTGGTGGTGGTGGTGGCATTCAGAAGCAACCGGTGTTCAATGATATGCTCACATGCATTAACATTCTCACTTTCGCTCACACCCAAACACACACACACACATGCGCACATGCGCACACAGTGACCCCCCCCCCTTCCCTTTCCCCTGTGTCAAGCGCTTGCGTCTGCGCACCAAGAAGAGCAGCGAAATCGTGCAGCAACGGGGCTTGCTCCTGTGACAGTGTCAACACACGATCAACACTGCCTGTCACCCCAGTATCCGCAGCAACAGCGAGCCTGGTGGTGGTGGTGGTGGTGGTGGTGGTGGTGGTGGTGGTGGTGGTGGTGGTGGTGGTGGTGGGTCGTTGTTTGTTGCGTCAGGTGCAAGCACGAACGCACATTTGTCTGACACAACACTGTCATGCGCATACAGAATGCACATGCAACATACACACGTGTTTCCACTTGCAGGCGTGGTTCACGTGAATGTGTGCATGTTAATGTGTGGATATGTACGCACGATGGCATGCATGTGTGTGCGTGTGTGCACACCTTGTCAGGACCTCCGCGACAAGGTGGTAGTAGTTTGACATCTTGGAGTGGAGGAGGTAGAGGGTGTGGCCAGGCACGTGCTCGACTGGCCGCCGTGTTGGCGAAAACTCGGCCGGCAACTGCCGTGATCATCATCATCATCATCATCATCATCATCATCATCATCATCGTCATCATCATCATCATCATCATCATCGTCATCACGCGTGGTGGTGGTGGTGGTGATGGTGGCGGGGTGTGGGGACGGTAAGGCAACATGTGGGACCGTGGCGTGAGACAGTGAAAGACGAAGAGTGACAGCAGGTTACATATGTACACCACACACGCACTCACACACACGCACACACATGCACGTGCATTCGCGACACGTGTGCTGTATGTCAGTGTGCATCTCACGTTTGTGTTTGCGTCGAGCATGGCAATGACTTCGCAAGCGCTGGTGATGACGGCGCCCGTTCCTTCAACGACTGCCGGCTGAAAACACACACACACACATACATGTAGACGAACACACACACACACACACACGTGTAGACATACACACACACACACACGTGTAGACATACACACACACATGTCGACATGCACAAACACACACGCCCATGTTTGTGAGGAAGAGCCTTGGGTGAGCCGGAGAAGCACGTGGTTGGAAAAGCTGTTCGCGTCAACGCCAAGCATACACAAATAAACGAAAACAAACACGCGTGCATGTGCACACACGCACATACCCACCGCGAACACGACATGGTAAGTGGTTTTATCTGGGAATTGAAGATCAAAGGGGGCGTTGCCATGAACACGCGTCTCTGTTGCATGACATGACGCAATCAAGGTGTGCCACAACGCGAATGCGCGCGAAGAGGAACGTGTGTTAATGTGTGAGTGTGAATGTGTGAGTGTGTGAGTGTGAATGTGAGAGTGAGAGAGAGAGAGTGTGTGTGTGTGTGTGAACAGAAACGGCGTTTGCGGAACGCGGCTTGAACAAACATTATTCAGCTTGCACACATGTGCGCAAACATCAACTCATGCACCAAGAATACAACCACCACTTCTCGCCCGGTCCAATGCTGCGCGCACCAACAGTCCCCGTTGGCGGGAAGATGACGTCGCTCTTTGCGGCGACAGCGGACGCGCCGGCACCGAGGGCGACCGTCCAGGCATCAGACCCGGAGGAGCAGGGGCCCATGTTGACGAGCGAGGGGGCGGGTTTGGTCTGGGGTGCACGCACGACTGCATCCACCATCAGCTCCTTGGCTGTGTGTGTGTGTGTGTGTGTGTGTGTGTGTGTGTGTGTGTGATTGTGTGATTGTGTGTGTGATTGTGTGTGATTGTGTGTGATTGTGTGTGATTGTGTGTGATTGTGTGTGGTTGTGTGTGATTGTGTGTGTGTGTGTGTGGATTAGGTATGAAGTGACTTGAAGTCAGTCGCTTCTTGCCTCAACACCAAGACGCATTCAGCCAGAGTGCAGTGCCTGCAAGCACAACAGCGCACCGATCTTGTGGTTTGGAGCCATTGGCGAGATCATGATGCCGAGGGCATGTAGCAGACAACACGGCCGCCGACACGCGAATCCTCGCACAGGTCGACGCGACCGTGAAAAAGGTACCGCCACAATGCTCGCTTGCTGTCATCGTGTGTGTGTGTGTGTGTGTGTGTGTGTGTGTGTGTGTGTGTGTGTGTGTGTGTGTGTGTGTGTGTGTGTGTGTGTGTGTGTGTGTGTGTGTGTTTGGTGTGAATGTGTAAATGTGTGTGTGTGTGCCAAAGTGAAAGTTAGGACAAGCGACTGCAACGCCACGATGACTGAACTGCAAGAACAGTGGGAGCCAGTGCAGCCATCACTCAACACACATACACACCGGGCAAGAGTGCCTGCGAGCTGGTGCTCGTATTCAACGTTGTCCGGGTCCTTTGCGTGCGGAGACAGGGTTCGCGTGAATGGCTGTGTGTGTGTGTGTGTGTGCGTGAATGGCTGTGTGTGTGTGTGTGTGTGTGTGTGTGTGTGTGTGTGT
>NW_004754926.1:347522-357522 GCF_000188695.1 Salpingoeca rosetta | reverse complement strand
CAATCTGATGAAGTCCCTCGCTGTTGTTCTTGCGAAAAGCGTTCTGCTTCCCATCCTCATCGCGCTCTTCCTCTCCCTCCTCAACCAGCGCATGGTATGCACGCCCGTCTGCTGCTGTGATGAAACGCGTGTTGACTGCCTACCTTGTCTCGCATTCATGTCGCTACCGTCTGCATTCCGCCACCACCATCATCATCATCATCATCATCATCATCATCATCATCATCATCATCATCACCATCATCATCGTCACGGCAGATCTCGTTGCCTGAGCGGCCAGATGATGATGACGATACAGTCATGTTCACAACAGACACAGCCAACTATTTCAGTGGGGCTGCTGGTGATGACGATGATGATCATGGCAGCATGAAGGACAAGTACTTTCTCAACTTGTTTGGCTTCATCTACGGCACGTTTCCTTCTGCTCCAGGAGCACTTCCCTTCGCCCAGCAATACGGTGAGCACACATCATGTCACACAGCGCTGCTGCTGTTATTGCTGCTTTGTGCGTGCGTTTGTGCGTGTGTGTGTGTGTGTGTCTGTCTGTCTGCCTGTGTGTCTGTCTGTCTGTCTGTGTGTGTCTGTGTGTCTGCGTCAATGTGTGTTTGCCGTCCGTCTCCATCTTTGACCTGTGTCTGTACTTGTGTCTGTGTGAGCGCTATGCACCGAATTATGCTGTCCGCGTGCTCATACCCCACAAACCTCTCCCCCGCCCCCTCATCGATCATCTTCACCCCCGCACGGCCGCAGGCGTTGACATCGACCTGGCTGCCTCCGTGGTGGTCGTTGGCACCGTCATTGCTGCCCCGCTCATGTTCATCTCAGCAAAAATGGCAACTATCACCGTGACAAACGCCAAAGTTGCAAGCCTGCAAGGTGTGTGTGTGTGTGTGTGTGTGTGTGTGTGTGTGTGTGTGTGTGTGTGTGTGTGTGTGTGTTCGATGAATGCCTGTCTTGGCGTGCTTGGTTGCGCGTGTTGTGGTGTCTTTCTTATGCTGTGTGTTAGTCGTGTGCTGCTTCGTTTCTGACCCACCCGTGCCGGTCAACTTCCCTCTATCATCCCACCCCCATGCCGTGGGCTTTGCTCGCATAGACTTGGTGAGCGACGCAGGCATCAACCTCAGCACCGCATCCATTGTTGCCGCCGTTCTCTTCATCGCCCTTTACGCCGCAAACAACAAGTCTGTGCCGTGTCATTGAAACAGATGCATTCGAACCCTGCACTGGTCGTTGTCTCTCCTTCCTGCTCACGCTGCGGTGTGGCATGCACCCATGTTGTTTGTTCGCTTGCTTGCTTGCTTGCTTGCTTGCTTGCTTGCTTGCTTGCTTGCTTGCTTGCTTGCTTGCTTGCTTGTTTGTTGGCACGTGGTGCTCTGCATTGCGTTCCGTATTGCTCGTGGCGTCATCTCTGCTCCAGGTTCTCCCGCACCATCGACCGCCTGTATGTGTTGTTTGCCGTGCTGTGTGTTGGCCTCGGCATCACCGCCAACACGTGCACCATCGACAGCCCTGTGAGTCTCTTCGCACATGTGGGGAGGGAGAGGGTGTTCATGTGCTGCTTGCCTTTGCGGCTGTGTGTGTGCGTGTGTGTGAGTGTATGTGCCCGCCTAAGTCTCGCACACACTCGTCAGTCTCGTGCTGGGGAGAGCATGATGTTGTTGCTGACTGACATGATGCAATTGCGCACCAACCTGCTGCTTGGGTAGACGCTTGGATCCGACCTCCGCTTTTCCGCTTCTTGGTTCTTCATCTTCGCAACGCGCATCACCGCCATTGTCATTGGCTTTCACCTTGTAAGCGCCAGTGCGAATGTATGTCTGTGTACATGTTTGCACATGCATGTGTTCAGGCGTGCGTGCTTGTACCCATATGTATGCACATGCAGTTGCTTGGTCTCCTTGTGCCTTGTGCTCGTCACCCCCGGGTTCTTTGTCGTTGTCCTGCAATGCTCAAGCCCACGTGTACCCTACAATGCGTTGTGTATCCACTTGCCCCCTGCCTCTCAGCTGGCGCTGGCTAAGAACTCTGTTCGCTTCCGCCTTCGTGCGTGCTCCTCAACCACGACCATTGGCATCAGCGTTGTAAGATCTCAAACTGCCAACTCGCACTTGTCCACGCACCACATGTGATGTTTTCATTACGACGCCCACTGTACCATCTTCCCATGCGCACACACGCACACACGCGCGCACACACACACGCGCGCGCACTCTCTTTCCCTCTCGCAGACGCACGCAAACACAAACCTTTCACTCACACCCTCGCTGTATGCGTGCCCGCATGCTGCAGTGCTTACCACTTTTATTGGTTGGCTTGGTCTTTCTCATCGAACCAACCATTTGTACGTCTGGCTGTGCGTGCCGTTGATCTGCATCAGCCTTGATACCATCGCAGCACCCACGTGCTGTGCCGTGTGATGCCTGTGGTGCATTGCATTTAACTGCTCACTCAATCCTGGCCTGACTGATTCGTTTGTGCACACGTTTGCGTGTGTGTGTGTGTGTGTGTGTGTGTGTGTGTGTGTGTGTGTGTGTGTGTGTGCGTGTGTGTCATGACAGCACCGGGAAAAGGCATCACCTGCAGTTTGCTTGCAGGCACTGCATCGTTTTACACCGCCCTGACGATCCTGTGCCTATGCACGCTGTCGCTGGTCTATATCATCCTTTCGCTCGGGCGGCATCGAAGGTGCGACACGACAGCGACGATGTGCACAAAGCTTGAACCAGGGCTTTCCTCATGCGGGCTCACGGCTTCACCGTGGGTGCCACTCTGTTCATCGCCCTGGACTTTTGCATGTCCGGTCGCACATACACAAACATACATTCTCACACACATACACACACGCACACACACACACGCACGTTCACACAAACATGCACACACACGCATGCAACACAATGCCGCACACATGCACAACAGCCGTTCGGCGCGATCATTGCCCCCACCAACACCGACAACGACGACGAGACGCATGACGTGTGAGAGGGGACACTCCTGTGGCGCGCACAACGCCGCCAGTGGTATGCAACACGGTGCGTGCGCCAACTGCTGCCAGTGTCCAGACACATCAGCAGGGACTGAAGCGCAAGTCGTGATCACAGTGAACGGTGTTCCGCTCGATGACACGAACGGCGGACAGCCCAGCACCTCGAGACGTGCGCACACCCATCGCCACAGCAGCGACAGTGGTGGGACAGGAGATGACGAAACACAACCACTGCTGCTGGGCCAACGCACAAGATCATCCATCAACGCCACGGGAGACAGCGGCGGCACCAATTTTGCCGTTTCACAAACATCTGAGAGTGACGTGCGTGGCTTGTATTCGCGCGCCTGTTGTGTGTACAGATAACCCGGACATCTGTCTGTTTTGTGTCTTTGTGTGTGTCTTTGTGTGTGTGTCTTTGTGTGTGTGTGTATGTGTGTGTGTGTCTGTGTGTCTGTGTCTGTGTGTCTGTGTGTCTGTGTGTGTTCTTGACGTTTGAGGTTGGGCTTGAGTGCTATGTCGAGCTGATGTGTTGTCCTCACGCTGCTGCTGCTGCTGTTGCTGCTGCTGTTGCTGCTGCTGTTGCTGCGGGTAACAAATTGCCCACCCCTTGTCGACACAGGTTGCACCTGCGTCACCAATGGGCTTGCGCCATCTTGCTGTTCTCAGCTACTGGGGTAAGAGCGCGGCTGTGTGTTGCTCCTCCACACCTCCTGTGCGACGGTGCTTGCGAGGACAACATACGAGCTAATGCTCATTTGTGATTGGTGTGTGACGCGTCATGAGCTCACCAATTACTTGGTGGCTAACCCCCCCCCCTCCCCTCGGCCGCTGTCCTTGTGTGTGTGTGTGTGTGTGTGTGTGTGTGTGTGTGTGTGTGTGTGTGTGTGTGTGTGTGTGTGTGTGTGTGTGTGTGTGTGTGTTGTGTTGTGTTCAACTGTTTCGCACTGCAGCCTTGTCATCCCTACTTGGCATGTGCTCCTGCTTGTGGGTGCTGACCAACGGCAGGGTGCGTTGTGATGTGTGGTATGTTCATCTTTGCGTGTATGGATGTGCGTGCTTTTCCATGGTGAACCTGTGCATGCCTGATCATGCTTGTGATGCCTCCGTGTGCTCCCGCGCGCGCCATCATTCCACGGTTATGACATCTGCAATTTGCCTTGTTGTGCCCACACTTGCATACACATGGACATGGCAGACATCTGGCATCTACTTTGAGGTGCTGTTTCTCGATTACGCACTGCTCAACGCACAGGGCGTGGTTCTCTTCCTTGCGCTGGGAACACGTGGTGACCTGCTTGCCGTCATTGGACGCGTGTACAACCGCATCGAAGCACGCGTGCGCTCTGTCATCTACGGCACAGAGGAGGTCGCAGTCCTGGATACGGACCAGGCCCTGAACGATGTGCTCGACGTCCGGGGCATGCGCCAGGTGTGTGTCTCTGTGTATGTGTGTGTGTGTCTATGTGGCACGCGTTTGTGAATGTGCAAGTTTGCTTGCTTGTGTGTGTGTGTGTGTGTGTGTTTGTGTGTGTGTGTGTGTGTGTGTGTGTGTGTGCGTTGGTTGTTTCACTAACATGTGTTGTGGCATGTGCGGCAACCATAGGCGCTGGCTGCGACCCGGGATGAGCTCATTGGGACGAGGACACACCGACTACGCAAGTACAACGGTGTTCTGGTGGGATCGGAACTTGTCACCCATCTCTGTGACACAAAGATCGCATCCTCCAAACAACACGCTAGCCGCATTGGAAGGTGTGTGCATCTGCTGACGTGGTGATAATGACCGTGCGTGTTTGGGGGGGGGGGAAGAATATGACTCTCTGTGTATCCCTGTCTCTTCCGTGTCGTCACAATATCACCAACATCTTCCCCTCCTCCCCCCCCCCTTCTGTTTCACGTTGCTTGCATAGGGCACTGGTTGCCCACGGTGTGCTGAGCCATGTGACGCAGGAACATCACTTCCATGACGCACACTACTTCTACCGGTACGAAGGCATGCACTGCAGCGAGGCATCGTGCACGCCCTCCATCTCTTTTGGCTCTGCCGGTGTGTGGAGAACCAACCTTCTTCTAATCATTGACGTCTGCCTGTTGAACATTGCACTGACGCATCGCACCAACCACAAACATTGATTGACACGTGATGTGACACCAACACCAAACAGGTGGAACGAGGAGGACAACTCTGGCCGTGCTTCGATTGCCGCTTCGTCAGCATCAACGCCAATCCCCCCACACATGACGGCCGACGACTGGAAATCCGTGCACTCTGCCCTTGTTTGATGGCGTGACGTTATGACGTGTTGGGGTCTCATATCACACAACAACATGTGACCACTGCAACCATATCCTCGTCGTACAGTTCCTTGCGTTAGGTTCTCATTGTCGTTACCTGTTTACATTGCACATTTCCCACCCAAAGTACGTAAATGTTAGCGTCGCGAACGTAAGGCCGAGGACGTCATGAGCAGTCATTTTGGGAAGAATGCCGTGCAAGTATGCAAGCCTCGCTCAAGTTTGCGTGCTTCTCGCGTTGGGCCTTGATAGGTGCGATTTCATGCTGCACGTCCTCGCCGACCTGCCACACACAGGCCTGTTCAAGGCGTTGAGAGTGCAGCAGCACTCGAGGTAGCGAGGCAACGAGGAAGGGGGACAACAGGAGGTCTGGTGTGTGAAGGCGACAGCAGCATGCTGCGCATTTCAATCAGCGTGCACTCGACTGCAGCGTGAGTGCATGTGAGCCAGACCACAGCACAACAGCAAGCACAACAGCAGCACCACAGCACGCTGCTTTCACAACCCCACTACCCTGCTCACCAGGCCAGACCACAGCCGCTCCCTTTGTGCGCAGCAAGGACTCTTTTCATAGTCATCCATCAGACCTCTTCTTCTCTTGGAACGATGCCCTCACCAGGACCTCGCATCTTCATTTCATTCCAGTCAATTGAGGGTGCACGGGAGGCAGTTGCACTTCGACAGAGACTGCAAGCGCACGGTATCGACCATGTGGCCTTAAGCCCAGCCACCCGCAACGATGCGCGTGTTGCAGACCTGACCCAGGACCACATTCGCAACGCCGACCTCATCGTGGTCCTGGGCACGAAGCTGTACGGCAAGCGCACCGCAGAGCTGTTCAGCATGCACGACGAGCTGAGCTTCATCATTAAGGAGCAGAAGCGGGTGCTGCTGATCCACATGTGCCACAACTTCAAGTACATTAGCACTCAGAACCTGCTCACGCGCT
Source organism: Salpingoeca rosetta (assembly GCF_000188695.1). Taxonomy (NCBI): domain Eukaryota; class Choanoflagellata; order Craspedida; family Salpingoecidae; genus Salpingoeca; species Salpingoeca rosetta. The sequence goes on along the minus strand of NW_004754926.1, from coordinate 351,286 downwards.
CTCAGCACCACTCTGGTATCTGGTTCCCCCAGTACCAGTATGCCACGCTCCGCGCGTGCGCGTCGATGACAGCACTGTCGTCTTCAACAACAAGCGTCTCAGCATTCTCATCCTCGTCCTCCGTGTCCACCTTGACCCTGTGGAAGCCTGAGCCGCCAGAGGCAGTCATCTGCAGCATCTTGCATCTCGTCAGCGGTGCATCCAGTCGCGTCCACGATGTGGCAGTGCACGTGTCGAGAACGAGGAGCGGAGAGCAGTCCCCAGCCCCATCCACTCCACACCGACACAGCCAGGCTGCAACGCATGGGCATGAGTGTGAGGTCGGAAGCGCGACTGCCTCTTCTCAACTCACACGGTACTCAGAGTCGATGGGTTATTGGAACCCAGGAGCCACACTCACCCCAACCACAGCCAGGGCCACAGCCAGAGCGTCAACAAGGAGGAGATTGCCGAAGTACAGCGACAGCAGCAGCCGCTCCAGCTGTGATGACATCAGCAGCAAAGAGCGGGGCACTGGTGGTGGTGATACAGGGGTCTGTGATGGAAGGGGTGGCGTGAAAAACACAGTGGATGAAGCTGGTGTGAATGGTGGTGATGGCGATGACAGCACGGGTAGTCAGGGTGAAGGGTTGCGGGCTGCGCAGCAATGCCTTCGCTCCATCCTGTGCGACCCACCTGCTGTGTATGCTAAGCGGGCGGAAGCGCTGACAACAGCGCTGACAGGTATCGTTGCCTGCATGATTGAGAGCCCCAGCACCATCGTCAATGCCCTGGCTGCGGATGTACATGCGACCAACACCATCATCGACGCCGCTCACATGCATGCGGGCGATTACGAAGCCCAGAGGCTCGTCTGCTGCATCATTGAGCGCGTCGTTCGAAGACACACATCTCAATCCAGGCAGCGAGCGCACACACGCACAACCAAAGCCCCGACCGTAGCTGTTGGTGACGTGTCTAACAACAACAGCAGCATTACCAATAGCGTGTCTGACAACAACGACAACAGTAACAACACCAACAGCGAGGACGCCGCTGGCAGTGACCCAGGCAATGGCTGGGTGGAGGTGCGGCAAGTGCTTCTGCGCAAAGTTCCTGCGCTGATGCTGATGGTAATGTGGCATCATCAAGGAGACGAGTGTATCCAGACATGTGGGTGTGGGGTGCTGAATATGCTGGTGCGTGATGCTGACGGTGACCGTGACGACGACAACGATGACAGCAGTTGCGATGGCTCAATCGTGCTCAACCACATGGTGGCAAAGGGCGGCTATGCAGCCATCATCACGGCAATGCACACGCACTCGAGCGTGCCAGCCATTCAACGGGCTGGGTGCAAAGTGCTGGCCAAGCTCATGCGTCGGTGTGCCAGCACTGTGTCCAGCGTGGTTGATCTGGGCGGGGTTGAGGTGATGACAGAGGCATTGCAGCAGCACAAGGACAACGCCAGCATCGCGCGTGCTGCCTGCCACTGCATCAGCACTCTTCTCAAGCGTATCCTAGGTTGCATTCGTGGCAAGAGCACAAGTACCACCAGCGACAGCAGCAGTGGCGGTGCTGTGGGTGCGGGCAAAACGGCAGCTGCAGCACGCACCACCGCAATTGTTTGTGACTGGAGTGGTGATGTAGCTAGCGCTGCAATTGCCACAGCGCTCCACCACCAGCGCAGCAGAAGTGTGCACGTTGCCTCACTGTCTGTGTTCACCACCCTCGTACCCATCATGCAACAGCAGCAACAACAGCGACAAGACTGGCAATGTGTCCGCACCACAGCCGCCAAGCTGGCCACCGAGGCCATTCACCGTTTCCGGGATGATGCTCCAATCCTCAACCTTGCCCGCACGCTGCTGGCATCTCTCAAGTAGCACGTGATGTGATGTGTTGTGTGTGTTGTGTGTGTGTGTGTGTGCATGTGTGTGCATATGTGTGTGTGTGTGCATGCGTGTGTGGCGTTGTGCATGTGTGTGTGTGTGTGTGTGTGTGTGTGTGTGTGTGTGTGCGTGGCGTTGTTTGTTGATGCACCCGTGTGACTTCTTGTTGATGCACCCGTGTGACTTCTTGTGTGTTTTGGATTAGGCTCAAGGTTGCATGTATTGAATGACCAACCAGTGGCGCGTGACTTCGTTATGATTGAACAGTTCAAATAAGGGGAGTTGGCAAGCAAGCAAAGGCGTGACGGAGAGGGGCGAGGCAGGCCATATGGCATGTAACACAAGCAAGTAGAGAGACAGATGGAGCCAAAGAGAGAGTGTGTGTATGTGTGTGCGCGCTTGTGCGTGCGTGCACGTAGGTATGTATGTTAGTGTGTATGGCAGACAAGGGCATGACGCAAACGCGCGAACCACAAGCTGCTGAATGGCTAAGCTGTGTCCTCTGCCTCGCCAGTGATCATGGGATCGCTGGAGATATTGTCCCACGCGTGGATGAGCGGCTTGTTCTTCTCCAGGAGTGGCAGCGCTGCCTCCAGCCGAGCAGGATGCTCCGCCCTGCACGGTGATGTGGACATCTCGCGCATGCGTGAGTTGGTGTGTGTGTGTGTGCAGGTGTGTGTGTGTGCATGTGTGTGTGTGTGCGGTTGGAGGAAGTCTTCGAAGTGTACGCAGTGAACCGCAGTTGTCAAACACTTCATACACACACGCACGCGCGCGCGCACACGCACTGAGCGCAACGCACAGAGAGTAGATGCTTTCGATGGTGTATTCGAAACTGGCTGGATCTTCCACGGCAGGGATGCGCGGACCGGTGATGCCAAACTGCTTCAGCGACGGGCGGTGCAAGCGGCCACTGCGCGACCTGTGGCGAACGCGTGAGGGCAGGGGTGTGGCGTGTGCGTGAGTGTGTGAGTGAGTGTGTGAGTGAGTGAGTGTGGTTGTGTATGTGTGTGTGAGTGTGTGTGTGTGAGTGTGTGTGAGTGTGGTGTGTATGTGTGTATATGTGTGTGTGTGTGGTGAGTGTGTGTGTGAGTGTGTGTGTGTGGTTGCTCATCGCGGTGTACTACGCCATACAATGCATGCAACACCACTCTCTTCCCTGACCTGTCAACTTCCAGCGTCTTTGGTCCAATGCCATGAGCCAGTTGCCACCTTGGCTTTTCTTCCGGCTTCTTGCCATTGATGAACAGCGGCGGCAAGCGCTCAGCCTCCCTGCAGTTGTAAGTGCATGTACGTGCGGACGTGAAGGACCGGAGGTTAGACCTGCTGGTGTGAATCAAATAGGTGTTCAGCCATCATGGAACAAGAGGGTCGCAGCAAGGCGTCAACTCGCATGAGTGGAGTGCATGCGTGCTTACACTTCAGAGTCGGGCGCGTAGGAATAGAGCTTGCAGAGGGATAGGTGGCATTCCTCGTCCTTGCTGCCGAGCCAATCCTGATACGCGCAATGGGCCACAATCTCCGTACATGTGGGGCACCGCAAGAACCGGTGCAAAGGGTGCGACGCTTCACGTTGAATCTGTGCATGTGTGTGTGCATGTGTGTGTGTATGTGTATGTGTACGTGTGTGTGTATGTGTGTGTGTGTGTGTGTATGGGAGGATGTGGAGGAGAGTGAGATGGAGCACGGAGGGAAGTGGGCGTGCAGTTCTCCCACACGCGAGCCTCGCAGCGCATTCACACACACGCACACACACATACACACACGCATACACACACACACAACACACAACACACACACACACGCACACACACATACATACACATACACACGCATACACACGCATACACACACATACACACATACACACACACCTTTTCCAAGAGGTCTTCA
>NW_004754926.1:341703-344922 GCF_000188695.1 Salpingoeca rosetta | reverse complement strand
TGTGTGTATATGTGGGCGTGTGGTGTGGTCCCCGGTTTTGTGTTTCGTGTGTGTGTGTGTGTGTGCGTGTGTGTGCATGTGTGTGTGTTGATGCACGCGTCACTATCAGCAAAGTTGCACAGACGTAGCCTTTTCGTCGGCTCAGGTTCCACACAAAACAAACACACCACCCACAGAACACACACGAACTCATCCCGCTCACAGGAGAGTGTACCTTGGAATGCGGTCCTCGCCCGGGTTGATGCACATCTCCAGCCACATGGTCTCGATGCGTTCTGCCGGGTCTTCAACGCACTGGTACAGCAGCTCAATCACACGCTCCTTGGAGATGTACTCGTCGGACCCGAGCGCCTCCACGGTCTGCTCAATCAACTTGCGCGAGTTTGGATCGCGACCGGGAAGATAGTCCGGGTCGTCGTTCATCAGCTGAAGAAATCGCTCCAGCCGCCCACTGCTGTGGTCAGGGCCCTGCGCGGGAGTTGAAGTTGGGTGGGGTTATGCATGTGTGTGTGCATATGCATGTGTGTGTGTATGTGTGTGTGTGTATGTGTGTGTGTATGTGTGTGTGTGTGGGTGGGTGTGTGTACATCTGTGAGAAGGGATGTCAATGTGGTGTCGCTCGACACACACCGCAAGTGGAATGCACAATCACTTTGCGTCTCACACATCACCGCGGCTGCCCCACTCACATGCCACTCACCTGTCCGTCATAACCATGAGGCAGCAGCAGAACAAGACGCGAGTTTTGGTTCCATCGCTCTTCGCCAGAGGCAATAAATTGGTCAATGATGGTTTGCGCGTTGTTGGCAAAATCCCCAAACTGCGCCTCCCACAGCACAAGCGCATTGTTCTGCAAGCGTGGTCGTTGTGCGCGCGTAAATGTGTGTGTGTGTGTGTGTGTGTGTGTGTGTTTGTGTGTGTTTGTGTGTGTGTGTGTGTGTTTGTGTGTGTGTTTGTGTGTGTGTGTGTGTTTGTGTGTGTGTTTGTGTGTGTGTGTGTTTGTGTGTGTGTGTGTGATCGTGCGTGTGTGTGAGCGCAATTTGAGGGGCATACAGTAAGAGTACAATTCAACCAAACCAGCCATGACACATTACTTCACAGCACAGCACATTGCGGCTCACCTCATATCCAAGCGATGCGCCGTATTCAAATCCAAGCACACCGCCCTCGTTCAGCGGCGAATTCCACACCTCAAACTCGTCCTGGCCGCCAGGAACAATGTTCGCCAGCGGGACATATCTGCACGTGCGCAAAGGTGTGCGTGCGTGGATGCGTGTGTGCATGTGTGTGCATGTGCGTGCATGCGTATACGAGTGTATGCGTGTGTGTATGTGTGTATGTGTGTATGTGTGTATGTGTGTATGTGTGTATGTGCGCGTGTGCGTGTGCGTGTGTACCGATCCAGCGGCAAGTGCCCCGCCTTGCATCTGACACACACGCACACAAACACAAACCTCTGTGCTGTTTCCCTGTCGTAAATGGCTGCGTGTCGCTGGTTGAATGTCCCACGCTCAGAGTCTTGCCCGCTCAAGCGCACACGGAAGTGGTCTGGTGTTGACGAGAGGGAGTGCATGCGAACGACAGGTATTCATTGGTGATGGGCGGAACAGCCATGCGTGTCAGTTCAGTGGAGTGGGTAATAGAAAGAGAATGTGTGTGCTTGTGTGTGTGCTTGTGTGTGTGTGTGTGTGTGTTTGTGTGCATGCGAGAGAGATTGCTCGAGCAGTGTGTGCTGAGTGAAGGTGCGGGTATGTGCCTGTGCAAGCAGTGTCGGCCTGACACAAAATAAAGGGCGGTGGAAAGAATCGCAAGGGCAACACACGCACTGTAGTGGAGAGGAGACACGCTGATGTCTGGGTTCATGGCGAGCGGCCCAACATCCTCATGCAGCGTCAACGATCCAAACGCAAGCATCTCCGCCATCCCCCAATCAACCCTGCACACACACACACACACGCACACGCACACGCATACATACGCACACAAGTACACGCGCACACATACACGTATACACACAATCACAACAGCGCAGCAAAGCGCAGCACATGCACAGCAGGATACAGCAGGGCACATATGAACGCAACACACCACACCGCAACACAGGCACAGAGAATGGTTAACGTGCAACAAGCGGTGACAAAGATCAACGCCGCAACATCCACAGCATCAGCACAACGATACCTTCCAGAGACAGCCGATATTTGATCACACACACACACACAAAATGCACACACACACATGAACATGCACACATGAACATGCACACGGTAGCCTTGTTGTGCGCACACCTGCTGCTTGCGTTCTCGACCATGCTGAGGCGTTTGCGCATCAGCTGTTTCACCAGCGGATGCAGGTGGAACTCAACATTGCTCAGATCACACGCGTTGTTCGCAATGAACTGAACACATGAGCGAGGGAGAAGCACACAAACAAAGGTCAGAAATGCGTGTTTGGGTGTGCATGCACGTGTGTGCGTGCGTGCGTGCGTGTGTGTGTGTGTGTGTGTGTGTGTGTGTGTGTGTGTTTGTATGTATGTATGCGTGCAATTCGCTCACGTATGACACGTGTACTCGCCCATACACATACACACAGAGAGGCAGGCAGGCATCAGAGAGCATGTGTGTGGTCACCTGCAAAGATTCGATGGGCAGCCCTGTGGACTCTTGCGCCGTTCGCCTCTCCTCAACAACACCCGTGTTCTGTTGAGAGGCAGCAACAACAGCAACGTGGTGACAGAGACGTGTGGTTGAACGTCATAGAAGCGCAGCTAGCAGCCATCAACATGACAACGACAAGCAGGCATCAAGACCAAGATTTGACGGCTTGGAGCACAGCTCGCGTACACAGAAACAACCTCAGCTATGGTGCCATCCTCTCCCCTCCATGCCATCTTGAAAAGTGACCTGACGCAAGAAATAAACCACACCCCATCGTGTACGCACCTTGAATGTGTCGGCAACGAAATCCATCGGTGTCTGTTCGTATTCGCCTGTGAGGGCGAGCTCGTGCTCCCGCTGAAACTTGTGCAGAAACTGAAACACACACACGTACGTGTCGGTAGTGCGCGTGTGTGTGGGAGGGGGGTTAGATGAGTGTATGTGCGTTTGATGGGTACAAATGCGTGGGTGTTGGATGGTTGCATATGCGTGTGTGGATGCGCATTTCCTCCTTCAGTGAAAACGTTGCTCACGTTGTCACCAGCGCGGCAGACAACTGCAA
>NW_004754926.1:311703-339203 GCF_000188695.1 Salpingoeca rosetta | reverse complement strand
CATCATGGAGGGCAGTAGCGATGCACTTGCCCAAGACGCAAGGCAACTGCCATCTTGAATGATCATCACACACACACGTGCACACACACACGCACACGCACGCACACACGCACGTACCGGTGTGCCATGCCAATGAAGATGTCACTGACGCCGAGCTCACTGCTGCGTCGAATCACCGTCTCCATCCCCGGAATGAACGACTCGCAGCCCTCTGCTCAGACACACGCAACAGCAGCAAGAGAAATGGTGGTGGCAGAAGTGGCAGCGGAATGGGAGTTAGAGGGTCATAGTGTACGGTTGCATGTGACTTTGCAACAGATCCAACGCGCAAGATCGATCGGCAGTACAAACGCCACACGCACACACGCACACACCACACACACGCACGCACGCACGCACGCACACATACACGTCCACATACACGTCCACATACACCACATGCAGCACACGAGTGTACGCGTCCACACAAACTCACCGATGCCGAATCGCTTGGACGAGGGGAAGTTGGCTCCCAGGAATGTTTCAAACAGATGCGTGTGCAGCAGGTCGTACAAGATCCCCCTGCGGTAAGTGCCTACACGCACGCATGCAAATGCATGTAGGTGTGTGGGAGGAGGGGCGTGAATGTATGCACATGGTTATGAATGGGTGGGTGTCAGGCATGCACAGAGTGAAGATGAGGCTGTGTTCAGTTGTGAGAACCAATATGTGCGCACGTGTATTCGCGCGCATGGATGCAACCACGAATACACACACACACGTGTGCACGGGTGCACCTGACATGACGAAGCGGTTCTCCATCTTGTCCATGATCCAGTTCTGTTGCTCCATGTTCAGATGCGTGAACTGGTGTGGTGGCCACGCAAGGTGCACACACATACACAAGCAACGCGATGAGCTGCACGGGTCACTTTTGCACGCAAACTCACACCAATACATATGCGCCACATGCATACTGTCCACAACCGCACACCCACAACAACCGCACACCCACAACAACCGCACACCACCACAACAGCATCCACAACCACATAACCGCAACCACAACCACAACCACCGCAAGTGCATGCCAGACCTGGCAGGACAGGGTGCCTGCGTAAGAGTTTGTGAGGTGCTCAAACAGCTCGTGGATCTTCCACATTGGCTTCCCTTCCACTTTTGCATGCAGCATGGGCATGGGCATGCTCTTGTCTGCGAGATCTGCCCGGAGGCCCAGCATCCCGCACAGCCAATTGCCCCTGACGGCTGCTGACGAGTCCCACGGGTAGCGCTCAATCAACTGCAGCATGCACGTCCACAGATGAAGAGAGCAGGGAGGTGGTGAGAACGCGATCCACAATGAACGCACGTGCGCAGGTGGGTTCCATGGCAACCTTTCCCTTACACCACACTGAATCGAGCATGCCCACATTCTCCTGAGATTAGAGATCGCAACGCACACACACACACACACACATACACACACACATACACACACATCGTACCCAGAGGAGCAGACTCTCGACCATGTCTGGCGAGGGTGGCTCGGCCAACCCTGGAGTCTCGTGCTGCCACACGCCTCGCTCCACACGCCCCAATGGATCCAGGGATGCCACCATGTGCCCGCGCTCGCGGTACCAGCCGATCATCTCCGCTATCCTGTTCAGCACACACGCCCAGCACCCCCCCCCAACATGTGAGCTGCTTCATGGGTGCTGGACAGCACGTACGCAGTTGCAGGTCGTGTTGGATGTCGATGCCATCACACACACACACACACACACACACACACACACACACACACACACACACACACACACACACACACACACACACACACACACACACAACCTGATGTTGTCATCGCCAGCGTTCTGGATGAGCCTGTGTACGGAGCGGTACTGTGCAGGGTGAACCCTCGGCAGCCGGCAGCGGTGTGCTGATCGCAGCAGCCGCGATGATCCCCGCCACACAGATTGCTGCATCAGCGTTGTTTGGTGTTGCACCACCGCGCAAACGGTTTTGTTTGTGTTTCGTTTTTGTGCGGCGCGTGAATGACGGTCTTGCTTTGAAGCACACAAACACCACCACCCATGACCACGACTGTTGTTGTTGTTGTTGTTGTTGTTGTTGTTGTTGTTGTTGTTGTTGTTGTTGTGTTTGGTTCACTGGCTGGAAGGAGAAAGGGGAGGGAATGTAACAAACATCCTGAGAGCCAACTGAGCGTCGACAGAAGCCAACCGAAAGGAAAAACTACAAGAGGACAAGCACGGCGATGGGACACGATACAAGATGGAAGGAACACACAGCAGCTGGATTATTGCACAAAGTACGAGAGCGAAGCACTGCGGTCCACGACAACGCAGTTCACAACCAGACAACCAACAACAGCAAAGAACACAGTCGGCAACAGACTAACAAACAAAAGAAACAGAGGGGAGGCGGAGAGAGTTATGCAGTTAGTCGAAGTGGGCACGGCTGGTTGACGCGCCAAAGAGCTTGTACCGGATGGCAGGCATCAACTGTTGGCAGCAGGCGCGATAAACAAGACAACAAAACAAGGACGTCCCGTGAGTCAAGGCAGCAGGTGTGAAGACTAGAGATGATGCACAACGTGACACATGCATGTGCTGTGTTGTGCTGTGTTGTGTTGTGTTGTGGTGAAGCACTGGAGGCCAGTCTCAGAGATCTTGGTGATAAATGTAGCTTCATGAACGTGGTAACCACGTCCGATCAAGAGTAGCAACGATTAAAAATTCGCATCACCGACTGCGAGTGCTTGGGTGTGCTGTGAAAGCCACAGCACACAAGGGGAACGAGAAAATACACACACGAGCGGAGGGAGCGTGTAACTTCAGGGCACTTTTGGGCAACATGGTGCTTACCCGGGACACGGCCATATCCATGCGCTTGTCGAGTGTGTTGGTGACCTTTGTGTTGCCTCGCACAGAGAGCTCGACGCCGCCACCGCTGCGCACAAACAAGGGCGTGGTGATGGTGGGTGGGTAAGAGTGTGTGTGTGTGTGTGAGTACATGCATGCGTGTGCATGTGGTGTACACAGTGCCAGCAGCAGTTTGCGTGAGAGGATATTGGCACGTACCAGTCATCGTTGAGGAAGTTCTTCTCGTTGACGTTGACGGTGCAGTCCAGCTTTGTCTTGCTCTTGAAGTCTGCAACAGCGTCGCTCAAGACCTCCTGTTAAGCGCACATACAGCACACAAGCACCAGGCATGTTCAGAGCAAAGACATTGTGAGCTTGCGATTGTAAGCTGGCGATGTGCTGATATGTCTGGTCGGTTGGGAGATGCGGGTGTGATGTTGACCGATGGTGCAAACCAGACCCAAAGACTCAGTGCATCGTATAAAAAAAAGAAGAATGAAGGAGGTAAGGGGATGAAACAGGGAGAGTGGAGCAGGGCTGGCAGTGGTGCGCGCTAGCAACGTGGACACGCGACCCAAAGAGTCTCAGAGATCTTGGTGATAATTGTAGCTTCATGAACGTGGTAACCACGTCCGATCAAGAGTAGCAACGATTAAAAATTCGCATCACCGACTCACAGCCAGCAGTCCATAATGCAGGAGCACAAGAGGAACACAACACAAAAAGAGAACGAATCACAAAGGGATAGGGAGGACAGAGGGAAAAAATAGTTGGGGGCGGAGTGAAAGGGGGTACACGGAGCGCGCACGTTTGTGCATGAACGTCAAGGAGCATGTCATGTTTGGAAAGAGTCTCAGAGATCTTGGTGATAAATGTAGCTTCATGAACGTGGTAACCACGTCCGATCAAGAGTAGCAACGATTAAATATTCGCATCACCGACTCAATCACAACAGCAACGGAAGAGTGGAGGAAGAGAAACCATGCTGAGGCAACTGTGCCTTAAGGGCTAGGTTCGGTAACAGACGAGTCTCAGAGATCTTGGTGATAAATGTAGCTTCATGAACGTGGTAACCACGTCCGATCAAGAGTAGCAACGATTAAATATTCGCATCACCGACTCAATCACAACAGCAACGGAAGAGTGGAGGAAGAGAAACCATGCTGAGGCAACTGTGCCTTAAGGGCTAGGTTCGGTAACAGACGAGTCTCAGAGATCTTGGTGATAAATGTAGCTTCATGAACGTGGTAACCACGTCCGATCAAGAGTAGCAACGATTAAAAATTCGCATCACCGACTCGAGGGAAAAAGAGGAGGGATAAGGAGTGCGGGGGAAGGGAGGAGCAAGGGGGGGGTAAAGCTAAAGGTTTGCAAAAGGCGAGAGCGGGGGAGAGGGAGCTTGGTTGCTCACGATTTGGGTCTTGGGAAGTGCTCTGAGAATGCGGTGCATGCGGGTGTGGGAACAGCCGAGAAGAAACTTAGACACACACCTTGACGAGGGCCACGTCCTTCTTGCGACACATCAGGTCAACCTGTGTTTCCAACAGGCTGCACAGGCCCTACATAGAACACAGCAACAAAGTAATAAGAGTTGCAGAGAGGCCGGTGCACCCGTGCATGTGTTGTGTGTGTGTGCATTGATTGTGAGCGGTCTGTTATCATACAAGTGGGCGAGTGAGATAACGGCAGCGACACAGCGACACAGCGACACACGCAGAGGAGCGAGCGAGCTGATGACAAGCCTTCCCTTCACTTGCAGACGGACCATGGGGTTACGCCTCGCATCACACACCACACTGCATCAAGCACCGGCACAAAATAGGTGGGTCATCAGAGCAGTGGCTACCTGTGTGATGAGGTCGCGAAGCAGCTTGGAGTACTTCTTCTTGTTACCGGCCAGCTTCTTCACCTCCTCCTTGGCATCTGACACAATGTGCTAGGAGAGGAAATGCACACATACACATCAACCAAGCGCACACAGAGCGTGAGGAGGACATGGAATGTCGTGCCGACTCCGCGGGCACACTGCGCAAGCATCGAGTGGCAGATGTTGCATGAGGCAGTCAACAAGTGGTGTGAAAACCAAAGGGTAAGTGCTGCAGCAACAGAAACAGCAGCAAGCGTCACACCTGAAGGTACTCGTCCTGTGCTTGCAGAACCTTCACACGCGCTGCGTTCAGCTTGTTTGAGTATGCACTGTGTGTGGGTGGCAAACGGCAGTGTGAGCAAACACAAACGGAGGAGGAAGTTGCAAAGAGGTGCGAGTGCGCCGCGAGGAACAGGGACTTGCGTAGCGGAGGTGCACAGCAGTGTGCGCGACGGCACGCAAGAGCGCAAGGCGGTGGTGCTCGACAGGCAACCCCAAATGATGCAAAGCAAAAGCGTGAAGGGTTGCATCGACACAGGTTGGATGGGGTGCACATGCCATCATTGCAGGGACGGGCATGGGACTCACATGCGCTTCTGGGTTTCCATGCCCTTCTCCCTGCGCTCATACATGGCGACGATTTTCCTCTCCTCATCCTTGACCATTCGTGCCACCTCGCGGTCAAACTCTTCCTTGGCCTGCACGAAACAAAGCGAAGCAGGAAGGCAAACGAGCGCAGCAGAGTCGGTGAATGCGTGCAACCACACAACATTGGGGGTCGTGGGCCAGATATATTGAGGTACAAAAAAAAGGAAGCAACAACAGCACGCATGCACACACATGCACACACATGCACACACATGCACGCATGCTGTTGTCTCGCACACACACGCGCGCATGCACAAATGCACACATGCGCATGCACACATGCTGTCGTCTCGCATCAGCGCATACCTTGACTTTGATTTCTGTAACCTTCTCGTCTGCCTCGCTCTCGATAAACTTGATCATGTGAGCAATCTGCCGACAAGACACAGGCAGCCACAGGCATGTGCGATGCAGTGTGGGTGTCGGTTAGCGAGTGAATGTTAGCACAAGCAAAAGCGTGTGATCACACCCACTGACACATCACACAGGAAGGTGAGAGCCGCACAAGCCGGCATGCGTTGGACACGCACAAAGCAGGCACAAAGCAAGCACACAGCACGCCACGCACCTGCTGCTCAATCTGCTCCTGGTTCAGGCTCATAGTGGCGGTGTGAGGGGGTGCGCTTTGCTTGCTTGGGGGTGATATGAGGGAGAGAGTTGGAGATGGTGTATGGAGGGGTGTGTGGATATGGTGGGGTGCAGCGGCTGCTGTGTGTTGTGTGCCACGTTTGTTGTGGTGTGTGGTGCAGGGTGCAGCAAACGAGGAATCGCTAACAGCGTCGCAAACTTTCGGTTCTGGAGAAATGCTGACACGCTGGAGAAAAATGCTGACGGTTGAAGCGCAGCCAACCACCCAGCACGTTCAACGCTTTCTCTTCTTCTTCCTTCGAGACGCAAGAGGACTTTGTCCTTGACGTCATCGCGGGAGAAATTTGTTACAACACCACCACATTCTTGCTTAACGCGGGCCCAAAGGAAAAAGAAAAGGCGTGCGTCGGAGCAAGCAAGGCTCACTCTCGTTGGCAGAACGCAGCAGCATACCACCACGCACAGAAGAACAGAGGTACGGCAAGAAGAAGAGGCGTGGCACGCGATCAGCGAAGATGCCGATGCTGAACAAGCCCACGGGGTGGTCTGTGGGGATGGCCACGGAGTACATTGCTCTGCTTGAGCGATACCGGGAGACCGTGGTTCGGCTGGACATTGCCGCCAAGAGGTTCGTCCCAGAGATCAGGACACACATGCACGCGGAACCTGACGGCGTGCCTTCCCGCGAGCTCCTCAAGAAGGTTTTTAAGGTGTTCACGAATGACAGAAAGCAGCTTTCGCGCGTGAACACATGGCAAGACCTCAGTCGGTTCTTCTGCAAGAAACTCGACACCGTCCGCTGTCGATTTGAGTATCTCAACGATGCCGCAGATGCTGTCCTGAACCAGCTTAGCAACGCAGCGAGCTTGGACGACCCGGCATCGCTCAGCGCATACGCCACCTCCATCACCAAGCTGCAGGCATCCGTGCGGCGAGTCAGAGACGCAAAGCGACGGCTCCTCACCCAAAACCATCGCCACCAGCAAGGTACACGACGAACGCACACACACACACACCCATCAAACGCACGCACACCCATCAAACGCACGCACACCCATCAAACGCACGCATATGCACATGCCCACATATGCACACATGCACACATACACACATACACACCCACCGTCGTTGTTCTAAGGGCCTTCCTGCCCTATCGAATGCACCGTTTTGCCTTTCTTTGTCGTGGCCGCGAAACGCCGCTTGCTGGTTGTCGAACCAGGCAGACGCCTCTGCAACCTTGGCACGCGCGCCCTACTTAACTCTCCCCCCCCCTTCATTTTCCTAACCTACATTGCGTGTGCTTGTGTGCTCGAGTTCCTGGGCCTACATCGGCGATGGCTGATAAGGTTGTTGAGGTTTTATCCGTTGTCTCACACTAGCATTTGTGCGTGCACATATGGCACACACACACACACGACGCATACACATACAGCTTTGGTTCCACAACTCGAGTTCAATGACGATGCATGCGACAACACCGAGCGCCTTCACGTGTACAGCATCTGCGCAACAACACCACTTCCTGCGTATCTGCTCGGAAGCTGCCAACCACTTGCAAGGCGTCTCGCCGAAGTGAGCGACAACCATGCAGAAGAGCCGCAAGAAGAAGCAGAGGAGACCATGGGCTCAGTACAAGGTCAGAGAGAGAGTGAGAGTGTGTGTGTGTATGCGTACGCGTGGGTGTGCGTGCGTGCCCTCTCGCGTTCTGCATATCTTGAATTGGGGATCTAGCCTAAGCACTTGAAGCTTACATCTCGTAATTATTGCCTGTCCCACCCCCACCCCCAAACACATACACATACACGCACGAACATGGACAGGGGTAGCGCCAGCGACGACATTCAATGAAATCAAGCACGTTGGGCAACGCGAAGCGACGACACGCGGGTTCGCATGGCACGAGGACCTGAAGCTTGTGAACCCAGACGAGCATCGACACAGCTGTACTACGTCAATCACCATCGGCATCAGCGCCCACGACACAAGAAGCGAGGGCAACAGCATGCCGGCGTCGACACTTGCGCCCCGCCCACCACCAACCAGCGACTGCGTGTGCGAGGATAAGATCACCGACAAAGACACCGGCAGCAACACCACGGGCACGCGTGAGCCGCCAGCACGGCAGCCGGGCGACCCAGGCTGGATCTTTGTTGTGGGCAAGCGTCTGCGGGAAGACGAGGACCGCGGGCAGGCGCTGAACGGCCTAGCAGATGCTGCAGCCGTTGCCCTGCACCACAACACACCCGGTGGCAACTGGGCCAAGCTGCAAGGCCACGTGTTTGCATTTGGTCTGCTGCAGCACGGGGACGAAGTTGGTGTCTGCGCGTTTGCGCTCGGCGAGCGCACGAGCGACCGCGCATCGTACCCGCGCGTGTATCGCCGCGACCTCTTCATCGGCCCTCACGCCGCATGCCAGGAAGTCATCGCAGCCGTGCTGGACGAGGGCTTCCCGCTGCTCACACGCACGTACGAGCACGCGCTTGGCTGGCGCAAGCACGCAGACATCAAGCCCGAAGCGCTGTGTTTCATCAAGGAGTGCAGCGTGCGCGTCGCGGACGGGCACGTGCACAGCGACATTACGCTGTTTGACGGCGGCACCACCACCTGGCGGCAGTACAGCCGCACCGCAGAGCGCGTGTGGAAGGCGTGGAGGATCGTGCACGCGCCAGAGCACCAGCTCAAGGTGCCGGAGGGCATGCATGGCGCCCAGCGCGGGCGCTCGCCACTGGGCAGGCTGCGAGACTTCAGCCCGGCACGGGAGGACGCAGCGCGCAGCGCGTGCAGCTCCAGAACATCGTCGCCGTCTGTGCGGTGCATGCGGCGGGCATCGGTCATGTCCACGTTCTCGTGCACATCCACCATGTCCACGACCTCCAACGAGGGCGCAGAGGTGTCCCCGCCGCCGCCGCCGCCGCTCGCATCGTCGCAGGGCTGTGACGGCGACAGTGGCAGGATGCAGCGGTGCGGGAGTGTGGACATTGACATCCACGTGACCGAGCCCAAGGCAACGAGCCCGCTCGTTCCTCGGCGGTACAGGCAAGACAGCGAGCCTATCCACGCCGGCAGCCACTCCACAGGCGCCAAACGCAGCATCACGAGCGCCAACGGTGTCGATAGCGAGGACGGCAGCGGCGATGATGGCGATGGTGACGCTGCAACGGCTGCACGGCGCATTGCAGCAGAGGACGAGGAAACGGCGGGCGAGCAACGCGACGGAGCAGCACAGGCGGAGAAGCCCGGGGCAAAGGGGAGCGAGGGTGGTGGCGATAGCGGCGAGGAGGTGGAGGCCAATGCCGATGCCGATGCCGATGCCGATGCGGAGTCTCCTAGCGGAGAGAAGCTGACAGAGGCGTGGACGGACCGCAGCGGGCGCTTCTCCGTGGCCAAGATAGTGCGCGGCGGCAGGCACGTTGGCTTTGCCACCACGTATCTCGGGAGCGCGACCGGGGTGAGCACGCGGGAGCAGTTGCTGGATGTTGCGCGCCAGCTGCTGCGGCTGTCCCTGCGCGGGCTTGTCCACGGCGACGTGCGCAACGCCAACATTGTCATGGCCGGGATGCGCAACGCGTACCTGATTGACTTTGAGACGGTGCGGCACGAAGGGGACCCGTTTCCCTCCAGCCTGGACACGGAGCTGGCTGAGCGGCACCCGCAGCTGGTTGGCCGGCGCGTTGGCTACACGGGCATGACTGGCACCACGCCGGTGCGCTCGCTCAGCAGCACCAACTCCACGTCCACCACCAGCTTGACGGCGTCAATGAAGCCAGGGCCAAGCGACGCCAACGCCGGCTGCGGCCAGACTGCGGGTCGCAGCAGCCTGCAGGTGTACAGCACGGCGCAGGACTGGTTCTCACTCATCATGGCCTTTGCCATTTACACGGGCCGCGACTTTGTGGAGCGCTTTGGGCGCGGGCGGCGGGTGCTCAAGGACTTCCTCGACGACGTGATCCACAAGCACGAGCTGCTGGTTGCTTCGCCGCACGCGCGCTACACCACGAGCGATCTGGCCACCATCAGGCGCATCCGCGAGCAAATCAGCCTGGAGTCATGGCCCTGAGACGGTGAGGCGGCGAGGCCCAGAGAGGCGAAAGGGTTTGGAGGGACGGGGGCATGGAAGACTTGAGTGAGCACTGCATGAGTGGCGTCAGCGGTAGCGATGATGGTCTGATGGTGATGGTGATGGTGTTGGGGATGGTGTTGGGGAGGTGTGTGGTATGCACGGTGATGTGAGGCCAGAGAGACATTGTTGTGGACATGCGAGTTGCCTGCTCGTGTTACCACCACACGAGCACACGACTTGGAGGGATATCGAACCGTTTTGCTTTCGAGGCTGGTGTGTGGGTGTGGGTGTGTGTGTGGGTGAGTGTGTGTGTGTGTGTGGGTGTGTGTGTGCTTGTTGGTGCTGATATCGAACCTTCCTTCTTTGCTTCTGCCTTTTTTTTTTTTTTTTTGGTCTCACTTGTTCGTTGACAGTGCCAGTTGCGTTGTGCGATGATTGTTTAAAGACTTGAAGTGATTTTCTAATTTCAACGAAATTTTTCGGTGCACCGAACCGATTTTCGCTGACAAAACAGCGCCAACGAGCACACAACAACCAGCAGATCGCCGTTAACAGGTTAACAGGCAGCATTGGTTGCGGCTCGTTGGGGAGTTGGTGAGTGTGCGAGCGAGGAGCACACGAACAAGCGGAACAGCGTGGGTGCACGGGAAGAAGGGAAGATAGCGGGGCTCGTTTGGCTGGCTGGGAAGATAACACACCCTGCCGCTCGCATACAAGCTCAACAACAAGCAGCAGCAGAAGCCCTGCTCGGTGCTGGGTTGGACACGGGCCACTGGCACTGCAACACAACAACAAAGAAGCCACCAAACCAAGTCCGTGTGAAGGCAAGCAAGCAAGCAAGCAAGCAGCAGCAGCACGCCTGTCGCACAGAGGAACCCAGTGGGAACGTCCAGCAGCTGCTGAACGGCAAGCTCGCGACCGCTAGGAGGGAGAGACGATGGAGTCGCAAGGAAGCCAGTTGTGGCAGCAGGAGGTGCTGGAGCTGCCGGCCGTGTTTCGAGGGTCTCTCATCGTGAACGGCCGCACTTCCGCTGCTGTACGCATGCAAGCGGGTCTCAAGGCAATCACAGCCAGCAAGCGCGGCAAGCGAGGGGTATGTTTTGTGCGGGTGTTTTATCTGTGTGTGTGTGTGTGTGCATGTATGTGTGCATGTATGTGTACATGCGTGCTGAGTGTTGCGTGTTTGCATGCGAGAGTTAGTGCATGTATGTGCATGTGCGTGCGTGGGCGCGTACATGCACGCAATCGTGTATGTGTGTGCATGTGTGTGTATGTACGTGTACTTGTGTGCACGAGCACGTGTGTTATGTGTGTGTATGCGTGTCCATGTGCATGATGGGTTGAGTTGTGCTGCTTCTCACGCAACATGCCTTGTACTTGCGATGTGTACATTCCTGGTGTGTTGTTGCGCGCAATTCAGGTGCTCTGCGGTGTGGATGATGAAGGCGTGTACGCACGTGACCCGCAACAGGCCACCGCACCGCCACTCTTCAGCTGCAACTTTCCCTCCATGGAGCGCATCTCCATCTTCAGCTCACACAACACGGTACACAGACACATGTTGCTGCCTCTGCGCAAGTGTGAATGTATGTGCATGTGTGAATGTGTCCTTTTACTGCTGGCCTGTTGGCTGCACTGGCTTGGTGGGGACCCTCGCTCCTTTCGTATGCACACACACACACACATAACAGCAGTCACGCCTTCTTCTTCTGTACGTGCTGGGAACTTTATTGGATTGATTTTCACACTCTCACACCCTGAACCCCCCCCCTTACCTCCTCCTTCTCTTGCCGCTGTCGTGCAGTTGTGCGTGGTGCTGAAGAAGGAGGGCGAGTCAAGCACCATGTATGGGTTTGAGTTTCAGGACGCATATGAAGCACAGGCGTTCCTGAAGGAAGCGCTCAACAAGAAGAACATCAAGGAGTGGGAAATCAAGCAGCGGGAGAAGATGGAGCGAAAGATCCTTCGGAAAAAGAGCAACAGCCTCTCCCCGCAACGCGTCCGCAAAGACATTGCCGCTTCACGATCAGGTTGGCAACTGTCATTGTGCAGAGCCAGCCAGAGTGCAGGCTTAATGGTCGTTGTTGTGTTATTGTGGTACTTTGCACACCTTGAGAGTGGCAAGCTGTGCTATGGCCCCCCTCCCCAGACCAAACTACCACCACCAATACTCATGACGTATGCGTGTCATTTGTGTGCGCCTCGTGCTGTTGTGTGTTTCAGCTGCGGCATTGGCAAGCGGAGCAGCAGGTGCAGACACACGACAGCTGCTGATGCGGCTGAGTCAGGCGCACATTGACATGCTGCTTGCTGCCATCTCATCGCAGCCCATGACCGTAATCACCAGCGCGAAGGCCCTCCTCAAGGTGCGTGCGTGCACATATATGTTCATGTGTGTGTGTGCGTGTGTGCATGCGTGTGTGCGTGTGTGCATGCGTGCGTGCGTTGCACCGAAGGAGATGGGCAAACACGCGGGTGTTTGCAGGGACGTGTGTTCATGTTTCACCGGCTCGCTACACTTTACAATGCACTCAACAACTGTCACGCACACACTCACACACACTCACACACTCACACACTCACACATGCACATACATGTACACCCGCACACAAAAACACAAAACACACACACACACACAAACACAAACACAAACAAACACAAACACACACACACACGCACACACATGCACACACACGCTATTGTTCCCCACTCCCTCCCTCCACACGCACACGCCGCACGCGCCAGGTTGTGCAAGACGCGTGTGATGCAACACCAGCGCGCTACTCGGCAGCAATAGCCCCGCTGAGGCACGAGTTCTCGAAGATTGTGGAATACGTGCCGCAGGGCATGGCAGACGCGGAGCAGCGCGAACACGTGCTCAAGGAGATGGCCAGCACATCCGCACGCCTGATGGACGCCGTGAAAGGAATGCTGAGTCAGCACTCCAGCGCGCAGGCGGCGGCGTCGTCGCCAAAGGGGCTGCCGCCACCACCCAACATCGAGGATGTGGTGCGCAGGGGCAGCGTCTCATCTGCATCGGAAACGCTCTACAGGCACATGAGTTGGACCAGCAGAGCATCAGGGTGAGCGCGCACGAACCACGCGGGTGGTTTGTGCGAGAGTGAAGTTTGCGCGCGTCTGTGTTGTGTGTGTAGTGTCGTGTGTGTGTTTAAAGTCGATGCGTGTGAAGTTTGCATCATACCCACAATAGTTGTGCGCCTCACATTATCGGCTGCGTGTGCATGTGCTTGTATGTGTGTTTGTGCTTGCCTGTGTATGTGTTGTTCAGGCCGGGCAGCCGTGAGAACCTGTTGCTGGCCACTGGCATCTCCCTTGATGTTCAATCGTTTGATGAACTTGCAGAAGAGGCACTTCGCGTCTGTCACGTAAGCCCATCTACATCTACGTCTACATGTGTGTGTGTGTGTGTGTGGTGGGTGGGGGGGGGGGGTTGGTCTCCTTTTATTGCATGCTTTGCGAGATGATTTCTCATGTTCTCATGCGCTCTCTGTTTGTTGTTGTGTGTTTGTCGTACATGCCCGTCCTCTCCTTGCGTGTTTTACAGGTGCTTGCAAGCAAACACTCGCCAGCGAAGGATGCAGAGGCGCTGTCACGTATTGTGGAGAAGAAGTGCAAGCAGTGGCTCAAATTTGCGTTTCCGTGGGTGTCACACGCAGAGCCACGCAATGCTCGCCTCGTTGCATCACAATCTTCCACGTCTGAAAACACGAGTGCTGCCTCCAGCGGCATTCCCACATCGCCCCTGGTGCGTGTTGTGTGCAGATGTCTGCTTATATGTGCATGTGTGTATGTGTGCATGTGTGCATGTGTGTATGTATGTGCGCGCACATGCGTGTATGTGCATATGTGGGTACATGTGTAAAGTGCAAGGGCGTGTGCATTACGCTTACATCTGTGATGCACACCAAAGGACCGCCCCTCTCGCTCACACGCCACCTGTTCGACACGCAAAACACACACACACACACACACAAAACACAACACGCAAACACACAAATGCACAGGCTGTGTTCTTGCTGTGCTACCGCATGGCGTATGACCCAGAAGCACTGCTTGATCTGCTGGTGCGAATGGCGATGCTGCCGCCAATTGAGCCGCGACAAACACACATGTCCGCGGACGCAACCGGCGCAGCACTCTCGCGTGCATCCACAGCATCGACGCCGGCTTTCGTGGACAACACCGTTCACGTGCTTGAGGTGCGCACATATGCGATGTGTCACTTGTTTGTGTTAAGGTACATTTGTGTGGCGTGGGTGCGGGTGTGTTGTGTGAATGTGTATGTTTCTATGCTGGTGTTATGTGAGGGCGTGGTGGTGGAAATTGTTTTGAATACCAATCTTGCTGCCATTTGTTGACCAAGCGTCGCTCACTAAAACCATCCTTCAACTACAACACACAAACACACACACACACACACAAACACACACACACACACACACACACACACACACACACACACACACAAACACACACACACACACAAACACACACAAACGCACTCATTCGCTATGGCGAACAGCTGTTGTTGCACTGGGTGGTTGCATATTGGGTTGACTTTGAGGAGCGCCCCGAGTACGTGGCTGCACTGCACCGCACCATCGAAGACCTGCACTGTGACACGACGCATGCCTGGCTGAGGGATGAGGTGCTTGCCGCTGTTGAGTACCAGCAGGCACACGGCCTCCCCAAGCCCGTGTTGCACGCGCAGAAACAGGGCGTCGGCCCAACACCAGGCATCGTGCTGCAGATTCCGCCACACACGCTGGCGGAGCAGATGGCGTTGTACGACTATGACCTGTTTAAACGCGTGCATCCGCGCGAATACATTGAGCAAGCGTTTTCAGGCAGCAAGCAGGACCTCAACGCCACTGCGCCAAACCTTCACTTGCTCATTCTGCGTTTCGAGGACGAAGGACAGTGGGTTGCTGCTGAAATTGTCCAGCACAAGACGCGCAAGGAACAAGCCACCATGATTGCGTAAGCGTGGATGGCAGTTGCTTGCTTGCTTGCTTGAGTACATGTCTGTGCGAGTGTGTATTTCTGGAGACATCGTGTTGTGCTTTGTGGACGTGCGGCTGGTGATGGTGCGCGCGCGTATGATGTGTGTGTGTGTGTGTGCGTGCGCGCACGTGTGTGCTGCTTCTTACAATATTCTTCGTGTGCGCATGGTTGCCTGTTTACGCACACACACATGACACGCGGCCACGCCTTTTCAACTTGTGCTGTGTCTACCCAATCCGTCAACAATGTCCTCACCAATGTCGATTGCCTGCTGCTGTTGTTGCGATGATGGTGGTGGTGGTGGTGGTGGTATTTACTGCAGGAAATTTCTACGGGTGGCAGAGGAAAGCTTGAAGCTGCACAACTACTTTTCCTTCTTCGCCATCATGGGGGCGCTGGCGTGTCGCGAGGTATGTCGCGCGTTGCGTGTACTTCTGGTTGAGCACCAAGCACAAGTTCCATGAAATGACTCAACATCATGCAACGAGACACACCGCATCACGGGGCGCGCACAAATGTATACACAAGCACTATGACGCAACACTTGCAACACAGACACACACACATACGAACACGTGTGTGTGTGCACCAACGCTTTAACTCACTTACGCAATGCTCTTGCATCTCTGTGGCGTGGTATCAGGTTTCGACGCTGAAGCGGGCGTGGCGCAACTTGCCGGACAAGTACAAGCGCTTGCACGCATCTTTGGACCGCCTTACTGACACTAGCAGAAACATGAAGGCATACAGGTTGGTGGTGGTGGTTGGGGGAGGAGTAGCAGGGAAGGAGTGCAGCTTGGCGCAACATAATATTGTGAAATGGGGCTGCTTGACAAAGCATGCAGTGTATGTGTGTGTGTGTGTCTTGCGTGACCGAGTGCGTGCGCAGCTAACAGGGGGAAGGGGTGCCACTCTGCGCGTGCAGGCATAGCTCACCTGAAATTGTTTTGTTTCATCTCATGTAACAGGGATGCTTGGAGAAATGCGGGCCACAAACCAAAACTGCCGTTTCTTCCGCTTCACTTGAAGGTGAGATAGAGGTCATGGCACCAGTATTGCGGCGTCTTCTTTGCGCAACAGAATGCATGCATGCATGCATGTGCTACGGCCTCAGGTTTCCTCACGCGGCGTTCACACACACACACACACACACACACACACACACACACACGTGTACGTACATGTGCACACAATGCGATCGTTAGGATTTGCTGTTTGCGAAGGAGGCGTGGTCCGCAAGCGAACGGCCGTGGAAAGAAGCGCTTGAATCGTGGCAGCTCGTCGCCAAGATCATCAGGGTATGTACGCACGCACTCGCACACCTTTTCACACAGACACACAGACACACAAACACACACACAACACACACACGCACGCACTCGCACACCTTTTCACACGCTCACAAGCACACACACACACACACGCATACACACACGCATGTAAACGCACATGTACACGTATGCTTACAAACGCCAGCACGAACACGCCAACTAATTTGGACATGTCTTGCGGGACATTTGCATGCTTGCGCTTGACAGGAACTGATGATGTGGCATCCGTACAAGATGCACTGCGATTACGGCCTCCAGTCATACCTGAGGGTGAGTCACAATCACTCGCAACCGTTCCTTGGACATTCACACACATGCACACATGCACACAAACAAGCGAACGTGCGCATGCAAGGGCACACACTTGCTCACATGAGCGCAATATCCTCCCTCCCCAAACGCCTACCTATGCTTGCGCAGGTGTCTGTGCTGCGACGTGAGCCAGATTCGCTGCCATCGGCTGTTGTGCGCCGCCAGTCTGTGCTCTCGTCCCCGCCACGCAGCGGCCGTCCCGAGCGCTCGCCATCGTGGCGACCCCAGCGCCCGCCAATCGCCGGGAGCGTCAGCACGCACGCGAGCGAGTACGACGTGCGGGGTGGGAAGGCACCGTTGTCAGCAGCAACTGCAGCAGCAGCAGGCAGAGGAGGAGGAGAAGAAGAAGGTGGAGGAGGAGGAATGGAACAGAGGGGTGAGACGGCGTCATGCCCAAGCAGTACAGGCACCACCGATGATGATGCGGCCGCCACAGCAACCACTCCCAACAGCAGCCGCCACCCTTACAACAGCAATAGCAACAGTAACAACAACAAGCAACACTCCTCGGTGGCAGGCAGTGAAAGGGGAACACCTGCTGCGCTCAACACGGCCGCACTCGCAGACACGCCAACAAGTGGCGGTGATGCAACTCTCCGACCCGTCTCCACACCCGAGGAGAACACCACCACCACCACCACCAACAACAACAACAACAACAACACCGCCAACAACAACACAACGGAGGAAGCTGTGGCAGCGGCGGCAGTACAAAAGGGCGACAGCAGTGTTGATGGCACTCGTGAGGAGCAGCCTCAACATGCCAATGTTGGTGATGCTCATAGTGATGATGGCAGTCAGGTTGTGTCTTCAGAGCCACAGCAGCACCCGCTGAAGGGAAGACCCCATGCCCAAGCACGCACAGCGGCGAAAGGAGGCGACGCGGAAGAGCAAGAAGGTGAACAGGAGCGTGTTGAAGAATTTCAGTCTTACCGGCAGCAGGGAGGTGATGCTGCTGTGCAGGATGCACCGCACACGCCCGTCGGCGCCGCCACTCTCGCTCGAGCACATGCTGCGTCAGCAGTGGCAACAACACCACTCAAGACCATTGTGGAGGAGAGCCTTCCATATCACATCCCAAGCAGCCCATCCCTCATTGCGCTCATGCAGAAGGCAAATCGAACATCACCTGTGCGAATGAGCGCACAGCGGCGGCGCCAGTTTGCACTCGCCACACTCACGTCGCCTGCATCTGCGCGGGGTGCCCGCACGAAACGACGCATGCCGCGTGCACTGACAACGGTGGAGGAACGCGCACACGTGCACCGGCAGCACCAGCAGCACAAGTGCGGGCAGTCAACCTCTGCTCTGCGCAGGGATGATAGCGGCAACCGCATGATGTCTGTATCGATGCTTGCCACCACAACAACAGCCCGTGATGATATGAAGCAGAATAGCAGCGACGCCGATGGCTTTCACTGCCGGACAGAGCAAGGCGGCGTGGCTGCCAACCTGTCGCTCGATGAAGGGGAGCGCTCGTGGTTGTCGGGACTGCGAACAGCAAATGGACATCTGGGCGAGCATAACGCCTCCTTCAACACATCTGCACAGTCCATGAATGGGTCGTTTCTCGAGTCAGCGGTTGGTGGCGATGGCGGCAGTGCACGTGTGCAGGACAGCGGCCTTCGTATGGAGACTGAGGACCAGTTTGCGCAGCAGTGGCGCGACCTCTCACCAATCCGCGCTGTCGACGATGCAGACGATGATGGTGCTGATGGTAGTGGTGTTGGGTTTGGTAATTATGGAGGCGAACCACGCCTTGCGGTCACACGACCCACGCGCGGGCGACCGAACACATCACAGCGTGACGGTGACCAGGTCAATCACCACCACCACCACCACCATCTTGGGCGGCACCAGCAACAGCGGCAAGGTGTTCGGCGGCGTGGTGTGAGCGCAGATGACCAGGCGCGACTTCGACGGCAGCAGCGTGGACGACGCATCACACGCGAGGAGTTGCTCGGAATCCACGACAGCGACAACACCAACACCAACACCAACAGCAACGGCAAGAACACGGACAGAAGCAACAGTAGCAGCTGCAACGCCAATGCACGCTGTGATGCGCATGCCATCGCCAGCTACAATGATAGTGATGGCAAAGGCATGGGTGTGAAGCCGCGTCGACGCACGTCATCTGTTGGTGCGGACATTGAAGCCGTTCTGCGCCCGTGGCTTTGGCAGCAACAACAAGAACAAGAGCAAGGTGGCGGCGGCGGTGATTGGGAGGCACAACAGGACAGGCGTGGCAGACCGTGGATTCAGCAACGCGGGAAGGATCACATTCACGCGCAGAATCATCATTTCGGGGCAGAAAGTGGACCATCGCAGGTGTGTGAAGACGGCGGGCATGCAGATGATGCACTCGCTTCCACTGTTGCGCTGGCAGCGACACAGCTCGCGTCAACCAGTCCCCAGCGCCATGGTTACCAGGAGTCACACCACTACAGCCACCAACACCACCAACACCAGCACGACCGCGCGTGGTTGTCGTTGATGGCGTCACCGTTTCACACAGCACAGAAGTTGCGCAGCTCGGTGCTTGGTGCGCATTACGCAATGCTGTCCGCACAGCTGAAGGGGACGAGCGCCTGCGGTGGCCACGAGGAATGTGATGATGACGACAATGATGATGATGACGCTGATGGTGGTGGTGGCGACGATGTTGCTGGTGATGGTGACGCATCCAGTAATGCTCTTGGCGCGGACAACAACAGCACCGCATCAACCATCACTGCCAGCACGGCAGATGGCAGTGATGCTACGCCAACAGGCTTGGGTGCCAAGGATGCCAAGGATGCCGAAGGGGCACCCATCGATGCCGCCACGGTGACAGCAACAGCAGCAGTAGCAGCAGCAGCAACAGGCACAGTCACAGCAGGTACAGACACAATGACGTCAGCAGCAACTGTGCCTGCATGCAACATTTCTCGTGCGAATCCGCTGTCACCGCGGAGCCGCCGCCGCCTTCGCCTGATGCAACTTGTCGTGGAGGCGCGTGCCATGGTTGGCCAGAGCCCTGTTCGCCGCTCATCGCCATCCTCGCGTCGTGCGCGTGTGCGCGGCGCATCTGCCACACACCGGGCGTGCACCTGTGGTGCTGCTGATGGCGGAGATGGTCGTGCTCGTGTTGGTGCGCGTGCCTTGCACGTGGACGAGGCACGTCGATCCCTCTCCCTGCCGAGCGAGAGTGGTCAGGCGGCCGCCAAGGGCACGTGCACGTGCACATGTGCGCAGGCGCTGAGGCGGGGCGAACAGGCCGTTGCTGCAACGACGAGAGCATTCTCGCTCGCAGGTCGCAGCTCAACCCATCACCAGCAGCATCAAGGACACACGAACGGCCAACATGGAAGCAACGCAGCCTCGTATCACAGGGACGGTGGTGGTGGCCGTCATGGTGTCGATTCGCCGGCGTCGCCCTCAGCCTCGAGCGGACACTGTTCCCCCGCTACGGAGTGCGCGCTGCACGTGCCCGGTATGGGTGCAGGCAACAACGTCGTCGTCATCAACACGCACCACCAGCAGCAACAGGATCAGCACCGACATGATCATGCACCACAACAACCACGTGATGGGAGCGCGGTGCACGCAGAAGGGCCCACACGCCAGCTGCGGGGCAGTGACAGTGGTGCGAGCGTGAACACGTCCACAGACGTGAAAAAACGGCTGTCACAGTCGTCATCGTCGCAAGTGAACACGAGCACAGGATCGCACGCCAGTGGGCGGCACCCGAGCGATGGCACTGACAACAACGAGGACGATGAGGGTGCTGGCTGGTTTGATGAGAGCTTGGTTGAGTTTGGCGTGACGCGCGTCTCTGTTGAGGGCGATGTTGTCTCATATGAAACCGTCATTTGATGCCAGGGGATATGCGCGTGTGTGTTGTGTTGTGTTTGTGTTGTGTTGTGCTGTGTTTGTGTTGTGTTGTGTTGTGCTGTGTTTGTGTTGTGTTGTGTTGTGCTGTGTTTGTGTTGTGTTGTGTTGTGTTGTGTGAGGGAGGGACGGAGGAAGGAAGGGTGTGAATGTACATGCACGTAGTTGTTCGGTGCGTTGCGGTGCTTTTGGAGCAAGTAATTGGTTGTTCTGTTGTTCATAGATTTGGGTGGGTGTGTTTGTATGGACATGAGCGTGTTGTGGGGCACGTGGTGCGTAGTGCTACGGTTGTTTATATGAATAGTTGCAATGTACGATTACAAGATACAATTGCACAGTGTCGGCGTGTTTGAAGAACAAAGGCGATATGCGTGTGCGTGTGTGTGCGTGTGTAACAAACAAAACATTGAGATGAACACAAGGCAACGGAAAGTACAATGGAGGGGGAGGGGAGGGGGGAAGGAGTCCTGCCGCTCGCCTGCGTCGTCACAGTTCATCGTGCATGTCATGCGCATGTGTGCGTGTGTGTGCTGTTTCCATTCCCTCAAGTTCAAGGTGTTTCCGCCGCTCTCGTTCCGCCACAGCCAATCGCTCTGCAATCAGATGAAACCCTTTCGATTCTGCAAGCATCTGTGTATGCGTGCGTGTGTGCGTGCGTGTGCGTGTGTGCGTGCGTGTGTGTGTGTGTGTGTGTGTGTGTGTGTGCAAGATGAGCAAACCGTAGCCACAACAGGCCACACGCGTTAACAAGGTTGCACAGCATCACAAGTGCACGCCATTGCGACCACCGCCAGTTGTGCGGTACCTTCGGTGTCCGTCCCCTGCTGTCGATGAAGAGCGGATCTGCTCCGTGGCGAAGAAGAAAGTCAACCATATGCGCATGGCCCTATCGTGCGTGCGTGCGTGCGTGTGTGTGTAGTGTGTGTTTGGACGTTGGATGAGGGAAAGCTGGGGAGGAGAGCGGAACATAGACACACACACACACTTTTACACAGAGAGACGCGGCGAGGACAAGGGCAAAGAAAGTACACGAGCACACACTACAACTACGTGCGTGCACGAGCACACACATTCAGCACCACCAATTACGACTGCATGTGTGTGTCCATGGTTTACCCGGGCTGCCGCGACTTTGAGGGGCGTCCACTCGCCATCCTTTTCCGGTTCGTCCAATGCAATACCGAGCGATGCGAGATAAAGGAGCATATCTGTGCAGTGGTGGCGCAGTGGTCGTGAGGTTGTGGTGGCGCAGTGGTCGTGAGGTTGATGTTACGGTGGCTGCGTGCATGCGCGTGGCTGCATTTGGACAAACGCCACTGCTGGTGTGTTAATCCGTTGTTGGCGTATCTGTGGCTGGTGAGACAGTGGTGCCAAACATCCTTCTTGTGGTTCCCTTGTCAACTGACCGTATTCGTTCCAATACACAGCGCCCATCACGGCGTTCCAGCCGTTGTAGCATTTCGCGTGCGCGTCAGCGCCTTTCTCAATCAGATAGTCCAGCACATCCTTGCAGGGCACGCACGGCAGCGGTGGTGTGTATATGCCAAGGTGTTTGTTTGATGGGATTGTTGCACATACATGCGTCGACATCGATACATGCAGAGAGCGGGAGAGAGAGAGAGAGAGAGAGAGAGAGAGAGAGAGAGAGAGAGAGAGAGAGAGAGAGAGAGAGAGAGCACAGACATACACGCACATTAGCAGACCAATGACATACTGTGGTCACCTTGTGGCCGTGCCACGCTGCGACGATGGCAGGCGTGGAGCCGTCGCTGTGCCGCGTGTTCACATCCATGAGCAACACATTGACAAAGAACTTGCACACGTTCAGCGCACCCACAGAGGCAGCATGATGGAACGCCAGTTCCCCACTTCGGTCCTGCGGTGGCCGTCAACACATGCACGAGTGCGTGTGTATGTGTATGAATGTGCGTGCATGTGAACGTGTGTGTGCATGTGTGTGCAGAGGTATGGTTGTACGTGAGATAGAAAGCACTGTGTGTGATAGAAAGCACTGCCTGTGGAGTGTATGGTTTTGAACAATGTCGAAAGGAAAGGCATGAAGCAGCTGTTGTGCTGTGGAACACACCGCGTGTCCCTCTGGATCGAAGCCCAAGTCAATAGCGCGTTGCACGGCGCCAACGTCGTCCTTGGTGATCTCGTCAAACAGCTCCTCAACATCAAACGGCTGAAAGTCATCCCTGTTGCCGGTGGAGTGTGTAGCAGTGGAGCACATGTGTGTGTGTGTGTGTGTGTGTGTGTGTGTGTGTGTGTGTGTGTGTGTGCGCGCGCGCGTGGCCGACAGGTGAGCTACAACCAAAAAAACAAAAACAAGCAAACACGGCAAGTCAATGCAATGAACAGCGGCGGTGTTATCAAGCACACAGTGCAACAAGCACGAGCCGTTTGATACACCCACACACACACACAAACACACACAGACACGTGAATGCAAACCAAGGAACGCAAGCACAAACACACACTTCAAACAGCCGCACACAAACACATCATGTCACTCCATAAAATACACATCCATATCTCCGCATCAAAGCAGAGGACGGGTGCTCACTTCTGTTCTTGAACAACTGGAAGGCTTTCTGCATCGTCGATGAGGGAGGAGGCCACGTCGTCCGGGTCACGTGCAGCCACACGGCCATCCAGCACAACAAGGTGGCTAGCAGCCAGCCAAACAGCCGCCCACCACACACAACACCTCGCTGTCATCGCCGTCATCTTGGATGCTGAAAATCAACGAATGTTTTCTCATAATCTTCCGAAACCGTCACTGCCGGCAACAGCAATCGAAACTGGTCCTGCATCCTCGCTTGCTCGCTTGCAGTCGGACGGCATCGCTAACACCAGCACGATGGTGCAGGGACCGAAAGGGAAGAGGGGTGGGCCGGGCAAGAAGAAGAGGGCGCTGAAGGGCCCTGAGATGAGCGAGGAAGAGGTGGAACGTGAAATTGAAGCGCTGGAGGAGGAAGTGCGTCTGCTCCAACACAAGCTCTGTCAGCAAGGTGCGCGGGCATGTCTGCGTCGTTGTGCCTAGGGCTGTGCCTAGGGTTGTGCCGTTGACGTCGCTGCCTTGCCTCCCCCATCACACACACACACACACACACACACACACACACACACACACACGCTTATGCATGTGACTGTGCGTGTTTGTGGGACAATGAATTCACAGCTCAAGAGTCGCAGCAGTTGAGGTCGAAGAAGCAGGAGCACGCCGTTCACCGCTACATTCAAGGCGTACGGTGCCCCTTTTGCTGTCGTCGAAGACAAATGCTTCCTTGTTTTGTTGTGATGCGTGTGTATATGTGTGTGTGTGAGAGTGAATTTTAGTCGTGCAGGTGCCCACCTTGAGCAAGTCGCCTCATTGTGCACCTTTGTGTCGTGATCGCTATGCAGGCCGCGCAACATAAGATGCAGCACCACTTTGATCGGCTGGATGCGCTGGCAACAGTCATGGCTGATGTGTACAACGGGAAGCACCGCCTCCTTGAAGTGTAAGCGGCACTGTGTGTGCATTTTTGCTTGTGCTTGTGTATGTTGCTTGTGTGTGTGTGTATGTGTGTGTGCGTGTGTGTGTATGTGTGTTTGCAGCGGTCGGTTCACTCTGTCCAGTGTAGATTGCAAAGTGTCCCCTCCGTCCAGTCCCCTCATCCATGACGTTGCATTCCTTGCTCGCATCGTGCCATCAGGGAGAAGCAACGGCTGCTCATGGATGGATACGGCGCCGAAGGTGAATGCCAGGTGAGATTGACAGGTGCTGTCGTTGCGCCTTGACCCCCAAGCACTCACCGTATCGCTATCTCTCACACATGCGTGCGTGGTCGTCGTGGTGCGTTGTTAGAAGGAGCTCAGGAAACTTGTGCACAGCGACAAGCTGGTATGAACCATGAACACCTTCACACGCGTTTGCGGGGACATGTGAATTTGATGGTGTGTGCGTGTGTGTGTGTGTGTTTTGTGTGTTGTGTGTGTATGCGCTATGTGTGTGTGTGTGCTATGTGCATGCTATGTGTGCATGTGTTACGCGCACACGTGTGTTGCGTTGTGTGTGTGTCAGTTTCTTTGCCTTCAGTCGCATTGACATCAAAGCACGGCATCAAACACGATACATCCACGAAGGACTTGACTGTCGTTGACGCCCTGTATGAGGTGATGAAACAATTGCGTTTGTGATTGCACGCGACGTTTGAGTACGTGTGTGTGTGTGTGTGAAGGGATTCTAGATGCAATTGCTTGTGCGCCGTTGCTTGCTTTCCTTTCTCTCTTCTTTTGAAAGCTTGTCGTGCCTTCAAACACACATACACACACAGACACACACACACAGACTCACTCACCCACTCACATACGCACGTGCAATGTGACTTTTGTTTTGTTGCTGACAGAGACATTCATATCGAGACATTTCAGATGCGCTCCTGAGCATCACAGAGGTTGGACAGTTTTTGTTGTGTATGCGTGCGTGTGCGGTTGTGTGCGTGTGCTCATGCATCATGCTTGTGCGTGCGGTTGTGTACGTGTGCTCATGCTTGTGCGTGCGGTTGTGTGCGTGTGCTCATGTATCATGCTTGTGTGTGCGTGCGTGTACGACGATAGGAGATTGCGCGTGATGTTGAGAGCGACGGGCGACCAGCGAACACATCTCGCATCGAGTACGATCAATCATAATCATATCTTGCCATATGCCACGGTCACACAGTGACAGCAGCACTCCTCTATCCGCTGTTTTGCTTGCTAACAACTGCACAACCGCGCTCGTTTGTGTTTTTGTCTTGTGTGTGTTTTTGTCTTGTGTGTGTGTGTGTGTGTGTTGTCACCTACAAACCACCATCATCACCACCATCATCACCACCACCATCATCATCACCGTCACCACCAGCTGCCGCCGCGAGGATGATGCGCCCCCGAATTTGCTGACGGAGCTCGAGCAGCTCGTGCACGTGTGTAAACGGCCAGTGGTGAAGTTGGTGGTGGTGAATTCGCTGCACGTGCTTGTGTGTGGTGGATGACTGATGGCGCTGCTTGTTGTTTGCAACACACACACACACACACACGCTCTCTCTCTCTCACTTTCACACACACACACACACTTTCACACACACACATGCACGCACAAACCGGTGCGCGGTGTCAGGAGGAAGAGCGGAAATATGTGCTGTCGTCGCTGGAGATTGACAGCGCAAACCAGACGGCGCAGCAGCACGAGGACCAGTGCCAGCAGCACGCGGTGGGGAAGTGGATGGCGATCTTGGTGGTGGTGGTGGTGAATTGTGTTCTTCTGCTCTTCTTGTGATATGATGCCCTTTCGAGAACCACTTGTTCCTCATAAACACGCACACACACACACACAACACAACACACACACACCAACACCAACTCCTTTGTGGACAGAATGCGATTGAACTGCAACTCGGAGACACGCGCGCAGACGATGCGTTACGGTGAGCGCACAGAGACCCTGTCGACGCGTGTATGCTTGCGCTTGCGTGTTGGGTGTGTGTGTTGGGTGTGTGTTTCGGTGTTGGGTGTGTGTGCGTGCGTGTTGGGTGTGTGTTTGGGTGTTGGTTGTGGTGATGCCGACTATGGAATAGAGGCGAAGTGGATGGAAGCAGATGCTACTTGACACACAGACACACACATACACACACGTACATACACACACACACAAGCACATACACACACGCGCGCGCGCACGCAAGCACCTGTCCTCCTTCGTCCCTCTCTCACCGACTCATGCCTACCTCGCTACATACCCGCACCATGCCAGGGAGTACGTGCAGGCGATGGGCGATGCTGCTGCTGTTGAGGCGGAGAGGAAGGCCCTGGAGGTGTCCATATCTGATGCCACCAGCGTCGTGAACACACGCGCACGACAGCGCGACGCCGCCGCGACGAAGACGAAACAGCTGCACTCCTTCGAGGATGACATGGTGATGCCAGCGGTGGCGGTGATGGCAGTGGTGGTGGTTGTGATGGTGGTGGAGAGTGACAGATGTGTGTGTGTGTGTGAATTTGTGTGCACGGGCGGGGGTTTGCTGTGGTTGTTGCTTGCGTTGGTTTGACACAGTGTATCCAAGTTCACGTTGCCGTCACCAATCACCAATCACCAATCACCAATCACCACGATCCTTTATCGTCGCATCAGCGAGTGCTGAGTTCAGATCTTGTGCGGATATCGCGTCAAGTCGAGCAGTTGCGCGTGCACACACACAAACAACTCGACAGCGTGAGTGCATCGTGATGCTGCTGAGACACGACAAGAACGAGAGACATGGAAAAGACCATATGTTCAACTGTGTTTGCGTTGCGTTGCGTTGCGTTGCGTTGCGTTGTGTTGCGTTGGTTGCTTGTCTGGTTGTGTGTCTGAGTTGCGCTTGTATGCATGCTGATTGCGTGTGCAGTCAGATCAGAACCGCACGTGCTCTTCTTGTTCACATGTGCCCATCACCACCACCACCATCATCACCACCATCGCCTCCACCACCACTATCACCTCGCCTGCCGTCAGCTTCGGCGCGGAGAACTCGGCGACGTGGAGCAGCGTGTTGAGACGATGCAGCACCACACGGACGCAGGTGCCAACCAACACAACACGCACCCACTTGTACAACCAACACAACACGCACACACTTGTACAACCAACACAACACGCACCCACTTGTACAACCAACACAACACGCACACACTTGTACAACCAACACGCACACACGTGTGCAAGCAGGGTGGTGGTGTCTCACCTCTGTCACTGCATGGTTATCATCGTTCATTCGCCTCACGTGCACACCCCTGCCACCATTCTCATCGCCACCCACCCCTCCTCCCCCTGGCCGCATTTCTCGATGATCAGATGCGATGCAAGAGGAGGTGCAGCTTGTTTCTCGCCTCCCACTCTCCGCCCTGACCATCGCACATGACGACAGCCTAC
>NW_004754926.1:301703-306703 GCF_000188695.1 Salpingoeca rosetta | reverse complement strand
TGGCGCAGTAATTGGCGCAGCCGCCAAAGCTCTGCTTGCCGTTGACGCTGGTGATGTTGACGATGCAGGGGTTGGCTGTGGCGCCCGCAGCCTTGAGGTGTGGCACAGCGTGGTGGATCATCTCGAAGACGGTGCGTGTGTTGATGTTGAAGTTGTCGAGGTAGTTGTTGATGTCGCACGCAGGGGTGCCGATGGCGCCGCCGCGCAGCACGCCCGCGCAGTTGACCAGCGACGTCACCTGGCCCAGCGCACTCACTAAAGGGGAACGTAAGCGGGAAGGGGAGCAGGAAGGAAGGCTGGTGAGCAGCGATGTGGAAGAAAGCTGGGGGTGGGGTGGCGAGAAGGGTCCACACAGACAGACACAGGCAGACAGAGAGGCAGACAGACAGACAGACAGAGACACAGGCAGACACA
This sequence comes from Salpingoeca rosetta, assembly GCF_000188695.1. Taxonomy (NCBI): domain Eukaryota; class Choanoflagellata; order Craspedida; family Salpingoecidae; genus Salpingoeca; species Salpingoeca rosetta. The sequence goes on along the minus strand of NW_004754926.1, from coordinate 306,289 downwards.
AAGACGCACAAACACACACAGACACACACAGTCACAGACACACAGACGCACGCACACACACACACACACAGACACACACACACACACACACACACACACACACACACACACACACACACACACACAGACCTGCTTCAGCGACGGTGCGCTCACACTCTCCATCCTTGGTGAGGTCTGCCACCACGAAAGGCGCTTTGATCTCGTTTGCAATGGCCTTGAGGGCCCGCTTGTCACGACCAGTGACGCAGACCTTTGCGCCATTGCGTGATGTTTTGGGTGTTTGATCATCGCATGTTTGATGTGTAGGTGACGTGTGTGAGGACAGCGGTCTCAGGAAGGATCAGGAGCGATGAGTCGCAACCTGCGCAGATGATCATCAACCTTGCTTGACACCTCATCCATGCAGCGCACGCGCTCACGTGCCGTGACCAAACCTGGCTCGCGCACGCGCGCGCGCACAATACCTCACACCCAAGTGCAATCCACCATCACCGCGTGTTGCACCCACCCACCCACACACACACACGCACACACACACACACACATACACACACATACCTTTGCGCCCTCGCGCGCGAGTACGCGAGCAGTGGCCAGGCCAATGCCTGAGGACGCCCCAGTCACGAGCACACTCTGTGTGTTGTTTGGTGGGTTGCATGCCGCATGATGAGCGCACGCGCGATGCCATCGTCATCATCATCATCATCACCACCATCACCATCACAGCTGCAAAACATAAACATAAACAAACAAGACCAAACACCAAGCAAGCAGACACACACACACACCTTCCCGCTCAGCAGCATCGCGAGCGAGTTGGTTTCGTCAGCCTGACTGGTCCTTCGACAGCACAAAATTATGGCGACCTTTGCATGTGGTGATCGTTGCGTGGTGGTCCAACGAGCGCGAAGCCAGCCCTTTCATCCCAAAGGCAAGGTTGGCCTTTGTTGCGCCAAAGGGGCAGCACACACACACACACACAAGTTGCGTCCCACCTTGCACCACCTTTGCCTTCATCCTTTGTTCACCCCTCTCTGTGCAGGGACTGCTTTCATCCAGGCCATTGGTTTCATCTTGGACGCACCGACTGTTGCTCTTCCCACTGCCTCTGATTGTTTACGTGAGTGAGCGACCAACGCAAGCAGGCGTCAGGGGCAAAGCAGGCAATCGGCGCGTGAAGCAGCGCGCGACGCAGCGCGCAAAGCAGCGAGATTGCGTGGGAAGAGCACAGCAAACGACAACAAAACGCTGGCGCAAGACGCAGCCAAGCGCTTGGTTTCGTCCACCTTCAGAGCCAACACCGCCCAAACGTATTCGTCCATCCCTTAGCCAATTTTCCCGCTCGGTTTTGTCACACCCGTGCTGCAGCAACCGTCGGTGACGGCCTTTGTTGAAGATTTGCAAGTATTTTCGAGGGGTTGCATCTATGTATTTTCGCACGGCTTTGTTGTGCGTTGCACACTTCTTGCATTGTGGGTTGTGATTGCTTGCGTTGCGCTGCGTTGCGTTCAGCCATCACGCTTTGATGACATACATAAGTTGATTGGCCTAACACAGTCGTCGCACGGAGCAAAGCAAAAGGCGAAGGCTTTACACACCCACGCGCTCGATGCAACAGCATGCAGCAAAAGCAGAAGCAGCCCCGACCTCGCCTTGGTGCGATGATTTGGTTGGAGTGCAAACGCTGGAATGTGTCATTTTCACAGCGCGCACATCCTCGATCAACACCAAGAACCAAGCAAGCGAAAAGCCAACTCAAAGGACTGTTTGCTGATCAGAAGACTCCACGACCCACGACCAAGACAGACACAAACAGATACATCACCGCTTTTCCAGAACCTTCCCCAACCAATCAGCACTCTGCTGCGCTGCTATACGTCTAGCAACCAGCCAACCCAACAGCCCACCAACCCAACGAATAGCCAGTGCACACCATCACCACCGCATCTCCACGTTCATTTCCAGAGAGCCGACACAACAAGCAGGCAAGCCAGTCAAGTCAAGCCAGCACGCGATCACTGTGAGAAGACGAAGCAGTCACCAACACCACCACTCCCGCAGAGACAACAACAACAGCAAACGCCATGATGACGAGAACATCTACCAGCGCGCCTCCCATGACGTACAACACGCTCATCCCCATTGCCTACAAGAAGAACTGCCGCATGGCCGAGGACTCGTCCACAAGCCTGCGCAAGAGCCTGATGCAGCGTGACATGTGGAGGAAGCTGCAGAACATGTTTGCCAAGTGCGACAACGTGGAGGCCCTCGCCTCCTCGCCAGTGCTCACCCGCCGCGAGCGCTCTGTGCCATCCATGCGCAGGCGCTCCCGCCTTAGCGCATCCGCCACCGCAACCAAGCCTGCCACGGCCACGGCCATGGACGTGTCCAAGGACGTCGAGAACCAGGTGCCTAAGCAGCAACAAGAGCAGCCATCGGCGATGGACACCACAAGCTGTGCGCACACCACCCCGTACCAGGCGCGTTACCCAGCGATGCGCCAGTCAGCACCCCACCGCCAGCACCACCGCCAGCACCACCAGGAGCTGCCCAGCGTCTCTGACACGGAGTCTGAGGACTCTAGCTCAGACTCGGACGAGGACATGCAGGAGGAACAGAGCGACGTGCCTCCCCACGTCACTGTGCAGACTGCCACAGACGCGGCCTCCTCCTCCTCCTGCGCCCAGGACTATGCCAGCCACTCGTTCAAGGCGCAACACACGCAGCCGTGGACGCACCCGACCGCGCACACGCCCCACCACGTCGTCTGAGAAGAAGGGTGGCCGCCACAGACAGACAGCTTTGGCGACAGGAGCGTTGTGCGCTGGTCGTACACCATGGCCTCTTGTGTATGCATGTGCATTTGTGGGGCGGTGCAATTGCCACCACCACCACCACCACCACCACCACTTGTTACTTTGGTTTGGCCTTGGGTTTTGGCTTGATGCCAGTTATCTTGCACCTGTTCCTCTGACCCTTGAGAGAACGTCGTCAGCACCGCCTTGCGTGCTTGTCGTTCATAATGCTACACCTGCTTGCGACCCCCTGTTGTTCAAAGGGGGTCGCTTAACACGCGGTGACATGGCCTTTTGTTCTTCTGCTTAGTTTCGATTCGTATCATTTGGTGACATGAGCACCGCGCTTCTCATTGATTGATTGATTGGTCGATTGATCGATCGATCGAATCATTGATTGATTGAGAGAGGATGTGCCTCTCCTTGCCCTACACGCTCTTTTTGTTCTTCATGCCGAGTGTGCCTTACATTTATTGGTCCACGCAAGTACAACAACAATCAATCCAACTCAACGTCAAAGAAAGAGAGAGAGAGAGAGAGAGAGAGAGAGAGAGAGAGAGAGAGAGAGAGAGAGAGAGAGAGAGAGAGAGAGAGAGAGAGAGAGTGTGTGTGTGTGTGTGTGTGTGTGTGTGTGTGTGTGTGTTGGGGGAAAGTGCGAGCAGGGTTCACGCGACAGAGGATGGGTGCGTGGGTACGTGCATGCATGCAGCGCAATCTCAACGAATCTACGACTACGGCAGAACCACGCATGCCTCCATCATGCGCCCACCCATGGCTGTGCTGCGGTTGCTTTCAGGGTTTCACTGTCGAGTGTTCATTAAGGTCCGACCAACAAGGAGGAGGGAAGATGATGCAGATAGAGGAAGAAGGGCAACACCAAAGACACGAGGAAGAAACAACCACACTCACACACAAGGGGATGGACGCACGGACACAGGCCACCGACGCGCGTGAGAACTTGAGAACGGAGGAACAGAGAGGAAACACCACTGTTTGTGGGCAAGGGCGTGTTGGGTAACAGACCGTGCTGTGCAAGCACACAAAAACACAGCCTACACGCAAAAGAGCACACAATCCCTCACACACGATATCAGGAGTGCACACGCACGGACACGGCAAATGCAAACGGTGTGTGTGAGGGGGGGGGGGAGGAGAAGAGAGGAAGGGAAAAGAAAAGGAACAGTCTGTCGTATCAACGTGTCAGTGTGTCAGCGTGAATGGCGCAATTTCTGGTGCACTTCATGCCAGCGATCAACAGAACATGCCTAAAACAACCAAGCGAAACATGTACACACCAACGAGGGTGGAGAGGGTGGAGGAAAGTGTGCTTGATGCGAAAAAGAAAGAGGGCGAAGGGGTGAAGGGGGGGGGGGAAGGGAAACTAGGGGTCACTGCAATGCATTGTGGTTGAGTGTGTGTGAAGTGGTGGGTTGGTTGGTGCGTGCGCGTGTGAGTGTACACGTGTGCGAGGACGTTTTGGGGCGATGTGAAAAGGGGGGGGGGGGGAGGGAGAAACGATATCAGCGAGGGCAAAAGAACCAGCCCCTTCACTTCTCTTGCATCTCAATATCGTCGTCCTTGTCCTCTGTTTCCGGCAGCGGCTTGTTGCAGTTACACAGGCAGATGCTTGTGATCACCAAGATGGCACCACCACCAACAACAATGCCTGCACGTGGAAATAGGGGCACGGGCCAGGCATATCGTGCAAGTGAGCTAGTGAGTACATGATGGGCAGGGGGGGGAAGCAAGAGAAAGGGAAGGAAGGAAAAAAAGAAAGAAAGGGGGGGGGAT
>NW_004754926.1:284508-301603 GCF_000188695.1 Salpingoeca rosetta | reverse complement strand
ACATACATGCACATGCACATGCACATGCACACACAGACACATACACAGCGCGTCATACACACCTGCAATGGTGAGGCCCATGCCGACGCGCTCCTCATCCTTGTTGTCGTGAATGGCCCAAAGGTACAGGCCGGCAAACCACAGGAAGCTCGTGACAAACAGGATAAACGCATAGTAGCACAGGAGATCCTGCAAGCGGGCAAATGAAAGCGTACGTGTGGAGAACCAAAAGGGGAGGGGTGGGGTTAGTGGGTCACATGCTAGGTGTGATGACTATGTGTATGGCTGGGTTGCTTGTGATGGGTGTTCAAGACACATCGTGTTGTTATTGTTTGTTGTTGTACTTCTTGTTGTTGTTGTCCTTGTTGTTGTTGGTAAGAGGGTAAGGGTATCATGTCACAGTGTCATCATGTTTTTCTCTCTTTCATGTAGCTGACCACCCTCAACACACTCTAACAGCATGCCCCATCCATCGCTGCCACCACCACAACAACAAAGCTCGCAACTCTTGCAGGCCGCAACCACCCATCACCACCATCATCATCATGAAGATGACAAGCAAGCAAAAGCGCACAAAACATACCCTGACGGTGCGAGGGGTGAAGTAGCATGACGCGGGGATCTCCTCGGTGTGCTGCTCCCTGGAGATGTCGAGCTTGGTCGCGGCGATGGGCATGGTTGGTTTCGTGCGAGGAGAAGGAGGAGGAGAACAGCTCAAAGCGGCGGGCACACGGAGGGGACAGCTGCAGGCAAGGGAAGGCGCAAATGATCAAGCGATGAAAGGAGGCAGAGGAGAAGCGAAGCAAGGCGGGTGCGTTTGCGCTTTGGAAAACTGCTCAGCACCCAACAACAAGAGGAACGCGTGTGCTGATGTGCATGCGTGCAAGCACATGCGAGGATGAAAGAATTCATTCAAAAATACACTTTGTGGTGTTTAAACAAGAGAATAGACTGAAATCAGTTCACCAATGTTGTGGTTGTTGTTTTGTGTGTGTGTGTGTGTGTGTGTGTGTGTGTGTGTGTGTGTGTGTGTGTGTGTGTGTGTGTGGTGTGTGTGTGTGTGTGTGTGTGTGTGTGTGTGTTTTTGTATCGTGTCGTGTTGGGTGTGCGCGATTTTGGTTCAATCTCCTTCAAAGTGGTGAGGATCAGTCAGCGGCTTGTTTATGCAAGCGCGGGTAACAAGGAGAGCAAAACAGCACACTGAGTTGGAGAACAAGGGGATCGGGTGACGAAGAGAGGGCGTTGCACACAGCAGGTAAAGATGTGTGTGCGCACACTCACAACCACCCCCCACACACACATATGCTCGCACAGGAGACGTAGTCACACACACACATGCACACACAGATGCTCGCACACACACTCTCTCTTACACACACACACTCTCTCTTACACACGCACACACGCACACATACTCTCTCTCTCTTTTGCACACATACACGCGCACTTGCACACATAGAAGCCTACGCAAAACGGAAGACGTGTGAAACGAAATTGATCGCGTTACTTGACACTCCGCGCAATGCGGCGATAGTGGGGTGTGTTGACATGCTTGAGGGCACGCTCAAGCTCTGCCGTGACGTGATTCAGCGTGGCCACATCCGTCTGCAGCAACTGGTGCTTCTCCTCCCCATCTGTACATGGCGCATGTGCGCGAAGTGAGAGGAGGAGGACAGAGGGAAGAGAGAACCGAGAGGAGGGGGGAGTACGTCGTTGCACGGCAGTCACACAAGGGAAGGGGGGAGGGGGGCGAGAGCGTATGCACACACACGCACATGGATACGTACACAGACACAGACACAGACAGACAGACAGACACACACAGACACACAGACACACAGACACACACACACACACACACACACACACACACACCGTGCTGCCGCGTTTTGAGATCCATGACCAACACGGGCTCCACGTGTTGACGAAGGGACCGTGATGCAACCTGCCGCATGGTGGCGTGCAGCGAAATGAGTGTGTGTGTGTGTGTGTGTGTGTGTGTGTGTGTGTGTGTGTGTGTGTGTGTGTGTGTGTGTGTGTGTGTGTGTGTGTGTGTGTGTGTGTGTGTGTGAAGCACAGGGTTGTGCAGAAACAGCACCAGAAGCAGAAACACGGACAAAGGCGCAAACACACACACACACACCTTGACGTCGAGGCGCCAGGAAAAGTCTCTGTATCGGGGCAGCTGCAGACTCATGGAGGAAAGCACATGCCGAATTTCATCCCTGTTCTCCAAATACAACTGCGCATCAACAGCAACAGTGGTGGTGGCGGCAATGACACACACAGGCAAGCACAGCAGCAGGTGAGTGCACCGAGTGCTCGCGTGCGTGTATGTTTGTGTGTGTGTGTGCGTGCGTGCGTGCGTGTGCGTGTGTGGTGGAAGCTCAAAGCAATGCGGTTCACCATGCACAGTCGCAGCTGTACAAGCAACTTAGCACGCCAGCAGCCACATTCAGAACACACACACATCAAGGAGGAGTTTGTTGAGTTCCGGGGAAAACTGAAGTGTCAGGAAGGAATCGTGAAAGTCCATCTCACTGATCTGTGGTGTGTGTGTGTGTGTGTGTGTGTGTGTGTGTGTGTGTGTGTGTGTGTGTGTGTGTGTGTGTGTGTGTGTGTGTGTGTGTGTGTGTGTGTGTGGAGGGGAGATGCGTGGCGGACATACAAAACAAAACCACAAGCAACAATCCAGTGAAGGGTGAGCATGGGTGCACGAGCACAATTGAATCAGTGAGCACGCGCGTGGTGGTGAGTGGCAGCCAAGGAAAAGAATGTCGTCAACGTTGGGCTTTCACTCGAGCAACATAACCAGCACAGGAGGTGCAGCTGGGCACGGTGATTGCTTCCTCCACCCCACCGTCTGACCTTCAGTTTGGAGCACTCAATCAGGAGGTACATGATGCCTTCCACTGCCGCCTTGATGTCCTGTGCAGAGGCTTCCAGCTTCTCTGCGTGGCCGAATTCGTGGAAACAGAAGCGATAAGCAGTAGACATGAATGGGATCGCAAAAAACAAAAAAACAAAAAAGGGAGCTGAGAACGCAGTGGGACGAGGGAAAGGGGTGTGCACGTGTGTATGTGTGTGTGTGTACGTGTATTGGTGTGTGTGTATTGGTGTGTGTGTATTGGTGTGTGTGTGTGTGTGTGCACAGCGTTGTGAGTGAGTGCGCAGCATTGGTGGCAAACAAACATACTTGCGGCAGTTTGGTACACTTTGGGGTTGATGCCATTGTGAAGAAACTGCAGCGCAATTGTGCAAAACTCCTGTACCACTGTATGTGTGCGTGTGTAAGAGTGTATGAGTGTATGCGGGAGTGTGAGATTGTGCGAGAGTCAGAGCGGCTGTGGGTGTGTGTCATATACACACACACAACCAACACATACATACACACAACCAACGCACACAAACACAAACACACAACTACCACATACATACAAACACACACACAAGCAATACACCACACACAAACACAAAACACAAACCGACACGAAAACGACAACAACAGCACCAGCTCCTGCCACAGACATACACCACTGCCACCCTTCCCCCCTTGTGCTGCACCACGTACACTCAATGTCCAGTGTGTTCAGGAACTTGAGGTGTTCCTTGTGCTCTGGACTCAACACGATGAGCATGTCGCGGGGTGGTGGGTGAGCGGTGAGGAAGCTCTGCTGCTGTTCGTCGTCTCCAGCCAGTGTGCAGCTACACTTTATGGTGTTTGGTTTCCATTTCAGTCCTGCTGCGGCTCATCGCGCATCATCTTCGGTTGCCCACACACCACAACACCCGCGTTCCTTACCCTTCCTTACCCACACAACACGCGTCCTGCCTCCCTCCGAGCAACAGTTACGACAGACCCGAGAAGCACAGTGGACTTGTTGTTCCAACAACAGCAGCAGCGGCAGTTGATTTGGCGTTTTTGATTCCCAGCCAGCCCTCACATTTTCAGTTCTACATCCGCGATCCCGCACCATCATGGCCACCGCGATCCGCCGCGTGTTTGAGAACAACCGCAAGCATGGCCGCGCAGTGTTTGTCGCCTTTATCACTGCCGGATTCCCCACCATCGACGCCACAGTGCCTTGCATGAAGGCATTGCAGGTGTGTGCAAGTGTGTGTGTGTGTGTGTGTGTGTGTGTTCATCCGTGTACATGTGTGCGTGCACTGTATCTATGTTCACGTGCGTGTGTGCATGTGTCTGTGTTCACATGCGTGTGTGTGTAGTCGCATGGTTATGTGTTTGCATCACTGTCCGAACGAGCCCACATCACTTCTCCTGATCCTCATTGCATGTGGCAGGATGCTGGCGCGGACATCATCGAGCTTGGTCTGCCGTTCTCCGATCCCCTTGCAGATGGCAACACCATCCAAAAGGCCAACACAGTGGCTCTGGCAAACGGCATCACAACGCCACGCGTCCTGGACCTCGTTCGCCAAGCGCGCGAGGTGCTTGTTGTTGTGAAGTTGAAGTGACGGTGATGACAGCCATGGTGTGTGTGTGTGTGTGCATGTGTGCATGTGGGTCCATGCAGTTTCACGTGCTTCTACCAGCTTCCACGCCCGCACTCACACAACATCCTCACACTCCCCACTCCACGCAGGCCGGCGTGACGGTGCCGATTGTGCTGATGGGGTACTTCAACCCGATCCTGGCATACGGTGTGGAGCGCATGTGCGTGGACGCCGCAGCGGCCGGCGTCAACGGGTTCATCATTGTCGATCTCCCACCAGAGGAAGCGGCAGACACGCTCAAGCACATCCACGCCAACGGCCTCTCGTTCATCCCGCTCGTCACGCCCACCACGCAGCAGTCGCGCATCAAGAAGCTTGCAAGCATCGCCAGCAGCTTCATCTACTGCGTGAGTGTCACGGGCGTCACTGGCCAGCGCGCCAGCATGTCGTCGGACCTGCCCGCCTTTCTCGCGCGCGTGCGTGCGGAGACCTCCCTCCCGCTCGCTGTTGGTTTCGGCATCTCCACGCGCGAGCACGTGCTGGAGGTGGCCAAGCACGCCGATGGCGCCGTCGTCGGCTCAAAGATCATCGCCGCCGCAGAGCTGGCAGGTGCGTGTGTCTCGTGTGTGTGTGTGTGTGTTTCTTGTGTGTGTGTGTTTCTTGTGTGTGTGTGTGTGTGTGTGAGTGAGTGATTGTGTGTGTGTGTGTGTCTTGTGTGTGTGTGTGAGTGAGTGAGTGATTGTGTGTGTGTGTGTGTGTGTGTGTGTGTGTGTGTTTCTTGCATGTGTGCGTGCGCGTTGGAGTGCAGCTGTCCCCAACTTCTCCATCTCAACTCACCACCACCACCACCATCGCCACCGCCGCCGCCGCTGCTGCTGATGCAGACAAACCCGACGCGACCGTGGAGGATCGCGCAAAGAGCGTGTTTACACTTGTCAGCCAGCTTGCAGGTATGTGTGTGTGCAGGTGTGTGTATGTGTGTGTGCTGCGTGTGCATGCTCGTGTTGTGTCTTTTCGTGTATCTTCCCTCGTTTTTGCTAGCTCACACCACCCACTGTCATGTCCCCCTCCCCCTCCATTGCCACAGGCGGCCCCGCGTCCTTCAGCACCAGCAGCGATGACAGCAGCACCGACACGGCTGCTTCGAGCGACAGCGGTGGTGGCCGGGACACGACCGAGAACAGCGAGTGGCTCTTTGACGGCGGATTTGGTGGTCGATACATCCCAGGTACAACATCGACTGCAACACCACCACCACACACGAACGTGCTGTGTGCATGTGTTTGTGTTGTGAGGTGGACACGGGATCCACGTCCATACGCACACGTGTTCTTGCATTTGTGCACGCATGCAGCCTTTCTCCCTCCCTTTGCCCCCTCTTCGTCTCACACACACTCTCTCCTTCCCCTCCAACACACGCACACACACACACACACACACACACACACACACACACACACACACACACACACACACACACACACACACACACACACACACACACACACGCACGCACGGACACATGCCCATCGGTACCGCACCACCAGAGACGCTGGTTGAGGCGCACGAGGAGCTGTGGACGGCGTGGAAGGCAGCGCGTGACGACGACGCGTTCACCAGCGAGCTCAACCGCCTCCGCGTGCACTATGTTGGCGGACCAACGCCGATCTGGCGCTGCGAGCGGCTCTCCAAGCTTTGCGGTTCGGCGTGACACATGCCGATGTCGTGTGATGTGTTGTTGATGTGTATTTGATTTGTGTGTGTGTGTGTATGTGATGTGATGTGATGTGTGTGTGTGTGTGTGTTGTGCGTGCGTGCGTGTGCGTGCGTGTGTGGTGTGTGCGTGCGTGTGCGTGCGTGTGTGGTGTGTGCGCGTGGCTGGCAGAATGATTGTGTTTTCTCAACCGTAGTCTCACCCCCTCCTCCCCGCCCCACACACATACGCACACAATACTTTGCAGGCGGGGCGAGTATCTGGCTGAAGCGGGAGGATTTGTCGCACACGGGTGCGCACAAGATCACGAATGCGCTGGGGCAGGTGCTGCTGGCGAAGCGGCTTGGCAAGACGCGCGTGATTGCGGAGACCGGTGCGGGCCAACACGGCGTGGCCACGGCGACGGCGTGTGCTCTCCTCGGCATCGACTGTACGCACACTAGTTGTAGTAGTAGTAGTAGTAGTAGTAGTAGTAGTAGTAGTAGTAGTAGTAGTAGTAGTAGTAGTAGTAGTAGTAGTAGTAGTAGTAGTAGTAGTAGTAGTTGTAGTTGTTGTTGTTGTGGTGATGGTTGGCGTGTGTGTTGTGTTGTGTTGTGTTGTGTTGTGTTGTGTTGTGTTGTGTTGTGTGTGTGTGTGTGTGAAGAAGGCTCAGCAAGTTTGGTTGCATGCACATGTACATCGCCAGCGTGTTGAAGTGGCTTTCGTTCAATCTTGGCGTGCACCCAATGACTTCCACCATCCTGTATTGCCACCTTGCATTCACGTGCCCTGTGTGGGTGTGTGCGTGTGTGTGTGTGTGTGTGTGCGTGTGTGTGTGTGTGCACTGCAGGTGTTGTGTACATGGGCGAGGAGGACACGCGGCGACAGAGCCTCAACGTGTTTCGCATGCACGTCCTTGGAGCAAAGGTGGGCATGTGTGTATGAAGTATGTGTGTGTGTGTGTGTGTGTGTGTGTGTGTGTGTGTGTGTGTGTGTGTGTGTGTGTGTGTGTGTGTGTGTCCGTTTGTTCGTATGCGCGCGTGTGTGTGTGTTTCTCTGACTGATTTGATACTCGTCATGCGAGTTTGAGCGACTAGTGATTCCAGTCGCTCGTAACATACACTCGTTGCGTGTCCCGGCGCTCACCCAACCTTCAAATCATCTGCGGTCCACTCACCTCATCCCCCTCTCCCCACATGCACACACTTTTCACCCTGTCTGCAGGTTGTGGCGGTGAAGGCTGGCTCGCGCACGCTGAAGGACGCCATCAACGAGGCGATGCGTGACTGGGTGACCAACGTGGCCACCACCCACTACTGCATCGGCAGCGCTGTTGGGCCGCACCCGTTCCCCACAATTGTTCGTGACCTGCAGCAGATCATTGGCCAGGAGGCGCGCACAGCGGTGAGGCATGGATACTGCTGCTCATTAAGTTGCGTGCGTGCGTGCGTGTGTGTGTGTTCTTGTTTACGCTTTATCCGTGCGCGTGTGCGTTTTCGTATGCGTTTGCGCATGCATGATATGCATGTGCACGTAACAAAAGTCTTCAGTCCAACTCTTATCGTTTCATTCCCATCTCTCACACCCCCTTGCTCGCATCACGTGTTCATAGTTCCTGGAGCAAGTTGGGCGCCTGCCTGATGCTGTGCTCGCCTGCGTTGGCGGCGGCTCAAACGCAATCGGAATGTTCCACGCTTTCGTGCCAGACAAGGGTGAGTGACTTGATGCCATGATGTGTGTGTGTATGTGTGTGTGTGTGTGTGTGTGTGTGTGTGTGTGTGTGTGTGTGTGTGTGTGTGTGTGTGTGTGTGTGTGTGTGTGTGTGTGTGTGTGTGTTCAAGATTGTGCAAACGTGCGCAATTGTGCATGTTTTTGGTCACGCTGTTGTTGCTGCTGGCTACATCCCAAGTGTTAGTTGTTTTTTTTTTTTGAATTTCTCAAACCATGGCGCATCCACACCCACACATGCCATCACGCATAACCCTCCCCGCGCCTTCATCGACGAGCAGACGTGCGATTGATTGGCGTTGAGGCTGGAGGGGAGCATGGTGTTGTGACGGGCGCCAAGCACTCATCCTCACTCACCGCTGGCCGCCCGGGCGTTCTGCACGGAACACGAACATTCCTCCTTCAGGTAAATGCATGTGGGCGCGAGCGTGCGAGCGTGCGTGCGTTCTTGTTCTTGTGTTGAACGCTTTCCTTTTTCATTTTGTGCTTGCATATTTTGTTTGTGTGTATGTGCGCAGGCCTGCTCGTGTTTGTGCTCTCGCATTTGCTGCTTCTGTCTCTCTGCCCTTCTTGCGTGCTCATTCCCTTCTGTCGCCACCACTCGCCCTTCCTTCTTGTGTTCCATCCACCGACCTCCACCTGTCACCACCACCCCACCAGGACGAGCATGGGCAGATTGAGGAGACGCACTCCATCTCTGCTGGTCTCGATTATCCAGGCGTCGGCCCCGAGCACGCTGCGCTCAAGCACACGGGTACCGTCGTCAGTGGTTGTCGTGGTGGGGATGGTGGGGATGGTGGTGGTGAGGATGCTTTGTTAAGGGAATCTTTGTGAAGGTTTGGGATATGGGCAGCATCGGCAACGCAAGCATGCACACGTAATGCATGCTTGGTCATGCAACGAAAGTACAGCAGCAAGACGAAGCTCACTCGTGGCCACCACCACCACCGCCACCACCATCCACCGCTACCTCTCCTTGCCCCCCCCCCCGCCTTACACGCCAGGCCGTGCGGAGTATGTGAGTGTGACGGATGCGGAGGCGCTTGATGCATTCCAGCAGCTTAGCCGGTCCGAAGGCATCATCCCTGCACTTGAGTCTGCACACGCCGTCGCACACGCCATGAAGGTAGCAGCAGCGCTGGACGATGCTTGATGGCTTATGCTCGTGGCTGTGACGAGCTTTAGTGTGCGCGCACCATGGCACGCACAGTGGTGACATTTCTATTCCTCTGCGCGTATTTTTCTTTGCCGGTTCATTGTATTTCCTCACCCACCTACACTCGCACGCACACACAAACACACACACGCACACAAACACACAAACACACAAACACACAAACACACACACACACACACAAACACACACACACACACACACACACACACACACACACACACACACACACACACACACACACACACACACACACACACACCATCAGCTTGCGAAGGAGCTTGGGCGCGAGCAGCACGTGGTGGTGAATTTGTCCGGTCGTGGCGATAAGGACATGATGACCGTCGCCAAACACATGGGCGTGAACCTCGACGCCCTTTGATGTCGTGATCAAGATGCACAAACGCGACAAGAAGCACTCCACAAATGTGAAACGAAATCGCGCGTGCCATTCATTGACAGCGATGGCTGGCGGTCGCAGCCAGCAGTCAGTCGTCACACCCACTCATGTCACCACCATACTTTCGTTTCGTTCTGCACTGCTGTCTTGCACACCCCGCTTTCACCAACCTATCGCTTTGTGTCTTGTCTTCCAACCAACCCCTCCCTGTTTTGTCTTCCGTCCTTGCCCCCCCCCCCACTTTGGTTTTGCCTCCCATAGACGCCGCTGTGTTCGTTCGACACGTGCCAATGCCCTACCTGATCGCTATCAGCCCTGCTTTCCACCCGACCCACGCTTTCGTCTTTACCCCCCGTAGTGTGCCCTTTTTGTTTTTTTTGTCTCAGGGTGTGCGACAAGTTGTAACCGTGCTACATTGCGCTTCTGAGTTCACCGCATTGGCTGTGAAGGAGTCACTACAATGTTTTATGCCAGGTACCACCCACCGCACGCACACGCCACACACCCACACGAACAACAACAAGGCAATCCTAATCACACAAGCCAGCCAACCCACCAGAGCACACACGCATGAGGCGGCAATGGCCAGACGAATGGGGTGCTGCAGTGTGGAAACGCCAAACGCCACCAAAAACGCAAAGAAAAACAAAACGCAAAGAGCAAAGAGCAAGCAAGAAGCGAGAAGAAGCATGAACGATGAGAGAACAACAACAGGAGCGGAAGCGAGACAGGGGCAAAGGACGCTTAAAATACAGACAGCTCGCACAGCCAAAGACATTGGCATGCATGGAGACAAGGAAGAAGTGAGAGAAGAGGTAGAAGAAGAGGGGGGGGGGGGAAGAAAGGAAGTTTGGGCACGCAAGAAGAGGGGGGGGGGGAGGGCGAGTCAGAAGCAGAAGCAAGGGCAAGCAATGTCAGCAAGGAGGATAAGAGAGTGTCCAAGACTCATGCGGTGTTGCGTCGAAGCACGAGTTCTTCGCGCATGTCGAGCAGCTTGTACACGTGGACGCCTGTTGGCGTACCAGGCGGTACGGCCTCAAAGAGACACGCCATGCTGAACAGCACCTCCCCCGTCGTCTGACTGCGCACCACCTGAACACATGCACGAGACGCGAGAAATGGGATTTGAGTTGACAGTTTTGCGCATGTGGGCGTTGGCGTGCGGTTTGGCGCGCGATTGTGCAGTTGTGTGTGTGTGTGTGTGTCTGTGTGTGTGTGTGTGTCGGTGTGTGTGTGTGTGTGTCTGTGTGTGTGTGCAGGCTCGGGCAGTTGCAGGGTGCTCACCTGCATGACAGCAAAGTTTTCGAGGACGAGATTGATGACGTCCACACCATTGACGCCGTGGAGGTGCTGTGGTGGAATGAGTGCATGGTGGTGGTGGTTAGGTGAGGTTGATGCCATCGTCGTGGTGCCAGCACAGACCAAGGACAGGTGACACCACAAACGCGTGCACATACACGCGTGCATGTGTACATGATCACACACACACACACACACACACACACACACACACACACACACACACACACACACACACACACACACGCACACACGCACACACACAGAATCCGCGCTTGCTTGCATGTGCGACGCTTACCGAGATGAACTGGGTCATGTATTCGCACATGGTGCCTGAGGTGAGGTCGTAGAGGAAGCGCCCGCCCTCATAGCGCGGCTCCGTCACTTGAATCTTCTCCGCCGCCACGTTTCCAAGCGAGATTGCGCTTGTTCTGCACTCGACAGGCATGCGCTCCAGGCTCTCAAAGCGCGTGGCAAGGTTGAAGATTGCGTCAGAGGGTTGTGGGTTGATGTTTCCGTTGTCGTCCTCGTGTGCAATCTGCGTGGTCTGCTCGGCGTCGTAGTTGAGGTCAGCCCACACTTTGACAAGGAAGAAGGCCTCCTTGGGACCAGCGCGATACAGCTCCTCAAGCTGGGGGAACTGCACGCGCATGAACGCAGTTGAGTTGAGTGTGTGATGAGTCGGTGCAAAATTAGTGCATGCGACAAAGCGAGTCGACAAGATGTGTGGGCTATTGTGTCACATTTACACACACGCACGCACACACACACACACATACACAGACACACACACACACACATACACATACACACAGACACAGACACACACACATACACACACGCGCGCACACACACACACATACACATACACACACGCGCACACACGCGCACGCACGCACACACCTTGTCTGCAATTTGGTAGAGGTCGATGCACTCCATACTTGGGTCTGCAAAGTGGTAGGAGCCAGAGAGCTCAAAGAACTTGTGCACACCTTGGTGGAATGGGTATGTGATGCCAGCGGAGAAGTAATCCAGTGCCAGGCGCAACCGCGCAATGCCGTTGTATGTAATGTGCTGTGCAAGCCGGGAGGGGGACATTGTCTGCGGGGCTATGGGGCTTGGCATGTGTTGCTGGTGCTGTTGCTGCTGTGGAGTGCTTGGCTGCTGCTGCTGTTGCTGTTGGTGGAAGGCGTCTGGGAACATGACGTGCGATGCGGGTGAAGCGCCGGTATTAAACTGCGCCTCGCGCTTCGACGGCGTGCCACCATACGTCCTGCCAATGTGTGCGTGCATGCGTGCGTGCGTGTGTGTGTGTGTGTTTGAGGAGGGAAGCGGCATTGGTGAGAAATGAGTGAGCGTGTGCACAGGGCAGGTGCAAGGAGGAGGGATAACACGAGATAAACAAGTTGGATGTGGTTGTGAGCGCACGCTTGTGACATTCACAGCAGCAAGTGCCCTGGTCTGCCATACTTACATCGACCGGTCTTGGCGGATGGGGGCATTGCCAGCGAGGGTGCTGCTCACAATCTCGGCCGAGGAGAGGCCCTTGAGTGTTTCAGCCAGCTTTTCTGCTGCTTGAGGGTTGGCCTGTGGAACATGTGGGAGAGACAGCGTGTGTGTTTGGCGTTGGGAGTGAGCGAGTGTAGTACATGATTGTGTGTTTGTGTTTGTGTTTGTGTTTGTGTTTGTGTTTGTGTTTGTGTTTGTGCGGTTTGAAAGCAGCTGTGATGCACTGTAGTTCAACGGGGTTGATGGTGCTAACAACCTGACTGCAGACGCAAACCAATGCAGGCAAGGAAGCAAGCAAGGAAGCAAGCAAGGAAGCAAGCAAGCAAGGAAGCAAGAAGGCAGCGAAGGAAGCAGCGAAGAAAGCAGAGTAAACACACACACACACACCTTGAGTTGGCTCTGCAACTCGCGTTGCTTCTTGCGGGCAAGCACTTGAATGTGGCTGGAGACTTGTTTTCTTGACCTGACTTTGCCCGTCTTCATCTTGATGTACCTGGCGATGAGCTCGTTACGACCTGTGGAAAGGAAAGGGCAAAGCAATGCGTGAGTTGGGCACGCAGATGGCTCGCATGCGCACTGTTTCTGTGACGTGTTGGTGTGCATCGACAAATACACACAGGAGAGACATGCACGCATGCAAACACCAGCAATGGAATACACACACGCATGCACACCGAGTACCCACATAGCACAACACACACACACACACACCGCGCAAGAGGGGTGTTCTTACCATACATCTTGCCCTCTTCGGACAGGATGATCTTGCGGCGGCCACATGGCGGGTAGATCTTGAGGGCCTCCTCAAACGCCTCCTCGATATCGGCGGACCATACGCCATCGCCGTCTTCGGCAGTCACGTTGTTCGACATTCCGTTGATGGAGTTCGTGGTGGCGGTTTTGACTCCCCGAGGTGAGGGGGCGATGGCACAAGCCGGTCAGTCGAGTAGAGAGAAAAGACGGAGGGTGGGGTGGGAAGCGAAAGGGTCGCCAATGGATGCAGAAGCAACCTGAACAAAGCGGATAAGCGTAGGGCTTGGCTGGTTGGCTGGTGTGGTGAGCTGTCTGAGTGTGAGCGGGCTGCTTGTTGTATCTGCTGCTGCTGCTGCTGTTGTGACGGTTGTGCTGCGTGCGGGAGTCGGTGATGCGGTGACAAAGTGGGTCCCAAGTTTTTGCTACTTGTTGTTGTGGGTTGTTCGTGTGGTTCAGTCCTCGTGCTGTGGCTGGGTCGTTGTGGTCTGACGCGAGCGCTTCGTCGGTGCAAGTGCTGGCTGGTGAGTCGTCTGTCTGGCTGGAGTGCGCGAGTGAATGCGAAAGAATGTGTATGTAGGCGGGGGTGGCGAGGCTTTGAGGGGTGGTTGGATGAATGACAAAGCTGCCTTCGCTCGCATGCAAGTGCTGCGTTGGTATGTCAGCGATGTTGGTCTGGTGGTTGGGGTGTGGTTGTGTGCGGTTGTGTGTGTGTGTGTGTGATTTGTTTTTTTCCCCCTTTCCGCTGGCGTGTGGGAAGACCACACGCACGCACGCCAAGGGCAAGCGGTCTGGCGAGTGCGAGCGCGCGTGCAGCGCCAGCACCAACAACCAAAGAACTGCTGCTGCTGCTGGGGAAAGTGTTTGGTCGGTGTTTGGCTCGCTGCCTCACTTCAGCGGCAACCGTGGCGGTGTTTTGGGATTTTGGCGGCGGGGGATGATGTCGTTGGTCAGGTCCTTCGTCCGCCTTCGACACACCGTTGGTCTCCCTTCGCGTTTGTCAGGGTCGCGGTGCTCGCGTCGTAGTAGGGGTCGTTGTGGTGGGGGACAAAATTCTTTGCTCTGTTTTTGTGGTGTCGGAGTCAGGGGTGTTGTTGGCGTTTTCATTTGTGCTGTCGTGTCGTGATGTTCATTTGGTTTTGGGCCCGTCCCATACAGCAGGAAACAAATTTCTATTCTTGTTTTTTTTCAATTCCTTCCAGCACACACCAACACCAGATATTGAGAGTGGTGAGTGGGAGTGGTGTTGAGTGGGAGTGGTGGTGGTGGTGTTGAGGTGGTGGTGTATGAGAGTGTGTGTGTGTGCTACGTGTGTGTGTGTGTGCTACGTGTATGTGTGTGTGTGTGTGTGTGCTACGTGTGTGTGTGTGTGTGTGTGTGTTGTGTGTGTGTGTGTGTCAAGTACACGCAGGTGTTCACGTATTGTCGTGGTTGGTTCTGTGTGTCACTGCACCACCCTTCTCGACACAAGTCTTCACTCGGACGCTCACTCCTTCCTCGGTCGTGCACCACTCGTCGTCCTGTGCTGTTGTGTTTGCAGAGCTTCTTTTTATTTCGCTTTGCTGCGACTGACTTGACCAACCGACGCCATGGCTGAACGTGACGACCACCTCAAGGCCATCAGCAACAGTGCGTTTGTTGTTTTGTGGACTTTGTTGTTTTGTGGTTTGTTAGTTATGCGTGCTTGTGTGTGCTTGTGTGTGTGTGTGTGTGTGTGTGTGTGTGTGTGTGTGTGTGTGTGTGTGTGTGTGTGTGTGTGTGTGTGTGTGTGTGTGTGTGTGGTGTATGAGTGTGTTGTTCATTTTAGTGTGTTGTTCATGTTGGGCACTGCCTCTCCTCCTTTCATTCCTCTCTCCCTTCCTCGCCCTCCTTTCATCCCTGCTCTCTTTACTTATCATCTCTCGTTGTCCTCCTCCCTCCCACTAATTCCCTTCCTCCCCCCCCCACCCACGCTTGCTCAACGCGATTGTAGACCGCGGAAAGGCGCCCGCCGCGGACCCAGAGGAGATTAAGAAGCGCAACCAGGCCGCGCTTGCCAAGCGCAAGGCCATGCTGGCGCAGATGAAGGAGGAGGAGAAGTCCAAGCCGCTTCCCGAGGGCTGGCGCCGCGTGGAGTCCCGCTCTCGCCCCGGCGAGTTTGTCTACGAGAACATTCACACAGAGGAGCGCATTGCCTGGTTCCCAACCGAGCCAGCAAAGGAGGAAGGTGTGTGTGCGTTGTGTGCGTGTTGAGTGCGTGTGCCGCTGAGTGCGTGTGTTTTGTGTGGATGCGTATGCGTTCTGAGTGTATGCGTATGCGTTCTGTGTGCGTTTGTTTCTTGTGTGCGTGCGTGCACGTGTGTATGAGCGTGCGTGCATGTGCGTGCGTGTGTGTGTGCGTGTGCAGGCCGCATGTGCCCACGTCAGTCGTTACGTTTCACGTTTCTTCTTGTCTTGCTTTAGTCATGTGGCCGGCGTTATTGCTTGCGTGCATGCGTGCGGCGTGTGGTAGCACAACGTACCCGCGGCATGTCCATGCCCGCGTGTGTTGTTTGCTTGTTTGCTTGCTTGCACGCTGTGCGTGAAAACCAGTTGACTCACTGCAAGCTGCACCCCTTTCCACACACCTGTGCGTGCGCCGTGTGGCAGCCACCCCTGCCCTGGTTGCGCAGAACACAGACGAGGATAAGAAGGAGGCGCTGAAGAAGAAGAACCTTGCTGCGCTTGAGAAGCGCAAGCAGCGGCTCAAGGCCCAGCGCGAGGCCGAGAAGTCCCTTGACCTTCCCGACGGCTGGAAGCGCGTGGAGTCCCGCTCCCGCCCCGGCGAGGTTGTCTACGAGAACGTGTTCACGGGTGAGCGCCAGGCGTGGTTCCCTGACGCGCCCGCCGTGGACCCCAAGGCCTCGGAGGCCGACGCCAAGAAGCAGGCCCTCATTGAGAAGAACCGCAAGGCGCTGGAGGCGCGCAAGGCCAAGCTCGCTGCCAAGAAGAGCGAGGAGGCGAGCAAGCCGCTTCCTGAGGGCTGGCGTCGCGTGGAGTCCCGCTCCCGCCCCGGCGAGTACGTGTATGAGAACATCTACACGGAGGAGCGCATTGCCTGGCTCCCCGAGGAGCCCGCAGAGCCCCCACTGCCGGAGGGCTGGCGCAAGGTCGAGTCGCGCACATACCCTGGCGAGTACGTCTACGAGAACATTTACACAATGGACCGCCAGGCCTGGCGACCAGAGGGGCCCGCCCCCAAGGAGCGTAAGTTTCTTCTCCCTCCCCCCAAACACATGCCATGTTCTGTTTTGCCTGGTAAATTTGTTGTTTGGTTTGTGTGTGTGTGTGTGTGTGTGTGTGTGTGTTCGTTTGGTTGGTTGTTTGGCCTGCTTGGTTGGTTTGTCTGTGCTTGCTTGTCTTGTCTTGTTTGTTTGTTTGTTTGTTTGTTTGTTTGTTTGTTTGTTTGTTTGTTTGTTTGTTTGTTTGTTTGTTTGTTTGGTCTGTTTCTCTATTTGTTTGTTTGCGTGCTTCTGTGATGTGAATACGCAAACACAACATTTTTGTCGCTCACGCCCTCACCATGCCTTTCGTTTTTGGCCCCTTTCTTTTCCTGCCTTTCTCGTTGGTGTTGGTTGCGAGCAGCTGTGGAGGAGGACCCTGCCAAGCGCACGCAGGACCAGCTGCAGCAGCTGAAGAAGGCCACACCCGAGGTGAACATTGTGTGCAAGGCGCGCGCCATGTACGAGTATGCCGCTGAGAACCGCGAGGAAGAGATTGATCTCCTTGAGGGCGACGTCATCCTCGTCGAGTACAAGGTCTGTCCTGCAGCACTTGCTTGGCTGGCGTGCAGCTGCGTGTGCGTGTGTGTGCGTGTGTGCATGTGCGGGTGAAAGTACATTTGCATGTGTGTGTGTGTGTGTGTGTGTGTGTGTGTGTGTGTGTGTGTGTGTGTGTGTGTGTGTGTGTGTGTGTGTGTGTGTGTGTGTGTGAGAGTACAATCGCATGTGTGTGTGTGTGTGTGTGTGTGTGTGTGTGTGTGTGAAAGAAAAAAACACCACTCCTCACAACACACAACATACCCCCTCTTTCTCACTTTTTTTTTTTGAGGATCAGTCAGCGGCTTGTT
>NW_004754926.1:282248-283529 GCF_000188695.1 Salpingoeca rosetta | reverse complement strand
AACCACCACTAACTGGCGATGATCACATCACAGCAGCAGCATTCGAACATTGTAACGGCAGTCAACCACAAACACTGAAGAATGATTAACCAGCACATGCGTGAGAGGGCAGAAAAGAAGGTGGCAATTTAAACACCCAAAACGCGCGCACACACATGCACATGTGTGTGTGTTTGTTTGTGGCGGGTGATAAACGTTTGCTGGTCGACGTATATTCAACACAACGTGTGCTGTTGCAAATCATACTTCGCGTCAACCATCACGCGCCTGCCACACAGACGAAACAAAAAAACAAACAAAAAAAATGCACAACAACACACGAAGGGCACACAGGTACTGACTGACACGCATGAGATCAGAACAGCCGATCAATTCGCAATGCACAAGAAGAAAAGAAGGAAGGAAAACACACGGGGCAAAAACATCAAGGGGGAAAAGGATAAGAGGGACATAGGCCCGCGAGAGGCACTGAGGGGTGTGGGATGGGTGACATGATGTGTCGGTTTGATAATGGTTGACGGATGGACGGACACCAAATGCAGCTGGAACCGTTGCGTTGTGCTGGCGCATCTGCGTCGTGGACGCTCGTTCGGGGCTGAGGAAACACACACACACACACAAATACACAAGAACAAGGGGGACAAGTGGAGGAAAATGTCTGTACGATTAGGCAAGGACGCAGCGGCAAGTCCTGCAACCGCCGACATAGTAGTACTCCGCAACAGCACCCGGCTTGCAACTGTTGTGGGCAGCAACATAGCACATGTGCAGGGGTGGTGGGCGTGAGCGATGATGACATATCATCGGAAAGTCACTGGCAACGCAGCAAGTTGGGGGGGGGGACAGCACACACACACACACACACACACACACACACACACACGCACACACACACACACACACACACACACAGACACAGACACAGACACAGACACACACACACACGCACACACACACACACACACACACACACACACAGACACCTACTCTTAAACTGACACATAGACACTTGTACACACACACGCATTTTATACACACATACAGCAGTGGGTCCCTTATATGGGAATGAAGTGGGGCGCTAGCCGGTGTGGGGAGTTGAAGACAAAGACTCCCCGGCACGTGTGTCTCTCTTGGGGAGGTGCCCACCACTGCTGTGTCGGATCATGTTGAGATCCATATGGAGGTATCAGGCCGTGTGAGTTGATAGCAGCAGAGCATGTTATTGATCCTCCTGGTCTCCTGCGCGTGGGGCTGTGGGTCCAGGGAGGCAGACTGTGGTGA
>NW_004754926.1:257785-282148 GCF_000188695.1 Salpingoeca rosetta | reverse complement strand
CACACACACACACAGACACAGACACAGACACAGACACACAGACGACACGCACACACACACACACACACACACACACACACACGATGTAAACCAGAGAGGCTGAATGAAGTGTGACAGTCAACCGCTGTGTGCATTTGACGACAAAGACTCACCGGCATGTGCGCTCTGGCGGGCAGGTCCCCGCTACTGTTGTGGTGGAGCCTGTGGCGGTCGTGGTGGTGGCAGCAGGCGTGGTGGTGGTGGCAGCAGGCGTGGTGGTGGTCGTCGTGGGCGCGGCGGCTGTGGTTGTGGTCGAGGCACCAGCCTGTGTGGTGGTGGTGGCGTCGCTCAGCACGCACGAGCACGTGCGGCAGCCGTTGCTGTCGTCAAAATACACCGCAACGGCACCGGGCTTGCACCTGTTGAGGGTGGGGGGGGGGGGGAAGTGAGGCAGAGAAGAGTTGGATGAGATGGTTGGCCTTGAAAGTGGGAGAAAAAAAAGAGCGGCAGAGGCAGGCAAGGCAAAACACACCCACAAACACAAGGCACAACACACACACAACACACACACACCACACACACACACACACACACACACACACACACACACACACACACACACACACACACACACACACACACACACACACACACGCATGCACGCACCGGCAATCACGGGTTGGCGGGCAGCCGGCAAAGGTGGTGGTGGGCACGCCGGGCGTGGTTGTGCGCGTTGTCGGGGTTGTCGTCGTCGTCCTGACGGTGGTGGTGGTCGTCGTCGTGGTGCGGGTGGTGGTGGTCGTCGGGGCGCGGGTGGTGGTGCGAGTCGTGGTCATGGGCCGTGTGGTTGTGGTTGTGGTCGGACGCGGCGTGGTGGAGGTGGGGATGGTGGTCTGGTCGCGTGTTGCCTCGGCAATGGCTTCGCAGTCCTGCATGCAGTCGTGCTCGGTCTGCTTGCACCCGAGACGGCAGTAAAACGGAAGCAGCACACCGTCGCACGCCAGGCGGCACTGCGCAGCGTCGAAGCGGCACGCAAACGCGCACTCCGCGTACGTCTGCGGCGTGTTGGTGGTCGTCGTAGTGGTTGTGGTGGTGGTGGTAGTGGTGGTGGTTGTGGTGGTGGTGGTTGTGGTGGTGGTTGTGGTCGTCGTGGTTGTGGTGGTGGTTGTGGTCGTGGTGGTTGTGGTCGTGGTTGTGGTCGTCGTAGTGGTGGTGGTCGTGGTGGTCGTCGTTGTCGTGGTGGTTGTGGTCGTGGTGGTGCTTGGGCAAGGCACACGCACAAAGCGCACCGTGTCTGCAGTCACAAGCTCGTACCGGTCTGTGCCAGCCGTGTTCACCTGCACGTACTCATCGTCGTCAAAGCCGGTGAACGTGAACGTGCCGAGCTTCTCGTAACCGGTCATGCCGTCATCGCCTGGGGGAGAGGTCTTCTGGTCCACATACACAATCTGGTAGTCGTTGGCAGACTGCACGGAGACGGCGACGTTGCTCGAGTGCACAGGGTGCACGCCGTACGAGATGTACACATCATAGTCGCCTGCCGAGTGGTGGAAGGGTGTGTGTGTGTGTGTGTGACATGGGTAAGGGAGATTGGTCGCATGTGAGCACGAGGAGCACAAAGCCAAAGCCAGGATAGGGAGAGAGAGACAGAGAGACAGAGAGACAAAGAGCCACAGAGAGGGAGAGAGAGCCAGAGAGAGCCAGCCAGAGAGAGCCAGAGACAGACGTGCGCATACACACACACACACACAACAGCATACACAGCACAACACACACACACACACACACATACACGGACGCACCGCCAGCAAGGAAGCTTGCGCTGAAGCGAGCAAAAGCGCGGGCGCCGTGGCGGAAGTTGTCGTGGATGAACGTGCCGCCCTGGTAGTCGGAGCCGGAAGTGCTGATGGACCACACCCCGCGCACCTCGGCCTCGCCGCGGTCCGTCTCGAGCGTGATCTCGTCGGGGAGGCAGTGGTCGATGGCGGCAAGCGGGTCACGGTTCTCAATCTGGTCCTGCACGCTGGCGCGCAGGGGGCAGTTGTCGGCAAACGTGCTGCAGCCCTCAACCTGGACGCGGTACGGTGCAATTGTTGCAGAAAATGGTGTGTCGAGTGTTGAATGGAGTGTGGAGTGTTGGGTGTTGGTGAGAGGAGCGAAGAAAGGAAACAAAGAGCAAGTGGTGTGGGAGTGTGGCCGTTCTCGACACGTAAAACAGCGCAACAACTCATGCGAGCACACGAGCACACACAAGCACACCACAGCAGGGCCCGTTTGCCACGGCAGAAGCAACACTCGACAATGATTCACACATACGTCGTTTTGGAAGAACTCGTTGCGTGCGCAGAAGTCGATGCTGATGTAAATCTGCTGGTCGTTCACACAGCACTGCAGAGAGCATGGTGACACACAAAGCATACATTCCCCAACAGTGAGTGGTGTGGAGAAGAAGAAAGTGGGGGACGCGACACACAGCAAGAGAGATACCAATATAACAACGCACGCGAGACAAATCCACACGCGCACACCATCTCCAATGTCGCCACACGTGCCGACATTCATCTTCTCCTTTCGCATCATCATCATCGCCATCACGCCCGCTTCAGGAAAACTCAAAGTCAATACAGCACGCACGCGCGCGCGCACACACATACACACACACATACACACACATGCAGGCACGCACTTGTTGGAAGAAAGTTGCTCGCGAATCCTGGTCGCAGTCAAGGATGCTTGTGGCTGAAGTGGCAGCGGCAAACAGTGCCACAAGCGCAAGCACCTTCGTGGCCATCATCTTGGTGGTCAATGTGTGTGATGATATGAATAGAGCGCAAGCGATTCAACTCTTGCGTTTGTCAAAGAAAGATGCTGCGTGGGAGAGGTTGAATGAGGATGAACGCAAATGAGGCTGCTGTGGTCTGTGGTCGTCTGTGGTTTGTGGTCTGTGGTCGTCTGTGGTTATGTGTGCATGCACTCCAGCTCTTGCTCGTGTGCTGCTGCTGCTGCTGCTGCTGCTGCTGCTGATATGGTTGTTGTTGCGGGTTGGCTGTTGGTGTGGTGTGTGAGGAATGGCGATATGTGCGTGTGTGTGTGTGCCCTTGCTTCAGCAGCAGGACCAATACCGCCAGCACAAAGCGACAGCGCCCAGCAGCCAGGGGCATTGCCAGTGATGCACTCCATGCAAAAACGCACGCGTGCGCACATCGTGTGCCACAAACACGCACACACATCACACATCACGCACACGCACGCACGCACGCAGTGGCAAAAGTTGGTGCTGGTTGTCTGGCAGTGAGCCCAGTGCCAGGGAATGGCATTGTTGCCTTGCTTGAGGAGGGAAGGTGGCTCATCACCATGCATCCCCGCCCGCTGCGCAACAACGCCGTTGCAAGTGGCAAGGTCATGCGGGGCCTGTTGTCTGGAAACGGCAGTGCGACGTTGGTGAGGTGGTCACTGTGGGTGGCGTTGTTGTCGTTGTTGTTGTGCTGGTGCCACACTGTCTGTGTTGTGTGTACGTGCGTGTCTGTGTGTGTGTGTGTGAGTGTGAGTGCGTGCACCCAGCAACACAGCAAGCAAGCAAGCGAGCACGCAAGCAGGCACGTGTGTGTGTGGTGGTGAGAGAGAAGTGGGACACATACGTGATGCAAAAGGAAGAACTTACTTGCTGCTTCCCTCCTTTCTTTTGCACACGGTTGTCGTGGTCTCCGTGCATGTGGTGCGGGTGTCATGGCAAGCAACACCCATGCAATGGCCACTGCACAGCAACAGCCCACATCATCATGTGTCCCCCCACAAGTGTGCGCGCGTGTAGACTCACACGTACACTGCTGTGTCGAGTCGAGTGGTTGTTGGTTGCTTGGTTGCTTGGTTGCTTGGTTGCTTGCTTGGTGGGTGGGTGCACTCTGGTTTCACAGGAACGTGTGCCGTTGCCACCGCTGGGCTGTCCTCCCTGCATATCTCCCTCTGTCGTGTCGCGACTTACGAACACAACAGCACAAATTGTTTGGAGGGGCGTCTTTTATGTACATTTTCAATCAAATTTCAGCAATCAACGTCTCCAAACAAACCAAGAAGACAACCCACAACAACAAGCTCAACCAAAGCAACGCAGAGCAAAAGTTGAGCCATCAGCGCCCCTGTGCGAGTGTGTGTTTGTGACAGGGAGGATGAAGAGGAGCGCACCGATGACGCCGATCACGTCACGAGGGATGGCGATGGTGACCGCGGTGGTGAGTTTGGTGGCTGTCGCTGTTATTGCGGGCAGCGTCACCGCTGCTGCCGTGCCTGTGAACGGCAAGCACGCTGGAGCAACCGTGATGCACATGCACCACAGCATCGAGGCGGCTGCGCACGTGGTGGACTTTGCCAAGGTTGGTGGCGTGGCCAACGACAAGTCCCTCTCTGTCGCGCAGGCAAACAGCAAGCTAATGAACACGACGCTGGCCAGCCTGGCGCCCGGGGACACGCTGCTCATTCCAAACACGACCTTCTGGCTCATGGGCGGCATCTACGCCACGGGCATTCGGGACGTGGTGATCCAGATTGACGGCACGCTGGCGTACCTGGACGACATGAAGGCGTGGCCGCGCCACCCCGATGGGCGCGTGTTTGAGTGCATGCACCTGGAGAACGTCGACAACATCACCATCACCAGCTCCGGCATGGGCACCATCGACGGCCACGGCAGCGCGTGGTGGGGCGCGGTGGAGTACCTGCTCATTGGCGAGAACAGGCCCAAGATGCTGTACATCCACAACGCGTCGCAGCTGCTGTTTGAGCACATCCTGTTCAAGAACTCACCCTACTACCACGTGATGGCAGAGGACGTGGAGGACGTTGTGATCCGCTACTGCGACGTGGATGCGCGGCGCACGGACCGCCCCTACCACGATCTCTTCGACCTCACCGCCTTCAACACAGACGGGTTTGACGTGGCGGGCAAGAACGTGCACATCCACGACTGCAACATCTGGAACGACGACGACTGCATTGCCGTGAAGCAGCAGACGGGGGACAGCATCCGCTCCCCGTGCAGCGAGAACATGCTCTTTGAGCGCATCAACGCCAGCGGTGTCGGCCTCACCATCGGGTCCATCGGCGCCTCCCTCGCGCACACGTGCGTGCGCAACATCACCTTCCGTGACAGCGTGATGCACAACACGTTCAAGGGCATCTATATGAAGTCGCGGCCGGAGGATGACCCGGCAACTGGCTCCATCTCCGATGTCCTGTACGAGAACATCACCATCTACAACCCGACCCAATGGGCCATCTGGATTGGCCCGCAGCAGGCCGGCTACAAGCACGCGTGCTCGTTGCTGTGGCCGGAGGACCCCATTGCCAAGTGCCCTGTGCCGAGCAACATGCACTGGCACAACATTGTGCTGCGCGACATTGTTGTGTATGACCCACTGTGGAGCCCTGGCGTGATCCTGGGCAACAGCACCAAACCCATGGAGGCGATTGCGTTTGACAACGTCAAGGTGGTCAACCCTGGCGTGTACCCGTGGGGCGACAAGTACTACAAGTGCAAAGGCGTCGCCAACTCCACTGCCACGCACGGCACCAACCCAATTCCCCCGTGCTTTGACCACCACACAAACTGAGCGAGTTGACGGGGCGTGTGGTTGCGTGACGTGTGTATGCACCATTGTGTGTGTGTATGTGTGTGTGTGCGTGTGTGTCTGTGTGTGTGTGTGCGTGTGTCTGTGTGTCTGTGTGTATCTGTGTGTTTGTGTGGTTGCGCGATGTATGTAAGAACGCATCAATGAGTGTGTGCTACGTTTGCCGTTGCTTATCTGTGTTGACCGTGACGGTTCGCTTGTGCAAGTGCCGTCCTTTGCGTGATCTCCTTTCCTCGGCTTCGTTTTGCCTTTTCGGGTTGTCGCTTCGTTTCGTTGGCTGGCTCCAATGTTCACAGGCTCGCTTTCCTTCTCGGTGTATGTGTTGTGCATTTCCTTGTCAATTCCAATGCTTTCATGTCCACGGCATTGTGTCTTCCCGTTGTGCTGCCCAGATGGCAGTGATCATGGCCACAAGGGTACCTGATCACATAACAATACACACGTTCAGCTGGCTGATGCGTTGTGTGTGCACTGTGTGCGTGTGTGCGTGTGTGCGCGTGCACTGTGCGTGCGTGTGTGTGTGCGCGTGCACTGTGCGTGTGCACGCTGTGTGTGTGTGTGTGGTGTGTGTGTGTGTGTGTTGTGCACTCTGTTGTGTGTGCAGGGCCTGCTCAAATCCTCCTCGAACGTGCGCGCGATAGAGAGAAAGTGGATGCTGTAGTAGACGAATCACAAAAGTGATTTACACCCCTCACACACGTTCGCGTGCGTGTGCGATGCATGGTAGAAGCACACACGCACGGTACAAGTAATAAAAGCAAACAGCACCAACACCAACGACTACGACAGCAGACTCACAACAAGCCAGACAAGCCAGACAACAACAAACAACAAACCACGCCATCAACGCGACAACACAACTGCCACGAACGGTGCCCAGCCAGCGTGTAGCTCACGCTGACGACAGCAACGGGCAAACCGCCCAGGTGGGCACATATCGTCACCCACCGCATGACGCAAAGACACAGTCATACAGGGCGTGGCAAGGGACAGGACAGCAACAGCACGCCATACATTGGTGGTCAAGGTAGTTCAACAAACGTTTCAGTTGGGAGGAGGGGGAAGGTTGGCATGTAGACATGTAGGCATGATTCTGTTGCAGGTTGCCACGAAACATCGCAGACGACGAGACGAGGACGACACTTATTCAGGGGAAAAAAAGGGCGGGAAGGAGAATGGATGGATGGGTGGACGGACGGATAGGAAGGATAGGTATGTGTGGAAGTTGAATGAATGGATAGGAGAGGTGGGGTGCAGGATCTAGGCCGTGGGGACAAGCTTGCAGCAGCTGCCGTCAGACGAGGTGCACGGTGCAAGGCCCTGTGGTGCGTTTGCGTGGTGATACAGCAAATGTGTGAGTGCATGGGATGAGAAAAGGTGGGTGAGATGTGGGTGTGACGAGACGAGAAGACGAATCATGTCGCGGTAACAGCAGAAGGGAAAGGGTGGGAGCAAAGCCCCTTGGCACAAAAACAATTGGGAAGGGGAAAGATGGCAACCGAAAGCGCAAGCGCAGCAGCGAAGGCTGCAGCAAACCAACGCCAAGCATACCACAACCCCACCACAAGCACACAAATCTTGCACAATGCACATGCACACTGCACCTTGCAGTCTCCGTCCTTTGCGCTGCATGCAAGCATGTTGAAGCCCGTGCCGGTGCAGTCCTCCTGCGCAAAGTACGCAAAGTATCCGCCCGTGGTGAGCAGGTCAAGGCGGCGCGCGTCGCTGTCCTCGGGCTGAACAACAACAACAACAACAACAACAACAACAACAACAACAACAACAACAACAACAACAACAACAACACCAACAACAACAACAACAACAACAACAACAACAACAGCAGCAGCAGCGTGGTGGTGGGTGAAGTGCATAAGAGTGAGCTGTGTTGGTTACGCATGAGTCAACACTGACCGCTGGCACACGATGTGCAACCACTGGCACACACAGAACCACAACTGAGCAATCTTGCACACTCTGCTACGCAATCACACACACAATCACACACAAACAAATTCCTACGCCCACAAACACACACGTAACTCACACAGACACAAACAGACACAACCAAATTGGTACGCACCACAGACTCGATGGAGACGCCGACGTTTGCGGGCTCGCACGTGTACGCGCCAACAACGCATGGGCAGCTGAGGAGCTCTGTGCAGCGCTTGAAGCCGTCCCTGTCCGTGCACTCGGAAACCTCCGCGCAGAAGTCGCAGCCAGCCCCGCAGCCCTCGGAGAATGTGTAGCAGCCGTTCTCGTTGCACGAGTCGATGCAGACAGGGGTGACGGTGTTGGCATCGGCGGGGGTGAACTGGTAACCGGAGTTGGACACGCCGAGCGAGACGCAGCCTGTGCTGGTGGTGGTCGCATCCTCGACATCGCCGGCAAAGCGGTCAAACGACGAAATCTGGGTCAGCCGAACCTCAGTGGCAGCGGCGGCTGTGTTGTTGTTGTTGTTTGTGTAGTCGAAAAGGGGGGGGGGGGGCGACGCGCGAGAGGGAAGCGCATTACAAGATGGTGAGACCAATCGAAGGTGAGACGTGCGTGTATGGGTGTGCACGTGGGTGAGCAGGCACAGTTAAGTTGAGTTGAATGCAGGGTGACACGATGCACAACACACAGAAAAGGCGTCCAGTCGACCGAGAACCAGCACAACGACATGTGCCCACAAACATCACGAAAAACATGTTCTCATGGGCGAACGCATGCCACACACACACACACACATGCATGCCACACGTACCAGCGAGCATAGCTGCTGCGAAGGTGAGGAAGATTGCCGTGCGTGCCATTGTGATTGTGTATGTGTTAAGTAGTGGTAGATCGAGGCCAACAAGAAGAAGGAACGCGGTCAAAAGCTGCGTGGGAGAGGTTGAATGAGGATGAACGCAAATGAGGCTGCTGTGGTCTGTGGTCGGCTGTGGTTTGTGGTCTGTGGTCGGCTGTGGTTATGTGTGCATGCACTCCAGCTCTTGCTCGTGTGCTGCTGCTGCTGCTGCTGCTGATATGGTTGTTGTTGCGGGTTGGCTGTTGGTGTGGTGTGTGAGGAATGGCGATATGTGCGTGTGTGTGTGTGCCCTTGCTTCAGCAGCAGGACCAATACCGCCAGCACAAGCGACAGCGCCCAGCAGCCAGGGGCATTGCCAGTGATGCACTCCATGCAAAAACGCACGCGTGCGCACATCGTGTGCCACAAACACGCACACACATCACACATCACACATCACACGCACGCACGCAGTGGCAAAAGTTGGTGCTGGTTGTCTGGCAGTGAGCCCAGTGCCAGGGAATGGCATTGTTGCCTTGCTTGAGGAGGGAAGGTGGCTCATCACCATGCATCCCCGCCCGCTGCGCAACAACGCCGTTGCAAGTGGCAAGGTCATGCGGGGCCTGTTGTCTGGAAACGGCAGTGCGACGTTGGTGAGGTGGTCACTGTGGGTGGCGTTGTTGTCGTTGTTGTTGTGCTGGTGCCACACTGTCTGTGTTGTGTGTACGTGCGTGTCTGTGTGTGTGTGTGTGTGTGTGTGCGTGCACCCAGCAACACAGCAAGCAAGCAAGCGAGCACGCAAGCAGGCACGTGTGTGTGTGTGTGGTGGTGAGAGAGAAGTGGGACACATACGTGATGCAAAAGGAAGAACTTACTTGCTGCTTCCCTCCTTTCTTTTGCACACGGTTGTCGTGGTCTCCGTGCATGTGGTGCGGGTGTCATGGCAAGCAACACCCATGCAATGGCCACTGCACAGCAACAGCCCACATCATCATGTGTCCCCCACAAGTGTGCGCGCGTGTAGACTCACACGTACACTGCTGTGTCGAGTCGAGTGGTTGTTGGTTGCTTGGTTGCTTGGTTGCTTGGTTGCTTGCTTGGTGGGTGGGTGCACTCTGGTTTCACAGGAACGTGTGCCGTTGCCACCGCTGGGCTGTCCTCCCTGCATATCTCCCTCTGTCGTGTCGCCACAAGAAGTAATATTTGTGGTGTCGCCTTCTTGTTCTCTTGCTGATGACTCATGTCATCACATCGGTTCCTGAGTCAGCAAAACAAGAAACGGACACCCCTCCAGCCAGCAACAGCAAGCGAGCACAACAGCCAAGACAGCAAGCGGCATGGCTGGTGCTGCTGGTGATGATGGGCATGGCCCTCGCGCCGTCAAGGCCCAGCCGTTGTCCGAAGATGAAGCCACCTCGCCAGGATCACGTCGCTCTGGTGTGTGTGTGTGTGTGTGTATGTGCCTGTGCATGTGTGTGTGTGTATGTGTGTATGTGTGTGTGTGTGTGTTTGTATGTGTGTTTGTGTGTGTGTGTGTGTTTGGTGTCGTGCTCGACGAAGATGATGGCTGCTGTTGCTGCTCGGCTCATGCCTGCGACTGAACGATGCATGCGCTGGTTTTCACAGAGTACTGCGATAACCGAGTGATCACTTCCAAGTACACGCTCTTGACCTTCCTCCCGATCAACTTGTTTGAGCAGTTTCGCCGCGCAGCCAATTTTTACTTCCTGACCATGATGATCATCGCATACGTGCGTGTGAACACATGGATAGTGTGTGTGTGAGTGGGGACAACGTGTGTGGGGTTTACATCACCGCACCAAGCTGCCACCTCAAGTGCACCACAAGCAACCAACTGCACTTACACGCACACGTCACCGTTACCACCACCAAATCACTGTCTCCACACATGCGCCGTTGTGAATGTAGATTCCTGGAGTCGCTGTGATTGCTCCCATCACGTCTGTGCTGCCACTTGTGTTCGTCATCGGCGTCACGGCCATCAAGCAAGCCTACGAGGACTACAGGGTAAGTAAGCACCACTGCGTGTGGCATCACATCATGTTCAGTGGCAGGGTGCTCATACCACCAATTGTCGCCCCGGTGCTCCCTCCTTCTTCCGCGCTTTGTGTCTGTCAATCGGTATCCGACATCAACACTCACAACGCCACTCTTATCACGAAACACATACCACCACACACGACCACCACCGCTAACCACAACGATTACAATCACCACCACCGCCACCGCCTCCCCCATCCCGCACCGTTAGCGGCATCGAGCAGACGCGGAGATCAACCTTCGCAAGACGCGCATCCTGGACAACCAGGGCCAGCACCACGACATCAACTACCAAGACGTCCGCGTTGGCGACATTGTAAAGGTATTATGCATGCATGCGTGCGTGTGTGTGTGTGTGCGTGTGTTTGCAGATATAGAGGTGTGCTTGAGAAAGTCATGCGAGTGTCTCCACGTATTCCTTGTTCCGTGCATGTCTTGCACTTGTAAGCGTGTGCATATTTGTGCGGAGCATCACGCATCGCCTGATTTGGTGTACTTGTCATGTCAGTGGACGACACAGCCGCCTTGATCGCTGGTGTTGCGTCCGCTCTGCTTGCACCGCCCTCACACCCTCACACTCTCACGCTGCACACCCTCACACCCTCACACCCTTCCCTCGCTGCGCGTCCCCAGGTGCTGGACGGCGAGGAGTTTCCGTGCGATCTCGTGCTGCTGTCGTCGTCCATTGCCTCGCACGACTGCTTCATCACAACAGCAAACCTCGACGGCGAAGCCACGCTCAAGGTGGCGCCCTTGCTGCTTGCTCGCTCGTTGTGCGTTGCTGTTCGCGTGCTGATCAAACGTTCCCCACTGCTTCAAAGCCAAGACACACAACACACAATTCACATGCACACACACTCACTCGCTCACTCACTCACACTCACTCGCTCGCTCACTCACACTCACTCACATATGCACACATATGCACACACACAATGCACACTCACACACACACACACACACACACTCACACACATCGTACGTACGTCCCCCTCCTCTCCATCTTTTGTCCCAGGTTCGGTATTGTCCACAGCTGCTGCACAACGAGAGCTGGAGCGAGCTGATCAGCGGCGCGCTGAGCGTGGAGTGCTCGGCACCAGACCCGCACCTCTACGAATTCGATGGCACCGTCCACCGCACACGCCCTGGGGAGCAGCGCGAAGGTGTGCTGGACTGTGGCAGAGGTGATGGGGGTTTTGCGGGTGGGGAGGTATGAGTGGGTGGTTGGTTGCATGTCGTGAGGTTGTTGGTGTGGTGATGATATGTGTTTGTGGTGTGTTGATAGCGTGGGTCACTTGCACCCGTTCGTTTTGCTTGTTCTGCACACTACGCAGGCTGCGTTGTTTTCACCCACTGTACACGTGCGCTTGTGTGTGCGTGTGTGCGTGTACAGAAACGGAAAGCATTGGCATCAAGCAGCTGCTGTTGAAAGGTGCCCGTTTGCGCAACACAGATTACATCTATGGTCTCGCCGTCTACACGGGAAAGTAAGATCCAGGGTGGTGCTGACTGCTCGGGTGGGAGCAAGCGCATGAGTGAGTGAGTGCGTGAGTGAGTGAGTGAGTGAGTGAGTGAGTGAGTGAGTGAGTGAGTGAGTGAGTGAGTGGGTGAGTGGGTGGGTGGGTGAGTGTGCGCGCGGGAGTACGAGAATGCTGTACATGGTTCCTGGTTGAGCCCACCACCTCACACACACACACACACGCATACACACACACGCAAACACACACACACGCACACGCACACAACACACGCACACAACACACAACACACAACACAACTGCAGGGACAGCAAGACTGCGCTGAACCAGCCCAAGGCGCGGTTCAAGTTCTCGACTGTCGAGCGGCGACTGAACTTCTTCCTCGCATTCTACTTTGTGTTTCTCCTCATCATGTGCACCCTCTCTGTTCTCGTGCACCTCTCCTGGATCGATAAGGAGCGTCGCTTCTGGCCCATCTTCGCACAGGACGAAACGTATGTGCATGTATGTGTGTGTGTGAACGTCGACGAGTGTGCATGCTATAACATGTGCGAGCGTGCGCTCCTTCTCTATAACAGCTGCTCTATTTCATCAACACATGCCTCAGTGCACCTCTACTCACAGCCCTGTGTGTTCCCCGTGTCCCAACCCCCAACCCCCCCCCCACACACACACACACGCACCCTCCCTCCACGCCAATTGTCAGGACGACTGTCGGCGACAACGCCAAGAGCTGGCTGTCGTTCATGCTGCTTTACAACTGGGTGATCCCCATCTCGCTCTACGTGACAATGGAGCTGCAGAAGCTGGCTGGGTCGTTTCTAATCGGGTGGGACGTCGACATGTACGATCCCGTTCAGGACGAGCCGGCACAGGCCAGGACTTCCGGTGAGATGGGAGGGGGGAAAGGACAAGGGCTGTACGCGGTTGTTTGCGTGTGTGTGTGTGAGTGTGTTTATGTTTGTGCGTGGATGTGTGTTTGTTTGTGGATGTGTGTTTGTTTGTGCGTGGATGTGTGTGTGTGCGTGTGTTTGTTTGTTTGTTTATTAATGTGCTTTGGACAAAGAGTAGCGTTGTGCAGAAGCAACGCTTGGCTTTGAGATGACTTCGTCTTGCTGTGGACGAATGCGCCCAGCACCTGCGTACCCATTTCTTAGCACACTTTTGCGCACACATACACATACACACACATACATTGACGCACGTTTCCTCGCGCAACATCACGTTCCTGTGCCAGACTTGATGGAGGACGTTGGGCAGATCAACTACGTGTTTGCAGACAAGACGGGGACGTTGACGGAGAACGAGATGGTGTTCAAGCACTGCAACATTGGTGACACGTGTCTCTCTGTCGAGGGCTATTACGAACGCCTGGCTGTGCAGCCGCTGCCATCACGCCACTCCGCATCCACCCCTTCCTCGGTTGTGCCGTCAACAGCGGCGTCGTTCAGTGGTGGCGCTATCAGCACACATCGCCACCACGACCAGGATCAAGATCAATACGCGAATGGCGGTGCATGGACGGGGCGTGGTCGTGGTGGTGGTGGCAGCAGTGGGCGGCACGGGAGCCAGCTCTACCTTGAATCGCCAACGCAATCACCCCACCGTCACACAGCACCGTCATCATCAACCACAAGAACAGCGGCAGCAACAACAACAGCGCCACCGGCTGCGCTTTCGCGTGTGGATGTGCGTGCGAGCCGCTCGTCAACGGAGCGGGCGATGCGTGGTGGATCAACAACACACGCGCACGTGCACCGCGGATCTGTCAACAATGGTGATGGACGTGAACACGGCATGGTGGACGGGGAGGCGGCAGACCTGGGGGACGGCGAGTTCGCGGACAGGTCGCTGTCCAGGGTTGCGCTGCTGGGCGGTGGCAACGGTGATGATGACGACGATGGTGATGGCGGTGGATTGGAGGAAGTGGCGATGACATCTTCACAGTTGAGTCATGATGACATGCCAGACACAGCAGCAGGGTCAACATCAACGCCAGCAACGGACGTGACCTCTGTCATGGCGCGTGCTGATGTGATTGCGTTCTTCGAGTGCCTGGCCGTGTGCCACACTGTCACGATTGAGTACGAGGGTGTCGTGGCGGCAGACGGCTCCACTGTCCGGCAGCGAAAATTAGCGGCGTCATCGCCAGATGAGGA
The DNA here is from genome assembly GCF_000188695.1 of Salpingoeca rosetta. NCBI lineage: Eukaryota > Choanoflagellata > Craspedida > Salpingoecidae > Salpingoeca > Salpingoeca rosetta. The sequence goes on along the minus strand of NW_004754926.1, from coordinate 268,074 downwards.
AGCGCTTGTCCAAGCTGCGGAGATGCACCAGGTGTGTAAATACGTCGTGCCGATGGTGGTTGTGATGGCGGTAGTGACTGTGGTTGTGGTTGTTGTAACTGAAGCTTATTTGCATGTGTGTGTGTGAGTGTGTGTGTGTGTGTGTGTGTGTGTGGGTGTGTGTGTGTGGGTGTGTGTGTGTGGGTGTGTGTGTGGGTGGATGTGTGTGGGTGGATGTGTGTGTTTACACTGATTCCACTGCTGTGCCGCGTTGTTGCTGCTGCTGCTGCTGCTGCTGCTGCGGTTGCAGGTTGGATTTAAGCTCGAGGAGCGAACGGACAAGAAGATGAGCATTTCCCACAACGGCAATCTCCTCACCTACCAGGTCGGTCGTGTGTACGTATACTTGTGTGTGTGCGTGCGTGTTTGTGTGCACTTTGTGTCTTGTGCTGGGATGTGGTTCGACGTACTTTGTACCCGTTCCAATCGGCAGCAAAGCCACTCACCGTCGATGTGCTTCTCGTTTCCCATTGGTGCAGATTATCCACGTGCTCGAGTTTGACTCAAAGCGAAAGCGCATGAGCGTACTTGGTAAAGTCACGCAGCAACGTGGACATTGCGGTGGCGCGTCAATACACGTGTTCTCGCGGTGTCACGGCTACACTCTTCCTTGTTCTTCTCCTTCTGCTGCATTTTGACGCTTGCACATACACACACACACACACACACGCACATCTAGTGCGAGATGACCGGGGCCGCGTTCGCCTGCTGCTGAAGGGCGCAGACAGTGCTGTTCTTCCGCGCACAAACGCCGCACACGCACACGCACTCAATGAAGAGAGACAGCGATACGCAGGTGTGTGGTGGTAGTTGGTGGTGGGTGGGTGGGTGCGTGCGTGTCACACATCACCACGCACCGTCCGTACGATCAAGGTTTCATTCAAACTCATCACGAACATACACGCTTGAAACTCACACACACACGCACGCACACACACACACCAGCGTGCCAGCTGTGTCTGGATCACTATTCGCGAAAAGGACTGCGAACACTCGTCGTTGCGTCGCGGACATTCACGCAAGAGGAAGCCGATGCCATCTTGCCAGCTCTGCAGAAGGTGATGATGATGATGATGATGATGATGATTAAGCTGCTGGTGGTCATGGTCGTGGCGGTCGTGGAACGTGAACAGAGGCGGAAGGGGGGGGGACAGGCTTGGTGCATGTTTAAGATGCGAACGGTGCCTTGTGGCAACAGGCTGTGAAGCTTTGATGTTGCTGGCATGTGAATGCAATGCTAAGCGTGCCTCCCTCTTCGCACACACACACACACAACCACAGGCGAACGAGTCACTGGAGAACCGCAAGAAGAAGTTGAATGCGCTGTACAACAAACTTGAGACGAACCTGACGCTGCTCGGAGTGACGGCGGTGGAAGATCGATTGCAGGACGGCGTTCCAGACACAATCGTGAAGATTCGTGAGGCGCAAATTGCGCTCTGGGTCCTCACTGGCGATAAGGTCCAGACAGCCATCAATATCAGCATTTCAGCAGGTGCGCCGCAGAGGGACAACCCCCAACCTTGTGTGTGTGTGTGTGTGTGTGTGTGTGTGTGTGTGTGTGTGTGTGTGTGTGTGTGTGTGTGTGTGTGTGTGTGTGTGTGTGTGTGTGTGTGTGTGTTACGTTGCACCTGGCGGTGTGATAATCCGTGATTGCGGTCTTGTTGTCATGCACGCGCAACGCAGGCCACTTCACGGCCGACCACCCCCGCCTCAAAGCAATCTCCATCAAGGATCCGCGTGAATGCAAACGCGTTTTGCTCAAGTTCTACCGCCGCGTACGTTCTCACAACACAGAGCAGCGCAGCGCGACATACCACAACAGCACAGATGGCATCACACCACAACACTACCATGTTTGCTTCTGACCGACTGCGATGATGACATGATTTGTCTGTGTCTCTACATGCTGCTGTCCTCTGGTTGGGTGCTGTGACTTACACATGCACCGATGCATGGTCAACTGTGCATGGGGGGGGCCGTTCCCTTGTGCAGGTTGAGGCGATGCTTGCAGGCAACAGCGATGAGGCACCGTCATCACCCTCGTCAGCGTACGGAACGCTTCCGTCTGTGCCAAGCACGCGGTACGCCCCTCACGTGCTTGCTTGAGTCGTGCCGTTGTTGTGGAGGGAAATGGTCTCAACGTGGCCGAGCACGCCTACTTTGATCCCCCCCCCCACTCATTATCCACACACGTATACACATGCACACGTACACGTATACACATGCACACGTACACGTATGCAAAACCGCATGTCAGCACAAATGCACAGCATTCATCTCAACACGCCACGGCCCCTTTGCGGTGCTCACCTTTGTCTCACAAGCTCACCTCTGCACCCACTGCATGTACGCGTGCGTTCCATGCGGTTGTCTGTGCTGTGCTGTGATGTGTTGTGGTGTGACATGGTGTGTTGCGACATGATGTGGTGTGTTGTGATATGGTGTATTGCTGTGTGGTGCGGTGTGGTGACAGGGATCGACCGAGTGCAGACCAGGGATCGACGGCGATGGTGGCGCTGATCCTGGACGACGTGACGCTCGCTGTTGCCCTCAAGCACCATGCCAGCCTCTTCCGCGCACTCAGCATGTGAGGCCTGAGGACTCGCATGAGAGAGAGAGGGGGGCGGAGAGACATGACATGATGAGCGTTTTGTACTTGAAAGAGTGCATGAATGTGGCGTGTGTGCGTCAGTGTTTCTGAGAAATGTGGAGTTGTGCTTTGTGAGTCGAACGTGTGCACGCATGCGCGCACATACACACACCAACACACACTTATTTGAATTCGCTCACTCTCGCACGGGCACTCGCTCGCATTCATGCACTCGTGCATGCCAGGCGGTGCCGTGCTGTCCTGTGCTGTCGATTGTCGCCCGCGCAGAAAGCGGCAGTCGTGCGGCTCGTGAAGACGGGGGCCGTGGTGATGGGCGATGACATGTCGCTGGGCACGAATTTGCATGCAAGCAACAGCGGGAACGGGACCGGCAATGGAAATGGAAACGGTGGAGAGCGCACGGCTGGTGCAGCAGCAGCAGCAGCCAGCGGTAGTGGCGGTGTTGGTGTTGGAGATGATTCTGATTCGTTTTCGCCGCCAGCAGTAGCTGCTGCGCCGATCACGCTGGCGATTGGCGATGGTGCGAACGACGTCGCCATGATCAGGGAGGCGCATATTGGTGTTGGCATCACGGGCAAGGAGGGCAGACAAGCAGCGCGCACCAGGTGCGTTGCTCTGACGTGCTTCTGTGTATGTGTGTGTGTGTGTGTGTGTAACACAAGTGAATGCTGGCAATGTGGCTGTTGGGTGCGAAGTGAGACGTCAAGTCTCTTGCGTCGCATCAAACATGATGTGCTTACAGACACGCACGCACGCACACACACACCACACACACACACACACACACACACGCACGCACACATTTCAACAATGCGCCGTACAGTGATTATTCGCTTGCGCGATTTCGGTTTCTTGCGCGTCTTCTTCTCGTCCACGGCCACTACTCATATTGGCGCATGGCGTACACCGTCCAGTACTTTTTCTACAAAAACCTCGTACGTGTGTGTGTGTGTGTGTGTGTGTGTGTGTGTGTGTGTGTGTGTGTGTGTGTGTGTGTGTGTGTGTGTGTGTGTGTGTGTGTGTGTGTGTGTGTGTGCGTGTGTGTGCGTGCGCTGGTTGATGCCTTTTTTCGAACCAGGGCCAGCCGTTGATACCACGCTCGCGTCATTCTCACACACAACTGAAAACGTTTGCGCGAATGTGAGCCACAGATCTACATCCTCCCCTTCATCTATTTTGGACCGCGCACGCTCTTCTCTGCTCAGGTGCGCAGAGGATGTGTATGTATGTGTGTGTGTGTCTGTGTCTGTGGGTGGGTGTGTCTGTGTGTCTGTGTGTCTGTGTGTGTCTGTGTGTGTGGGTGTGTATGTGTGTGTGTGTGTGTCTGTGTGTGTGTGTGTGGTGGTGTGCGTGTGGGTGTGTGTCTGTGGGTGTGTGTGTGTTCGTCGCGCTTGCAACTCGCTGGTTGCTCCTGCTTCTCCTCCTCATGCCTTGCTGCTGTTTTCTAACCCAACACACACACACACACACACATCAACACGTGCGCGTGTGTTATTGCAGACGCTGTATGAGCAGTGGCTGCTGACGTTCTGGTCTGTGCTGTTCACGTCGCTGCCCATCCTGTGCTTTGGAATCTTCGAGCAAGACATTGACGCGCCGCTGCTGATGTCGCACCCGCGCACATATGCCGTCTTCTCCGGCAACCGCATCCTCACGTGGCGCCGCTTTGCCATCTGGACCCTCACCGCGGTGCGGAAAGGGGGGCGGGGGAGAGGAGTGTGTTTTGGGGGGGGGGGGTGAAGGGGTGTGAAAACACATACATAACACACGCACACACATGCACATGCACATGCACATGCACATGCACATGCACACACACACGCACACATGGATACTGACCTGTGATTCACACGTTGTGCGCTCATTGCTGGTGCATGGCACCCACCGTCTTGTTCTGTCTCCCTCCCGCGATCACGCTTTAGATTTGGCACGGGAGTGTCGCGTACTTTGGCATGACGTTGCTTCTCTCGTCGATGCGCCCTGGCGTGACGCTGTGGTGGCTCGGCACTGCCATTTACACTCTCCTCCTCCTCCTCGTCACGCTTAAGATTGCCACCGACACCCGAAACTGGACGTGGATAACGTATGTGCACGTGTTGTCCCTGTGTGTGTGTGTGCGTATGCGCAGATGTTGTGTGTGCGTGTGTGTGTGTGTGTGCGCAGATGTTGTGTGTGTGTGTGTGTGTGTGTGTGTATGCGCAGATGTTGTGTGTGCGTATGCGCAGATGTTGTGTGTGTGTGCGTATGCGCAGATGTTGTGTGTGTGTGTGTGTGTGCGTATGCGCAGATGTTGTGTGTGCGTGTGTCACGTGTGTTGCATGTGCACTATTTTTCACCTGTACTCTGAGGGCAGTTGATTTGCTCATCCCATTGCTCATCCTTCCACCCATTCTCTGTTGTTGTTTCGGGTGCGCGTCATGTGTTCTTTGGTGACCGTTGCCTGCAGGCACGTGTGCACGTGGGGCTCGCTTGTTGTGTTCGTTGGGTTTGTGCTCTACTCACAGGGCGTCCCGCTTGTCTTTGGCTCCGGCACCACCCCGGGCATCTTTTGGTCTGCGCTCAACCTGTGGGGAACAGACTATTACTGGGGCGCCCTTGTTGTGCTGGTCGTCGTCGCCATGCTCCCAGACTACCTCTTCGGGTGCGGTTTGGTGCATATGTGTGTGTGTGTGTGTGTGCGTGTGCGTGCGTGTGTGTGTGTCTGTGTGTGTGTCTGTGTGCGTGTGCGTGTGTGCGTGCGTGTGTGTGTATCTGTGTCTGTGTCTGTGTCTGTGTGTGTGTGTCTGTGTGTGTTCTGTTGATTGCATGCATGCAAGCAAGCGCGCTTGAATGAACACGAGGTTTGACACCAACGGCGCTGCTGTTTGATGCATGTCTGTCACACAGGTTTGCGCGCCGCATCTTCTTCCCGACATATGTGCAGCAGCTGCAAGCGCGCGAGTGGCAGCGGAAGTACAACGGCAACTACGCCTGTGTGGCATCTTGTCTTCAGCGCAGGTGTGTGTGTGTGTGTGTGCGCGTGCGTGCGTGCGTGTGTCTGTGTGCCTGCGTGTGTCTGTGTGTGTGTGTGTGTTTGTGTGTGTGTTTCTGTTTCATTGCCAACTGCCCTGCAACAAGGCCAGTGTCGCTCATCTGCTTCTCCCACCCCCCCCCCCCCCAAAAAACATTCACACGCACGCCTGGCGCAGCCAAGAGCGGGAGGGATTGCGTGCAAGCTTCACGCCTCCATGACACAGCCAGCTGCGGCTCACACGACGCGTGTGCTCCCATGACACACACACACACACACACACACATACACACACACACACACACACACACACACACACACACATACACACACACACACACACACACACACACACATACACACACACACGTGCGCGCAACAAACGTGCATGTGCACTCTTCCGTCCCCCCCCCCCTCCTTGCTTGCTTGCATCGCATGTCAGTTTGGTTTTTTTGCAATGCAGTGCCGCCACTGTTTCCTCTCTTCGTTTTGAGACTTGTCCACACACAGACAGCAGTTTGCTTTTGAATGAAAGAAAGGCTTGAGATTGACTTGACCGGTAGATTGATTGTGATTGTCGTTCATTGGACAAAGCGGTAGTTGTTGGTGACCAGCACCAAGCAGCACCACCGCCAAACGCAAGCAAGAGGCATGTGACACGGCACACAAGTACACACAAGTACACACAAGTACACACACACACACACACACACACACACAAGGGAACAGCGGCACCAGCTATGGGTCCTCATCAGGCAAAGGTCAGCAGCAAGGTTGGGGGAACAACCATCATCGTAGAAAGTCAAGGTGAAAGCTACGCAGCGCCAGCAAGCGCGTTCCTCGGTCAGCATCCAAAAACAAGCAGGCAGGCAAGTAAGCACGCAGGCAAAGAAGCAGCATTGCTGCTCCATGCGCTTTGTGGTAACACAAGGGGAGGGCAAATGGGAAATCACATGACAAGAAGGGGGTTGTCGTAATAGCCAAGTGCATGCAAGCAAGCACCAAGCAAGAAGGGAGTCAGCAGTCTAAGGCAAAGGAAACGATATCGGACAAAAATGACAAGCCATCAGCGGGCCGTGGACAGGACGGCTGGAGGCATGGACTGGACATGGCGGCGGATGGATCGCGGTGAGCAGTAGCCCGTGCGATGTGCGACTTGGCGTACTTGCTGCTGCTGCTGTTGCTCTTGCTGGTGCGCGCGCTTGTTTGGCTGTGGCTGCAGCTGAGGCTGGTGCTGGTGGTAGCGCATGGTTGGATAAGACAGCGGGCGGCCAGCCTTCTTGCGAGGATGGTACGGATGGGTGGCTGCTGCGTTGTTGTTGCTGTTGCTGTTGCGTGCATGCATGGCGCTCTTGGTGGTGTCGGTGCGGTACACTTTGGGTGCTGGGGCCATTGCCGGTGTTGGCGTGATTCTTGTTGGGGCCGGGTTGAGGCTGCGGCGCCGGCGGCGCGTGATGGGCTGCTGCTGTCGCTGGTGTTGCTGCATCTGCTTCTGCAGCTGCTGCCGCTGGTTGGCGTCTGTGCGGACATCCATGTTGCGGGAGCGCTCAATCTCCGCCTGGTCATAGACGGTGGGGGCGGTGCGGCAGTTGTCCTCAACCTGGGAGGCGAGCGCGCTCATCTTCTTGGCGGTCTTGTCGGCCTCGGCAGTCATGCGCTGGTGGCGCTTGGACCTGGGGCGGATCTCCTCTTCTGTCAGCACGGGCTGCAGGGCGTCGCGCTCGATGTTGGCCGAGGCGGCAAACTTGTTCTGCAGCTTGACCCAGAGCGTCCTCTGCAACAACACCTTCCGCAGCGGGCTCTGCTGGGACTGTGTCAGGGTGCAGTTCTTGTTGAAGGCCACGGAGATGAGTGTGTTGTAGTCCATCATGGTTACAGCTGGTGAAGGAGGTTGACGAAAAGGAGTGTGGGAGAATGAGGGAGATCTGAGGGGGGGGGGGCCGGGTCGCGGCGACGATGATGAAGCAGGAAGGTAAAGCTGATGCACCAGTGAAAGCACAGGAGCCGGCGGCGCGCGGCGGCAAGCACGAGGTGGCTGGCTGGTGGGTGGTGTCGAGGAGAAAAATGACACGCGGGGCTCGTCGGAGCAAAGGCGGAGGAGAAGACGAACAAGATCTCGCAGCGAGCTTACACGAGTAACTTTGGTCAAGTGATGCGTAAGTCGGGAAGAAGGAAAAAGTGAACGACCGCGCCAAAGTCAGCAACAAGTGTCGACCAAGCACAGACAAATCAACACGGCGTGTTGATGTGTGTCGTTCGCTTGCTTGCTTGCTTGCTTGTTCGGGTAGCAGCCGGGTGCAATATTTAGACTCGAGGGAGACGCGTGAGTGACACCAACGAGGAGGAGAGAAGGAGAGCGTGCGCTACACAAACCAAGCACACCCAACAAATCTCAATATGGCGTGTTGCGTGTAGGCCCAAACTACGGACACAATTTCTCGGAACCCGCACAGGAGGGAGCAGTGCAATTTCTGGGAAGTCAGCGTGTAGAGGGGGGGGGGGGGCGAGACAGACACAGCCAGAAAGGGAAGGTGGGGTTGGTTGGTTGGTGGTGGTTTTGGAATGTAGGTGAACGTGCGCACGGGCGACTGGGTAAACACCAAACACGGGCTTAGCTTAGCTCGAGCTGGGGATGTGATGTGAGAGCGTGTGTGTGTGTGTGTGTAACAATAAACGTAAATGGTCGCGGGTGCGGCTGGTGGTGGGATGGATGGATGGATGGAGGGGGAGATGGCAGTGCGCAAAAATAAATGACACATCATCATCATGTCACAAACACACAAGACACATCAACAAAACAACAAAGCGTCGTCATCGTTTGTTCGTTCGTTTGTTTGTTCGTTTGGCTTAGTTGGTTGGTTGGAGGCGTGGAGGCGATTGTGATAGTGCCCGACACACGAAATGGTAGGGTTTTATTTTTCTCGTTTGTGGTTGGATTTGAGTCGTTTGAAAGCTGACCGGCAGCACCACGTCGGCCTTGCACATGCATCTGCGCTGGTTTGGGGTGCAAGGGTGACGCACACGCCCCAAGCGACCGCTGTCAAGTTGCATCTTTCGTGCAAATCGTCGGCAAAATAAAAATTTTCAACCACCATCACCGACGATGAGTTTGTGCCTGATTCCGAGGTGGTGAGCGACGACGATGAAGGCGAGCTGCCACCAACTCACCAAAGCGGGCACGACAAGACATGCCCAAGCCGGTAACCAAGAAGCACGTGACTCCTCAGGAGATCGTGGAGATATGTGCGTGCCTGAGGAACATGAGGGGTCAGGGAACCCTGACAGAGAAGGAAACGCTTCTGGTTTTGCATGTGTACATGCAGTTGAAATTGGCACACTTGGAGAACCGGAGGAAGTCCAAGGGCAAGCGCTCGAATGGCCAGGTCGATGAACGTGCTGCTAAGCAGTTGGGGTATGTTGACACTCTTTTGTTAGTGTGCAAGCTGACGTGTTTGCATGTGTCAACTGTGACATGATTCATTCGCATGGCCGACCTCACTTCACTCTTTTACCTCGGTCTGGAACAACACAGGGTTGGCCTCAGCACTGTGCGTCGGAAGTATGCAATGCTCAACAAGCTGTTGCAAGAGCACGGCATAGATGTGAGTTGAGGAGATGTACCTGCTGTGGTCAACTCATACACCAGCGTGCTGTTTGTCTTAGATCTGTTCATGTTGGCTCATATTCCATGTGCTTCGTGTCTGCAGGGCCTTAAGACACTTTCTGTTGAGAACCGCCGTGGGAAGGCGACACAGCTGCCGACACGTGTGCCCACGACAAAACGTGTGCTCAGGCAGGTTCGCGATCACGTGCGCATGCAGAGAGAAGGTGGACACCGCATCACGGCCGTACAGGTGCTTGACTTCCTACGCAAGCACAGGCATGTGGACGTACGACCTTCGTTTGCTGGCGATGGTGACGACGAACTGGACAGGGCGGCGGCTCTGCGGGCAGTGCAGCGGTTTCTTCGTCGTGCGGGCTACCTTCGCGGCAACAAGCACGTTGTTCAAGAGAACCCGAGGCACAAGCAGCTGCTGGCGAAGTATCTGAAGGAGTTTGATGCAAACAGGAGGTTGCCACCTGACGAGCGCCTCAGAGAGGTGTGTGTGTGTGTGTGTGTGTGTGTGTGTGTGTGTGCCCATGCTGCTGTGTTGTCGATGTTTCTTCGCATGTGCAATGTTCCCTTTTCGTGTCTCACGTGGCTCAATTGCCTGTAGGTGTATCTCGATGAATCATACATTGACAGGAACTACAACAGGAACAGAGACTCCCTGTATGACCCCAACGACGGTCAAGACATGCACAGTCATCGCAAGATCAAGCGGGGTCGGCGCTACTGCTTTGCCCTCGCAGTTCAGGGCCCGGATCCGCGCGTGTGCACCGTCAGTGACCGCAACGACCGCGCCCTCGCCGGTCCTGTTCCAGGCACGAGCTGGATCTTCGACCCTGGCAGCGCACTGCAGCGTGAGCGGCGACAACAACGACAACAACAACAACAACAACAACAACAACAACAACAACAACAACAACAACAACAACAACAACAACAACAACAACAACAACAACAACAACAACAACAACAACAACAGCAGCAGCAGCAGCAGCAGCAGCAGCAGCAGCAGCAGC
>NW_004754926.1:251019-252424 GCF_000188695.1 Salpingoeca rosetta | reverse complement strand
ACTTTCGTCTGCTTCTTCTTCCACCACCGTGTCGCTGGCAATCGGCGACGTTCCCTTGGCTTACGTTGGACAGCGCCAGCGCCATCAGCTCGCAAGCACCCTTGCCAAGCTTCCACCTTCCAGCTCTGCCAATGCCAAGAATGAAAGCAATAGCAACACCGCGCAGGTGCAACTCGTGGACCCTGCCGTGCGCATCCTTCAGACGTCGCAAGATCATGTCCGCCTGGCATTCAGCCTCGTCGTTGCGCCCGCGCTCCTCGCACTCACAAACAGCACCTCGCTGCCCGCCGTGGTCCTATGCGATCCTACGTCCGACACAACGTGCCTGCGAGCAACATGTGCGCCAGCATTCCAATTGCCACGCGCACGTCCCGTATCATCATCATCTCGGCGCGTGGACTGCTCGCTCACGGTGCAAAGCGGCGCGCCCCCATGCACACCACATGCTATTGTCGGCACGGCCACGACAACCGCCTTTACGCCGTTTTCTGCGCACTGGGCGCTTCACCTCCCGTCTCCGTCGTACACAGCCACCACCACCACCACGTCGACCAGCCCCACAGCATCACCTCGTATTGCTGGTGTGCATCTCAACGTCACCGTGGACGTGACACCGCTACAGCTCTGGTGCGCGCAGTCTCAGGACATCCGGGCTGCCCTCCTCCATCCAGAAGCGGTACTTGGATCCACCGCCAGCGCCACTGCACCGCACCCATCTGTTGTTGCCGTGACGCAACGCAAACTAGAAGCAGGAGGAGGCAGAGGCAGCATAACTGTTCGCCTCAATCTGTCACGTACAGGCGTATTGGCCCTCACTGGAGGTGGCGCTGTCCTCGTGCGTGTGCACGCATCAGCTGGCTGTTGGGGCGCGTCACCTGTTGTTGCCCAGGCAGCGTCCGCCTTTCGCGCCTTCTTTGGTGTTGCTGCATGGACAGACTTGACGCCGCAGCAACGCAGGCGCCGTGTCATGAGCGACCTCCCTCCCCCTCTGCAAAATATCACAGGCACAACAGACGCTGACGTGTGCTCGCACACCGCAACCGCCATGCTGTCATCTGCAACACCAGCTGTTACCCTGTACCTCCACCTTGAGCGGTGGCGGTCACATCAACAACGTGTGCAGTTCGTCACCATTGACACCAACGTGTCATCCCTTTCCCCCGCAACACCACCATCGCCGCTCTCCATCGCTCATGTGACCCTTCTCGATATCCTGTCTCATGAAGCAGCAGCAGCACCCAGACCAAATGCTGGTTCAGCTTCACCAACACTGGTACAGCTTGGCGGCGCAGCAGCGCGTTCCGCTCCGCTGTTTGTCGCACGCCAACAGACTCAGCCACTGGTTCCACTGCACTTTCACGCGCATGTGCTGGGGTCACCATACGTCCAGTCCATCAGCAGCATC
>NW_004754926.1:208805-250392 GCF_000188695.1 Salpingoeca rosetta | reverse complement strand
TTGTGCGTTGTGCGAGTGCGCGCTGCAGTTGGCGGGCCGCACAGAAGCACCCTGGTTGCCTGTGTTGTTGTGTAGGCGTGTGTTAAACTTACCGCTACTGCTGCTGCACTGTGGTTCTGCATGTGCCTTGTGTCCTTAGGTCCTTGAGTAAAGATGAAAGGCAACGTGTTGATGTGACATGATTTGACACACAATGCACAGAAAGCTCAGAATGCTAGAATGGGACACCACAACAATACCTGACAAAGCTCGACAGCTCGAGCTTTGGCTTTTGTGCAAAGGCAGTGGCGTACCTCCAACCGAAAGACAGGTGGTAAAATGTTGGTAAAGGGGGCGTGGCTGTGAATGGCGCGTTGACGATAATCTGTCAATGCCGCTCCCGCTTGCCGCTTTGTAATTGGCAAACTTTCGACAGATGGGCGTGTCTTCTGTCTTGTCGCAGGTGATTGGTTAAATGGGGGAAGAAACTTTGCTGAGAAAACCCCAGCAGCCAGCCAGTGTGTGTGTGTGTGTGTTTTGTTTGTTTGTTTGTTGTTGTTGTTGTTGTTGTTGTTGTTGTTGTTGTTGTTGTTGTTGTTGTTGTTGTTGTTGTTGTTGTTGTTGTTGTCGGAGAAAAGAGGCCGTTGTCATTTCTCCCTCACCACCAACACCAACACCACCCCAGACACACACACATACACACACACCACCACCACCGCTGTGGTGGTGGTGGCAACACATCGCGGGCCTCCCAAAAGTGCTTTCAGCACTGATTAAGGTAAGACACACGCACACAACCCCCCCCCCCACCACCACACACATGTACATTCGGTCACATGCACATGTACTAAGCCCCCCACACCCTCACACTTTTTTTTCTCTCTCTTAGGTACCAGTCAGTCCCGGAAGTGGACGGCTGACACTCACTTTTTTCCCCTCCTTTTTTTGTTTTGGTGAGTTGGTATGGTGCCATTTTTGGCGTCCCAACCAACGAGCCATCCTCGCCTCGGCGAGGAAGGTAAGCACCTTGCTACCTTGCAACAACACCAACTCCTCTCACTCAAATGATCACACACACACACACACACATGCACATGCTTGCACCCACACTTACTCACAGACACACCACGCATGCACATTGGTTCCTCGTTTCTTCGTTTCTACTTGGACTCTGGATTTGCCGACCGCCACCCTCGCCGACTGCACCTGATCGTGCCCTTCACGCTGCCTCTTGTCTCTTCCCCTGTCGTCTCTGTCTGCTTGTCTCTCTTTCTCTTATGCTGCTGCTGCTGCTGCTGCTGCTGCTGCTGCTCTCGTGCTTGTCTGTCCCTTTTCTCTTCTTTTGGCGGCTGTTCGTGGGCCAACAAAAATTTGATTCGATGCACAAAGGAGTGCCCGTCTTGTTGTTGTTGTGGTGTGCTTGCTTCTTGTGTGTTTTTTTTTGTGTGTCGTGCACTCTGACGGCAACAACGATCATCGCGGTCGTCAGAAAAAAAAAAACGTTCGTTCCTCTTCCTCCTTCGATCTTCGTGCTTTTTCTTTGTTTGCACGCAAACACCATACAAAGCGTGCTCCTTCTTGCTTGCTTGCTTGCTGACGACAAAAATAGACGGTGCTAATAAACTGCTGACTCATCAAAAAGCGGAGAAAGCAAACGCGGCAAGGAAGAAGGAAGAGTAGTTTGACGCACGCAAATGCACGAATGCACACACAGCAGTACACGGACATGCACACGAATCAGTGCTGCTGTTGTGCGAGGCTGCGAGCACAGGAGATGAGGTGCCTGCCGCGGACGTGGAGGTCGTCTGCATCGTGAAAGTGCGGCCACTGCCGCAGCGCAGCCATGCCGGCCTCCTGAAACACCTGCGCAATCTCAGCATGCGAAAACCCTTCCGCACACACACAATAACACACACACCATGCACGTGAGGACACGAACACGGCGCTTGAAAGGACTTATAGAGATGGGAAACGGGGAGGGACAGGGACAGGGAGACAGGGAGAAGCAGGGAGAGGCAGGGAGAGGTAGGGAGAGATACAGAGACAGAAGGACACACACGCTCGCTCACACTCACACACACACACAGGCACACACAGACTCACACACACAGACACAGACTCACACACACGCGCGCGCGCTCTCTCACACACACATCACACACACACACACGGAGCGCATGCGCTCCTGGGCTGGTCAGATGCTCACCTGCAGTCATGTCAACGAGATCATCTCGAAGCTCAAACGTGTCATCCTAGGTCAAACACAGCAATGCAAAAAGCAGTGCAACAAAAGCAACGGCGTGACACATGCGCACCGTGCAAAGGGTTTGGCATAAGCGCACATGTGCATGAATGTGCACCGAGGACATGGTAGAGGCACGGTGAAGATATGGTGGCAGTGGTGCACATTCCGCATGCCACACACACACACACACACACACACACACACACACACGCACATACACACACATACACATATACACACACGCAATCACACATACACACACGCACACACATACACGCACATACACACACATACACACACACACGCAATCACACCTCAAGCTGGAGTGGGGTGTTCCAGATCAATTCATCGAGCATTTCTCGACGCTCCTCTGCTGTCGGAATAGTTGTCCGCACCAGCGTCTCCACACGACCAGGCCGCAGCACTGCATTCACACCCAAAACACCCGTCGTGGTGGTGGTGGTGGTGTGTGGCATGAGTAAGGGTTCAAGGAGGAAGCGCTCGCGTGCACGCACGTGTGTGCCCGTGTGTGCCCGTGTGTGCACGTGTGTCAGTAGAGTAGTTTGGTGGCGGTCATGATTGCACATTGCCAATGGAAGCACATTCCTCACAAATCAAATCGCTGCACACAATACACACAATACACACACATGCACACAACAACCACTCGTGCTCACCAACTGGATCGATGGAGTTGACGTCCTGCGTCGTTGCCAGCACATACACACCGCCACCGCTGCTCGCCCACGCGTCAGCATTTGCCTGGCACAGAACCATTGGCGCACGCGGAAAAACAAAAAAAACAAAGTGAGGATGGTGGTAGCGGCTGCGCAAGACGTGGTTGCCAAACTCTGCGAGACATCGACACGCACGCTGACAGAAGTACAATGGCCACCGTGCAAGGAGAGGAGGGGAGGAACAAGCCAGTCAACAATGAAAGCAGCAACAAGAAATAGCAGTAGCTTGGTGGGTGGGAGGGGGATCTCACGTGCACAGCGTCAAGTTCACGAACGAACGCCGCCGTCAGCCGCTGGCTTGCCCGATCGTCCTCGCTCTGAGCAGATGAGGACATGGCACGATAACAGGCGTGAAAGTGCGGGTGAGAGGGGTGTGTGGGGCAACGGGTGCAGGGAGTGAGGGAGTCAGGCAGGCAGTGGGAGTGAGAGGGGACAAGGGGGTTGAGAGAGGGGGGGGTTGAGAGAGAGAGAAAATAAGATAGCGAGATAAAGACAGAAGCAATCAAATTCACACACACACACACACACACACACACACACACACACACACACACACACACCACCACCCTGAATGAATAGTCTATGATGACGAGTGCGTACGCTGTTGTGGGGATTTTCTTGGCAATAAAGCACATTATAACGGATCAAGACCCGTTGCGTACAGTAGTCCCAGAATGTGAGGCCTCAGACTGCTTTGACAGCATCAACCTGATTAAATTGTTGCATCGCATTTTGTGAGAAGTGGCAGTTTGGGTGCCGCATAAAGACTTCCTCCACAGACAGTACTTAGCTGCTGGAAGTTTTTACATCCCTATAACGATTTTTTGTAAGATGCGCAGCCACGTGGTCGATTACTGCATCAGAAATTGCAGAGATAGAAGACGAATACAATACTACACACACACACACACACACACACACACACACACACACACACACACACACACCACTCCCCCGCCTTCTCACGTGTTTGCCGCAGATGGACTCGAGCTGGTCGACGAGAAGAACACACGGGCGGCAGTTGGCGGCGTCGCGGAACACCTGACGACAAAGCGATGCAATCAGTCAAGGTTGTCGAGAGGATAAGTGTGCGTGTGTGTGTGTGTGTGTGTGATTTTGTGTGTCTTGTGGGCAGCACAGCCATCCGGCATCCCCCGCCCTCACCCTCGCATTGCTTCACAACCCCAAACCTTGGCCACGGCAGCTTCGCTCTCGCCAACAATCTTGGAGCGGATGTTGGAGCCGAGCACGTGGATCACATTCAGGCCCGCGGCGGCTGCTGTTGCCAGACAAAGGCTCGTCTTGCCCGTGCCGCTTGGCCCATGCAACAGGATGCCGTGTGATGGGCGGACACTCGCATGCGCTGTCCCTCGTCGCAATGGCACCGACACCGGCGCTGGCGCTGGCACGGGCGCTGCTGTTGACGTTGGGTGTACTGCATCGCAAGGAGCCGTGCCACACGCCTGCGCTTCGGCGTCTCCCCGGTGCATCTGCTGTGCATCGCGCGAGGCGAAAGGCGCGTCGTCATCACAGCCATCCGCTGCGCTCGCCATGGCGGCGGCCAGCGGTGTGAGGAAGTACTGCCACAGCTGCCGCTTCACCGCACAGCACCCTGCAACGCACAGAGAGAGAGAGAGAGAGAGAGAGAGAGACAGAGAGAGAGAGACAGAGAGAGAGAGAGAGAGAGACAGAGAGAGAGAGAGAGAGGGCGGGGAGAGGTGTGCATGTGTGTGCATGTATGTGTGCATGTATGTGTGCATGTATGTGTGCATGCATGTGCGTGTGTGTGTGTGTGCGTGTGTGTGAAAGTGGTTGCGTTGGTCAGTCGAGGTGCACTTGTCAGGGTACGCAGTTTGATGACTTGACAAGGTCAGTGTCCAACACTTTGGACAGTGATGAGACAACATGCAGGTCAGCAGCCAACCACACATGCACGCACACACATGTACAAGCACACACACATACATGCACGCATACACACACATACCGCAAAGGTCAGCCAGGGAGAGGTGGGTGCCAGATGGAACTGTGGACGATGGAAGCGTTCCTCGAAACTTGTGCAGCCAAACAGCCAGCTCCCTCACCCCTGCACAGCGGCCGTATTTGTCGTAGATGCGGCTGTTGCGGGTGAGTGCCTGCTGCAGAAACGCCTGTATATCGCCCGCTTTGAACCCGTGCCCGCGCGCTTCTATCAACCGCGCTAGATCTAGATACACGTGGACGGACATTGGAGAAGGAGACAGAGTGAGGGGAGTCGTTGGTTGGCGATGACAACGGGGAGGTGGTGTGAGGTGGTGCGGGAGCATGGACGAGCGTGATTCAAGCAATGTGTGGCTCCAATAGGCACCAAGCAGCAGAAGATGCAGCAGCAACACCAGTGGCTGCGAAGAGAATGCAAAGCAATACGAGGCATGCGTGGCTTCTGCGATCAACACAAGCACCAGCCAACCTTGCGAAAAGCGCTGCCATGTATCTGTCGCTGATTTGCGATGAGACAGCGGTCTGTCCGCGCGTGCCTCGACTTTCTTCCCGTCGCAATCCCCCTGTTCTTGCTGCTGCTGTCCCTTGTTATCGTGCGTGTCACCATCCCCACCACCATGCGTGTCCCTCGTGCTGGGTCGCTTCTGAAGAAACATCTCCACAATCTCCCGGCGTACGCGCGCCGTTGGTGCAGACAGTTCAATGCACGTGTGGAAGAATTGTCCAAACCGCTGAAGCCGCTCGTCAAGCTGATCGGGCTTGCTTGTCACGGCTTTTGGCGTGTGTTTGCGTGTGTGTGTGTATGTTTGCGTGTGTGTGTGTGTGTATGTTTGCGTGTGTGATGAAAAGGCAGCAGAAAACATAATCGTTGCAATCACACACACACACATACAACAACAACAGTGACTGACGTGCTCCTCCCTGTATGCTCCCCTCTTGACAGCACACAACAGTAGCAACAGCAGCAACACACCAACAATGTAGGTGTTGTGGCGTGCCGTCCTCTGTGTAAACTTTCGAAGGGCGTCCAGGAAGTGTGCTTTCACATGCGATTCAACGATACTGTTTGTTTGTTGTTTGGTGTTTGTTTGTTGTTGTTCATGTGCCGTGAGGTGGCCACGGACGTGAGCACATGAGATGAGGAAAGCAGTGGCGTGTACACGCAGAGTGCTCTGGAACAGCTGTGAACTGACCTGCGAAAGGTTTTGGCGCCCACCATCTCAAAGTTGTCCAGAATCCACACAAACCGAGCTTGCTTACCGCGCTCAACCTGCAATACACCCAGCATCAAAAATATCAGACGCTTCCATCGCACCAGCGAGTGAGAAGAATCCCCGCAAGCACCACACACACAAACACACACACATGAACACACACGAACACACATGAACACACACACACACACAGAATCAAGCACAAACACAAACAAAAAAACCGCATACGCACGGCGCGCTTGAAACGGCGATTGATCGCTGCAAACTGATCCGAGGCCGTGAAAAACGCATCGGCGCTTGTCTCCTCAAATGCCACGCCTGAACAACCGTCACGGAAAAAAAAATGAGAAAGGAGAGGAGAGGCTAGAGAAGCCACATCACACAACATGACAATGTGAGAGGACATGACAAGCAAGCAGTGCTCTTCTTTTCTCTGCATTGCACGTGTCTGCATCCACATATACCGTTCGTGGTCATGAAGTGTCGCAGCCACGTGGTCTTCCCTGTTCCAGAAGCACCCGTGACCAGGATGCACCGGTCATCGTCGGTCCAAGCATCACCTGTGCCAGTGCGAGGGCGCATCCGCAGCGCCGTTTGCAGCTGTTGGCTCACAACCGCTGTTCCAGGCAGCATGTTTTGCAAACACAAGTGTAGAAAAATGTTCCGAGATTTAGCTGAATAATCATGGTCCGACTGAATTCAGTTCGTGTATGTCTGCTCTGTGTGTGTCTGCTCTGTGTGTGTGTGTGTGTGTGTGTGTGTGTGTGTGTGTGTGTGTGTGTGTGTGTGTGTGTGTGTGTGTGTGTGTGTGTCTCTCTCTCTCTCTCTCTCTCTCTCTCTCTCTCTCTCTCTCTCTCTCTCTCTCTCCCTTCTTCCGCAATGTTGCTGTTACGACTGATCTTGTATGTTGTATGTTGTCTGCTGTTGCGGTGTGAGACACGCAAAATTGTAACAAAAGAGAACTGAACATCGCAGGCAACGTCGACACAATGAGGAGCGTGCAAACACCACCCCCCCCCCCATACACAAACACATGAAAGCAAAATAAAATAAAAGAGACGCACACATACACCTCACGCACACACATACACAAATACACAAAACACACATTCACACGTACACACATACAACCATACTCACATGCACACATACTCACAACAAACAACACAATACAAGACCAATCCCTCCATCCCATCAGGTTCATGCATGGTTATGTGCGCTGCATGACCACGACCCAGCCCAAGTGGAAGTAGTAACTTGACTGCACATTCGGGCCTGCATTGGTCACGAGCGAGTTGAGCCCGCGCACGTCCCTGGCATTGTGCATGTCAAAGAGAATGACCCGGAAGTCAGCGTTGCTTGCCAGCCCTCGCATGGCAACCGGGTGCGCCGTGTACGACGCCACGACGCTGGCGTGCTCAATGCCGTCGGTAACGGTGTCCACGCTTGCGTCACGTGCTGGCTTCTCGCCGAGCGTGACCACCTGCGCACCAGCGGGCAATGCGCCCAGGTGAAGCTGCATAAACCGCAGCACGGTCGCCAGGGGTGCAGACGGCCGCGCGCACGCGTGGACAGCAACGTGAGGAAGCGCCGCCTCAAGCTGCTCAAAGCCCTCCACCGTCAGCGGTTGGCCAGCCTCCTTCAGACACACCCGACACAGCACGCGGTGGGGGCGGGGCGATGTGCTTGGCGGCGCACACAGCATGCGGGGCTCAACCAGCTCCAGCTTCAGCAGTGGCATGAGATCGGAATGCAACACCGTGCGAAGCGCATCCCGCAACCGCTCCAGCAAGTCACCTGCGTTGCCCCCAACGGCAGCGACGAGCTCAGCTGTCGGGATGGCAGGAACGGTGACAGGAAACATCGCACCGTCTGCACCGTCATCGCGTGCCGGTGCACCATCGTTGCTTGAGGGAGGAGGGACGGTCACCTCAAACCTGCGCTCGTGCGTCGGCTTCTGCGCATCCGCCTGCGCCTCCTCCAGCAGGGCGCTGCAGCCGCCCTCAGCCAGCTGCTTCTTCATCACCAAGAAGCGACAGTACTTGACAAACAGCAGATCCCGCGCGTACATCCGCTCGTTGAACCGGATGTCCTCAAACAGCAGATCGCCCGGCTCGTAGTGCACGTCGCGTGTCAGGTCCACGTTCAGCAGCTGGAAGGAGTACACGTGCGACCGCTTGTACGCGCTCTGCATGTTGCGCAAGAATGGATGCCAGCGCGAAATGCCCATCAGCGCGTACCTGTGCAGCTCAGGGTCGCTCAGCATGTGCTGCAGCACGTGCAGCAGCGGCACGTCCTCCATGGTGAACTCACTGCGGCTCTCACGGTTCGCCCAGTCCCACCTCCACTCTCGCTGGTGATCGTCGCTCGCACCGCCATGCTGGGCGCCGTCCACAACATCAACATCATCAGCAGTGTGAAAGTCGCAGGGATCCTGCTTCACGACGGCACGCTTGAACACCAAGCACGAGTCGTCCAGCATGAGGATGAGGCTCGCAACCCGCCCCAGCCTCACACCGCCAGCAAGCGCTGCGTGGCGGGTCAGGTCGAGGTTGAGCGTGGCAAACCGCTTGATGAAGTCGCGGCTCGCACCAATGCCCTTGTCAGGGCTGCTTGCAGCCTCTGGCAGCGCACACACCACCACGTCGGGGTAGTGCTTGCAATAGGCGTCAAACTCGCCCTGTTTCACCACAATCACCTGCAGCGCACTAACACCACCGTCGCCACCGCCGTTGTTGTCACTGCTGCTTGTGCTGCTGTTCCCGCTGCTATTGCTCTGACGACTGCGGAGTGTTCTGCTGAGGTCGAGGAGGCCGATGGCGGCACGCCCACTCGATGGCATAAACACGACGGGCATGTCAAGGTCCTCAACACGAATGCGCTCAAACGCAGCAGCGGTGCCGTTGTTGTCACGGCTGGTGAGCCCTTGGAACAGGCCCGCCTTGGCTGCGGGAATGTGCCATCGGCTGCCCAGCGTCCTCTCACGGTTGATCTCGTTGTCGCTGTTCACGCTCAGCTCAGCCACGACCGGCGGCGCAAACTCGGCCACGACAGCGCTGTCGCCTGCTGCCGCCTGAGCTGACGGCGGCTGTGGTCGCGCCATGAGCGCATACTCGCTGCTCACAGTCTTGCGCACCACGAGTCGTGACCGGTTCCCGGGTGCACCATCCACAACAACGTCGCCATTGTCGCCGTGTGCCGCTGCCTCTGCTGCTGCCAGCCGCGCTGCGTGCACACGCTGGTCCATGATGATGGCGCCATACTTGCCGGGCTGTGGCGCCACAAAGGGCAGGGATTGCACCACCGTGTGCACAGGCAGCACGCCGCGGTGGTTTTGCTGCTGCTGCTCATCCTCGTCCATAGCAGGGAACCGCTCGTTTCCTTCATCATCAAAGTCGTCGTCGTCACAGCACACCACCACCTCCTCCGTCTCCACGGGTGCTGCTGTTGTGTTGAGGTGCTCAGCGAGCAGCTTGAGCGCCCACAGGTACGCGCCCGTCTTCCCCACCTGCGGCTTGCCCTGCAGGAGGAAGCGGCGTGGGTCTGCACCCCGGCGGTTGCCTTCGTCGTAGTTCTTGCTTGTTGGGCGAGCAAACCTGCGGTAGTAGCGCGCGTCACGCTGGGTCAGCGTCTCGTTCGGTTTTGGCCGGGGCAGTTGCACATCGCCACGCTCACGCGCCATGCGCACCTGGAAGTACCAAGTCAAGGGAGAGTGAGAAGTGAGACAGATGGTGAGTGAGAAGAAGTCATGTTTGTCCATGCAAGATGAAGGCGGGATGGAAGCAGTAGGGAACACATAATTGATCACGCGCGCACGCACACACACATACATTCACGCGCGCGCACTCACACATGATCACACACACGCACACACTCACACACGCGCACTCACACATGATCACACACATTCACAGGATCACACGCACACACCTTGGCGTCAGGGGAGAGGTGTGTGAGGCTTCGCTGGAGGCACTCGTGTGCCGTTGGCGGCAACAGACATAGGGGAAGCTCGTCCAGACTGCGCGCGTACCGGAACATGCGTCCGAGATCCTGTTCCATGTAGGAGCGCGTGGAGGAGCTACCGTACCGCAGGCGGAGGTCGTAGTACTGCAGCGACTTGGGGAAGGTGTCGCCCATGCGGCCCTTGTCGCAGAGCACAAGGATGCATGGGAGGTGCTCCAGCTGCTCATAGCTGGCAATGTCGCTTGCGCCCGTCATCTGTTGCAGCCGCGAGAGGCACTCGGAGCTGCGCTCATCAAGTTCAAGCACGCGTCGCAGTGGGTCGGCGCTGGTGTCCTGCAGTACCGCAAACCGCTTGTCAAGGCCAAGCTTGGCGCGAAGCTCTCTTAGCCGCTCCGTCAACACGCGGCCCATTCGGTTGTTGACAACGCGGATGAGGAGCATGTGTCCATGGCCGTTGGTGCTGGTCGTCGCCCTGAGGAAGCGGGTGATCATGTTGTGCGTCACTTTCGTTGTGCGGCTCTCCAGCTGCTCTCTGTTGGGGATGTGGTTGCGCGCGAGGTCGTTGAGGGCCAGGAGAAAGGCCGCCTCGTAGCACTCGAAGAACGTGGCAATCAGCTGTTCGCGCGCGGTTTTGCTGCGACGCCCAACGTAGTCGGACACCATGTCCGCAAATGGCGCATCCACAATGATTCGCTGCCGGTCCGACGTGTCCTCCAGATGTGCCTGCAGGTCAAGCAGTCCAAAGTATCGCGGCCCGTGGTTCTCTGTTGTGTGTGCGTGTGTGTGTGTGTTTGTGTTCGTGTGAGTGTGTGGGCGTATTTGTGTGTGTGTGGTTGATCAATTGGTGAGAACTGAAACTGATTGACAAGCTGCTGCAATCACACCTACAGGGATAGACACACGCACACACACACACACACACACAATTACACACACAAATACACATACCAACACAAACAAATACGCACACACGCACACACACACACACAACACATTCTCACCAGACGACTCTTCGCTGCCGCGCGTGACGGCATCCCAGTGGATCTCGTTTGCAAAGTGAATCCTGGAGATCTGGGTCTGCAAGGCATAGGGCGTGGCTGTGACCAGCAAGCGGACAAGGTTGGGCGCATCCTTAACCCTGTCGTTTCTGGGTTGGTTGAGGAACAGGTCAGCAACACCACTCGGGCTGTCGTCAGCGGGGGACTTGTCGATGGCCCAGTGCGCTTCGTCGTGCAGCACCACAAACAACTTGTTCCTGTTCGTCTCCACTGCCCGCCAGAAGGCGGTGACTTCCTCTGTCATGGTCATGTTGCACTTCACCACCAACACCCTGTCTTCGGGAACGCCTTGCTGCCGCAGGAACTGTTGTGCACGCGAGCGCGTCTGCGCGTACAGGGAGTTGAAGTTGGGCACCAACATGAGGATGCCGCCAAGCTCATCAAACGGCAGTCGCGCAGCCGCATCGATGCTGTCTCTCTCAATGTCCAGCTCCAAGGCCAGCAGCGTGGTGCGGATGTGGTCAAACACGCTGGCGCCCACGGCCTGCTGGTGCGGGTAGATGTTGGGGGCGCTGGTGCCCGCCTGCTGCTGGTCGACCGGGGACGTGGGAATCACCTGCAGGTCATGAATCGGCTCCGTGAATTTGCCAGCAAAGCCGTGCTGCTCGGGGGTACTGCCGTGCATGGCTCCGACGGCCGTGTCGAGGTCGGGGTCGTCGCCAATGTGCGGCGGTGAGAGCGCGCCCACGGCCGTGTCGTCATTGAGGTCGGGGTCCTCCTCGTCCACGGCAATGTCGCTGGCGCGGAACAGCACGCCGCACGGGTTCATGACGAAGATGGCTGTGTCGCTGCTGACGCTCTTCATGGTCGCCTCATCAAGCTCGTTCGCGTCGGCAACGACGGGCATGTCAATCATCTCGGCATTGAAGCGAAGCAGGGCCTCGATGGTGGCGCGGTTCATATGCGCACGCCCCTCAAGCGTCTTTCTTGCAACTTGACGCAGGCGGTTGACTGCGTCGGTGATGTCTGCGCGCTTGCTCGTGCTCTGCTCAAAGGCCGCAATGGTGTCGTCCGCAATGAACGTCACGAAACAGTACATCATCTGCATCTCCTCGATGGAGCTGCTTGGGTTGCGCATGTCAATGTTCTCCAGAAAGTGCGGCTGCAAGATTGGTGGGAGCTGCTCCTTGACACAGCGCAGCGCCACGAACTGCAGTGGCAGGTCTTGGCCATCGTCATCGCTCGCTCTGGCCGTGCCATTTGACGTACTCGTGGTGGATGTGACCCGAGCACCACCGCCACTCGTGGCAGCAGCAGCGGCGGCGGCGGAGCTGCGGCGTCGCTTGGAGGAGGATGCCGCCACCGACGACGATGAAGATGCCGCTGACAACGAGGAGGAGGAGGAGGAGGCTCGTGCCTTCGATGCTGATGCTGGTGCTGGTATGGTCTGCGATGCAGTTCGTGGCGACTTCTTCTTGTCTGCAGATGATGAGCGTCGCTGCGTAGAGGAACTGCTCGCTTTTCGGGGTGTGCTGTCCGTGTCGCGGGGGCGGCTTGCATCGGCTGGCTTGCTCTTCTTGTTGCTGGCGCTACCTCTCGGCTGCTTGGCTTGTGGCTTTGGTGAGGCTGAGGGGGAGCTCCGCTTGCCGTCCTTCGGGTTTGCGCCTGTAGGGGCATCTTCCTTCTTGTCCTTCTTGTCCTTCTTGTCCTTCTTGTCCTTGGTGTCCTTCTTGCCTTTCCTGCTCTTGTTGGCGTTGGGCGCCGAGCCACCTGCAGCCTTTCGTGTGGATGCAGGCCTGGAGGAGCTGGAGGACGAGGAACTCGACGAGGAAGCGGCCGATGACGTTGACCCTTGTGTTGAAGACGACTCGGAGCCCGCACGCGCACCAGACTGGCCGTGCTTCCTAACTCTTCTGGCTTTCTTGGCTGGCGGCTCGGCATCGCCAGCAGTGGCAGGGTGAGATGCGGACGTGGGTGCGGACGTGGATGTTGGTTGGAGGGGCACTGGCGCTTGCTGCGTGGTAGCCGCCCAGGTTGTCCGCTGCAGCATTGCGGGCAATGTGGTCTGCGTGGTGCTTCGCGGCATTCCTGCGGCCGTTGCCGGCTGCTGCTGCTGCTGTTGCTGCTGAACCAAAGGAAACAGTGGCTGCTGCATTGAGGGAAGCAGGAACGGGATGTGTGGGACCAGGCTGGGTGTGCCGTGCATGGCTGCGTTGCCGTTGGTTGGCCCAGCTGCGGACAGCTGCTGCTGCTGTCCTGATGCGGACGAGGCTTGATTTGCTTGGGCGTCCTTGAGGTCGGACATCGCGAGGGGTGGGAGCGGTGGTGAGATGGGGAGAGAGAAGGAGGAGAGGAAGGGTGCTTTGGGAAAAAAATGCTCACTTATCAAGCAGTGGCACAGCAGTGTTTGATGTGACAAGTGCAGAAGTGCGTGGCTGCAACCACACACAACAACAAAGCACAAAGCACAAGGGGCTGGAGAGGGTCGTCGAGTTGCGCCAGCCAGTGGTCGTCGAGAACAACACACAAAGCGGCGAATTGTGCCCCTTGGTTTCACCACAGTTTGTGGTGTCGCAAATGCGCATCTCAACACGGCTGTTGTTTGCTTGCCTGCAAGCAGCTCGCTCCACCGCTGCTGTTGTGCTTCGCGACCTCGCCAACCTCTACACCCACAACCAACCGAACACAACAGCCAACCACCCAAACACCCAAACACCCAAACACGCAATCTACCCACCCAGCGCCTCCCTGCGCTTCAAGCCCTCACTCAATGGCCTGCTCCTTAACAGGAGCAAGAAGCGGCAGCGATGAACGGCGAACAGCTGTGGTGCTGGTGGCCGTGGTGCCTGCTGGTGGGTTTGTCACAGTTGCAGCAGGCTACGTTGTAGGCTCCCTCCTGCTCTTCCTGGCCATCCTCCCAGCATCACCAATCGCAAGCGCAGCTTCTGCCGCAGCACAATGCGCAGGCAGGCCTGCCTTCTCCCCGTGTACATGGAGATCGTGCGTGCGCGGCCTGTGCATGCCGGATGACACCTGCGCCCCTGTTGGGCCCGCCCCAGTGAACGATCTCTGCCACACCGCGTCGGCCGGCTTCGGCTTCTGCTCTTCAACAGCCATCTGCGTCACCAGCGACTATGAATCAACACTGCAATACCTCCCTGCCACGCTGCACACAACCTGGCCTCGCCAAGACCTGCTCTCCATCCAGGAGCTGCTCTCCTCGGCCACACACTCTCCGCAACCGCCTTCAGCAGCGGCACCATGCACACCCGGGGCCTCCTCCTCGACCTCCACGGGACCAAAAGAGGATCGCTTCGCCGCCTTGAAGCGGCGCAAGAGGCTCCCAATGGCGGTGACGAACCCATCAGTCTTTGTTCCCGGAAATCGCCTCACCCTTCGACCCACCACCATCATCATCTCAGACCCCGACGCCCTCTTTCCTTCGTCTTCGTCTTCGTTTCCGTCCTCTTCGTCTTCGTCTTCATCACTTTCGTCTGCTTCTTCTTCCACCACCGTGTCGCTGGCAATCGGCGACGTTCCCTTGGCTTACGTTGGACAGCGCCAGCGCCATCAGCTCGCAAGCACCCTTGCCAAGCTTCCACCTTCCAGCTCTGCCAATGCCAAGAATGAAAGCAATAGCAACACCGCGCAGGTGCAACTCGTGGACCCTGCCGTGCGCATCCTTCAGACGTCGCAAGATCATGTCCGCCTGGCATTCAGCCTCGTCGTTGCGCCCGCGCTCCTCGCACTCACAAACAGCACCTCGCTGCCCGCCGTGGTCCTATGCGATCCTACGTCCGACACAACGTGCCTGCGAGCAACATGTGCGCCAGCATTCCAATTGCCACGCGCACGTCCCGTATCATCATCATCTCGGCGCGTGGACTGCTCGCTCACGGTGCAAAGCGGCGCGCCCCCATGCACACCACATGCTATTGTCGGCACGGCCACGACAACCGCCTTTACGCCGTTTTCTGCGCACTGGGCGCTTCACCTCCCGTCTCCGTCGTACACAGCCACCACCACCACCACGTCGACCAGCCCCACAGCATCACCTCGTATTGCTGGTGTGCATCTCAACGTCACCGTGGACGTGACACCGCTACAGCTCTGGTGCGCGCAGTCTCAGGACATCCGGGCTGCCCTCCTCCATCCAGAAGCGGTACTTGGATCCACCGCCAGCGCCACTGCACCGCACCCATCTGTTGTTGCCGTGACGCAACGCAAACTAGAAGCAGGAGGAGGCAGAGGCAGCATAACTGTTCGCCTCAATCTGTCACGTACAGGCGTATTGGCCCTCACTGGAGGTGGCGCTGTCCTCGTGCGTGTGCACGCATCAGCTGGCTGTTGGGGCGCGTCACCTGTTGTTGCCCAGGCAGCGTCCGCCTTTCGCGCCTTCTTTGGTGTTGCTGCATGGACAGACTTGACGCCGCAGCAACGCAGGCGCCGTGTCATGAGCGACCTCCCTCCCCCTCTGCAAAATATCACAGGCACAACAGACGCTGACGTGTGCTCGCACACCGCAACCGCCATGCTGTCATCTGCAACACCAGCTGTTACCCTGTACCTCCACCTTGAGCGGTGGCGGTCACATCAACAACGTGTGCAGTTCGTCACCATTGACACCAACGTGTCATCCCTTTCCCCCGCAACACCACCATCGCCGCTCTCCATCGCTCATGTGACCCTTCTCGATATCCTGTCTCATGAAGCAGCAGCAGCACCCAGACCAAATGCTGGTTCAGCTTCACCAACACTGGTACAGCTTGGCGGCGCAGCAGCGCGTTCCGCTCCGCTGTTTGTCGCACGCCAACAGACTCAGCCACTGGTTCCACTGCACTTTCACGCGCATGTGCTGGGGTCACCATACGTCCAGTCCATCAGCAGCATCACGGGGAGCAGCGATCCACCCATCCTTCTCGCTGTGCGAGTTCACATCTGGAGCGAGGCAGACGGTGCATCGTGTTTTGTTGCCTTTGATCATGTGCAGTCGCAGTGGCACATTATCCTCTCCAACAGCACAAACAGAGATGATGCTGCTCCTGCTGTTCACGATGATGATGCTGCTGCTGTTGATGCTGATGCTGATGATGATGATGATGATGATGATGATGATGATAATGATGATGATGATGAAGCTGTTGGTGATGACGATGATGATGACGATGACTCGTCGCTGCCAATCCTGAGGCGTCATCTCGACACTGCCGGTGCTGCAGCGATTCCGCTCTCCTGTGCCATCACAGCATGCCGCGACACCAGCGCGCATGTGGCGTCGGCCCCACCATGCAACACGACTTACACAGACGAAACGCAGTCGTGTTTGCAGTTGCGCATTCCAGTCGGGTTCGGGGGCACCATCAACGCCACCATCCGTGTGCGCAACTCATCCACTGTCGCTGCATCTGTGTTGCAAGGTGACCTGGCACGAGCCGCCGTCACCGTACGCGTTGTCCAGCCCGTGCACGTCGCCATCCGCACACCCTCACCCAGCCCTCTCAATGCCACCGGTGGTGGCATGGACGCTGCAAGCAACCACACCACTGGGACAGCAGCAGCAGTCGCAGCAGCACACCCGCTACTGCTTGAGACGTTGGATTTTCAGCAAATGGTGTGGCCGGTGATCCCCGTGTGGGTGGAAGCCACTTTTCCGCAGCTCAGCAGCAGCCACCACAGGAGCAACAACAACAACAACAACAGCAGCAGCAGCAACGACAGCAGCAACGACAGCAGCAAAGATGACAGCAACAGCAACGACGGCAGCAAAGACACTGACACAGAGAGCTTCCGTGCAGTACCCTGTGATATCACGGAAGACGTGTTGCCGTTATTGCGCATATTTCCAGCAACCAGCGCCACCATCACGATGCAAACAGGGGCCGATGCGGTGCTAGCACTCAATGACTCTTTCCTGCAGCACTCGGGAACGCCTGAGGTGCAGGTGACATTGCCCTCCGCACCGAATGATTCCCAATCACAGTCACTTGCCGCTCTGCATCTGCAACTACGCCCATCCCAGCCCCAAGTACCAAGTACAATCACTGCCGTTGCCTTTCCAGCACTGGGCACGACGCAAGCCGCACTTCGCGCCTGCTTGCTTCCGGGAGCATCGTCATCCAACGGTGAATGCCCCCTCGAGGACAATCAGCAGCAGCAACAGCAGCCGCGAACAGCCGCGCTGGCCACCATCGCAGCCGGCCTTACGACGGCAACATCAACGCTCGTGCCTCGCATGCAGTATGTTGTGTTTGTGGTGGCGCGTGTCGGTGCTGAGCCGGCGCGCTTGCTGCCGTCTCATCGTCTTCGCTTGACCTTGACTGTGTCCGACGCAGTGGAGCCCATGCCCCATTTGGTGCTGGCACCCTCCACGTCCAGCGTGGGTCTTCCGCTTGCCGTCGCCATCGCCCCTGAGGCTTCACCACAACCACCACCACCACCACCACCTGCAGATGTTGGTGCCACCGTCCGCGCGCGCTTGCTCGTGCACTTGACCAGCACCACCAGCGATCCCGCGCAGACACTGCTGCTGACAGCTCGCACCATCTATGTACAAACAGCAAGCGCAGACAGCAGCAGCAGCAGCAGCAGCAGCGGTGCCGCCAATTTCACAACACCGACGACCACCCCCATCAACACAAATGCAACCGCATCCACACAAGCAGCCACACCAACGCCTCCGTTGCGTCAGCACTTGACACTCGAGTCATCCGCGCGCACAATCGGAGTTGCACCACCTGCGCTGGCACGAGACGTTGTGCGGGTGGAAGAGGAGACGTGCTTGTTTGCAAACGCCACGCTTCCCAACATCAACTCCGTCATTATCACCGCAGTAAACGGCGCTTGCGCTGATGCAGTGCACGTTGAGCTTGAGGGCAGTGGTGCAAACGGCGAGGGTTTGGACACGACCGACAACCCCCAGCAATTCCCCTCCGTCATGGACCACGTCGCCTCATCCACAGCCGCGAGGACCATCACGCCAACAACGGTTGCCCGCGTTTCTGCGATGCTGCCGTGTGCAGGCGACATCACCATGACATTTGAGCTGCACACAGCTGAAGGCGTGCATACGGCTTCCGCTCGTCTTGACAGCGTGTACACGCAAGTCGTGCCGCACTTGTCAGTGTCCTGGGCATTGCCCTTGCCACCACACATCCCGCTCAGCCAGCTGAACCCTCCTCTCGCTCAGCAACAGCAGCAGCAGCAGCAGCAGCAGCAGCAGCCATTGTTTCAGTGGCCTGTGGTTGCAGTTCCTTCTTCACAACCGCAGGCATCCCCGGACATGCGGTTACGACCAGTGCTCTTGCGTGTGGTCGCGTGCGTCGTTGCCGCAAGCAACACCAGCGCC
The DNA here is from genome assembly GCF_000188695.1 of Salpingoeca rosetta. Lineage (NCBI taxonomy): Eukaryota > Choanoflagellata > Craspedida > Salpingoecidae > Salpingoeca > Salpingoeca rosetta. The sequence continues at coordinate 231,931 of NW_004754926.1, read as the reverse complement.
AATGACGATTGCTTGCTTGCGGGCAATTGTGACCCACAACAGCAAGGGTGCGTTGCGCTGCCCATGTCCAACTTGGATGTGTCCGTTGCATCCAGCGTTCTCTCCATCACGTCCACGCCGCTCTCGCAGGATACTGCAACGACAGCACCCGGCACCGCCTCTGTTCCTGCATCGACGCCATCGCCCCAGTCAACATTACCTGACGCGCTCCTCCTCACCCACACTGGTGGCTCATTTCAGCAGCAACAGTCAGTTGTGATCAGTGTTCGCATGACAGGCGCAAGCTCGTCCGCTGTTGTCGCTGATGTGCAGGTCGTTCCTGAGCCATCCACCATTGCAGGACCAACGACACTTGTGCACCTGCAGCCTCACTTGGGTGACACTACACTTGCCTTTGTCGCTGACGTTGGAGAGCCAAAGCCGCTTCCTCTGCCCTTGGCGACGGCTATGTTCTCGGACGGCACGCACATCACTGCCAGCATCCGCGCCCTGCAGCCCGCACTTGGGCTGGCGCTGCGCCCATACAGGGCAGAGGATCAGATGTACTTGCTGGTCTCAAGCGACACGCAAACGGCAGCCCTGCGCTTGCCGCCGCCAATCTCTGCACACTTGTACCCGATCATCACCATTGCTGTTGTCGCTGCGAACGAGATGGTGTCGCCCACACCGCCCAGTGCTGTTGGCACGTTTGCCCGCCTGCCACTTGCCGTATTTGCACCCCATCGCCTCTTTCGTCCCACGTGGCTTCTCCCATCCACCTCCATTCCCTTGTCCCCTGGAACAACTGCAGCTGAAGAAATGAACGGCAGCGGTGACGGCACTGATGTGCCTGCTGGCGGCGGTGGGGGCGGGGGCAATCTCGGTCCCTGGCCTGCATCTGCCGCCGTCTTGTCGTCTTCAACAACACCGCCCCCAGCAGCAACCACAACAGCAACGACAACAGCAACGACAGCGCCACCACCGACAACAACAGCACCAGTACCACCACCACCGCCACCGTCGACGTTAGGCATGGTGTTGGCGTTTGAACAGCCAAGCCTGAGTGCGGCTGTCGGCGCAGTGTACTCGGCTTCCGTAGCCTTCGACCCAGCGTCACTTCAACTTGTTGAAGTGTTTGTACCACCTGGCAGCATGCAACCCGTACGCCATACGTGGTGGTGCGATGCGACGGGTGGTGAGGCTGAGGGCATACCGCTCATATATCGGTCAAGGAACATGACACAGTGCAACGCAGCTGGGCGAGTGGAAGCCGTGCTCGTGCTTGCTGCTGCCCCTCGCGCGGGGCTGGTTCGGGTTCTGGGACTTGCATTCGCCAGTGCTGAACAGCCACAACCATCACCATCAGAATTCACTGCAGTCTCCGCGCATGTATCTGTGGACATTGTGCGCTCACAACCACTGGATTCAGACAACAATACCAGCAGCAGCATGAGTGCGTCTGCCTTATTTCGACAGGACCTCGTGTCGACTTCGCTGCCAATTCGACTGGTGTCGTCCTCAGCTGCGAATCCACAGCAACAAACCCACCACCAGCAGCCGCATCAACGACAAAGGCGTGCAGTATCGCAAGCTGGCGACAGCGGGCAAACAATGACACGGTGCGTGCTGGACGTGAACGAGCACACCGGTAGCAACAGTAGTAGCAGCAGCAGCACAACCAGCACCACGGGCTCTGGTCGCAGCTGTCGGCGTGACGGTGCAGATGTTGCAGCGTTTCTTTGCTGGCACTTCCATCCATCGTTTTTTGCTGGCATGTGCGGGTTACGGCTACCGCTGGTGCAGGGGCGAACCGAGGCCCCATCACTGGCCGTGGTCGCTGATGTGACAGACGCCATCACACAAGACCGCCCGCTCATCGTGGGCGCTGAGCTCATTGCGCTCGCGCCACAGGCATCATCACGGCGCAGGCGTGCTCTGCCAGCTGTTGAGCACAGCTGTGGACGCGGAATGTACACGCACGCGCTGGTCATAACGACGACGCTGTCGATTGACACCGCCGCGAGCGCTGGTGATGGCGTGGCTGTCTTTGCCGTGCTGTCAACCTCAGAAACGTACGCTGCCATGTTGACTGCGTCCACCGTGAGCGGGTTTGTCACCTTCACCCGATCAGGGATCGTTGCACGCGCGCGTGCTGTGTCTTTGGCGTCAGCGTCGCTGGTGCAGACACGGGCGCAGTTGCAGCACTTTGCTGTGTGCGTGCGCCTGCGGACGGACACTGCTCCCTTACCGCTGAGCACGGCAGCGTTTGCTGTCATCGACGATGCACTTGAGGACAGAGTAACGTGGGCGAGCGTCCCACTCGGTGAACGCGGGGACGAACGAGTCCAGCTCCCCACCCGGTCTTCTGCTGTGGGTGTGCAAGTTGTGCCACCAGAGCAGCTGCTGCCGTTGGCTGCAGGCACCCTCGCGCCCGCTTTCCTGCGCTCGTTCAGCACGCGTGACAGCACGACGGGCCCGTCGATTGCACGTCACACGTCTTCGCTGGTTGTGCAGCGCATTGACACGACGTTGCTGCTGCAGAACGCGTCAACGTCAACTGTGAATCCGTTTTCTGTTGGGCAGCCGTATGTTGTCTTATCTCCAAACACGGCCCTCACCGCAACGCCAGAGCTTGCTGCCTCTTCTGCTGTCGCTGCTACAATCCGTGCATTTGGCATGTGGGCGAAGGTGACTGTTCCAGTAGTGCAAAGCACCCAAGTCCCAGCTATGCCTTCATATTCAGCCCGCATTCTTCCTGTCCTTGGGGGCATGGCCACAGCGTCGAGCGGGGCGTTACAGCTGGCGCTGTTCGGTGGATCTTGCACCTCCTTGAACCGCTCGCGTTGGGATACGGCTGCGCGGCTCACGCTGGACGTCGAAACAAAGCGGGTTGTGTTTCACGAGGCAGTGCGCATTCATGACGGCCGCACCCCAGCCGTTGGAGCAAGCCTGTTTGATGCTATCTTGCAAGACACGTCAGCCCCAACACGTCACGTCTCACAGACGCTCGTCTTTCATCTGGCGTCTGCGCCACATGTGGGAACGCTGTGGTTTCACATTGCCGTCACCATTGGCCCAGACTTTGGAGCTGGGCTGTGGCTGGATGGGTACCGCGTTGCACATGCGCCTTCCTTATTGTCGGGCGTTTGCGCACACCCCCTGCTTCCGCCGCTGCACAACGTCGGTGGCAGCCTGTGTGGTGCATCGCCACCACCAGCAGTGCCAGCTCCACCACACGTGCCAGCAGCAACAGCACCGCACTTGCTTGTTGCCTCTGCAGAGACGCTGCGCGTGTATGGTGATGAGACCGGGTCTGATGGTGCCCCGGGCTCAGACACATCGGGGCCACGCCTCGCTTGGTGTGGGGCTTGCGGCCAACGCAACTGGACGTCGTTTCAGCGAGTGCCTCTGACCTTACAGCTGGCGCGTGAGCGTGCTGGGAACATGTCGTGCGACGCCCTCGACGCTGTTGCTGAACTGGTGCTGTTGAGCATCAGCAACAGCACCAGCGTTCCCGTGCACAGCCTTGCACTGACGAATCTCACGTGCAGCCACGTCGCCAACAATGTGTCGCTGTCCACTGGTACGGCTCAAGGCATGTGCTTGGGTGGGCGCAAGTCTGTGAGTGAGTGAGTGAGTGAGTGAGTGAGTGGGTGGGTGAGAGAGAGTGCGTGTGTGTGTGTGTGTGTGTGTGTGTGTGTGTGTGAGTGAGTGAGTGAGTGTGTCCAGTGCTCGTGTGTAGATGAGAGCATGTGCTCGTAAATGTGCGCGTGCATAATTTTCGCCCGCATGTATGATAGATAACCAGAAAAAAAAAGCGCGCCATGTCTGTCATCATTACTGTTCTTTGTGTTTTGTTTGTGGTATCTTTGTGGTGTGCTGTGATCTTGGAACGGATGCCTGCATGTACTTGCGCTGTGGCTAATAATTTGTCTCTTTGTATGTTCTTGTGCGTGCGCGCTACAGTGTTGTACGTTGTACTCGAGGCCTCTGAGGACCCGCAGGAGAGAGGAAACATGACATCGCCCTCCATCAGCGCGATCTCGAATTTACCGGATGGACTGTGTTTGGCGCTGAGCCTTCATCAGGTGCGTGCCAACCCAACACGTTGACTAGCATTCATTCCTGTCACGTGTCACGCCCTTTCGAGTGTGTGGTAGTCGAGAATGCCCCTCATCATCCATGATGCTGTGTCGTATTGTGTCGCGCCTTCCTGCCACAACACCAGGCATCGACTGTGAGGTGTGCTGGCTTCGCAGGACCCACGAGACCACTGCACTTTTCGTCCACGACATCAACGATGACTGCGTCATCCAGATCCACGGCATTCCCAAGCTCCGCAGGGGAGACCACTTTTACTTGGGTGACCTTGGTGCTGATTCTGGCACTGATCATTGCACTGATTGTGGCCATTATACTTCTGGCAAGGTGTGTTTGTATGTATGTGTGTGGGTGTGTGTGGGTGTGTGTGTGTGTCGGGTGTCCGTGCGCGGATATGTGTGGTTGTGTGTGGGTGTGCGGATATGTGTGGTTGTGTGTGTGGTGACTACGCGCGCAGCCGGTTTTGTGAGTGAGTACCATGAGCGAGGGAGTGTGTGGGTGTGTGCTGGAACATAATCGTTTCTCACGGACACGTACACGCCACCCATGGCCCATCAAACTCGTTCACGTCGATGGTGCAGGCGAAAGAAGCGGGAGGTGTTGATTGTGCCCAGTGACATGGGATGGACCAAGTCTGACCCGGCCTTCCTGCACCAATCCCACTTCTCAGCGTCGTCGCCGCCCTCACACAGCCACCATTATCGTCGCTACACCACCACCCATGACCATAACAGTGGCACCCTCGCCTTGTCCCCGTCTCTGCACCCCCAGCAGTCGGCCACAAGCACAAGCCATGTGGTGCTGACACGCCCTGACGGCTCCACTGTGGCCCTTGTAGCCAGTCCCGTGCTGCTGCGCGAGGCACCGAACAAGAACAGGGTGGGCAGTGCCTTGGTTGGCAGTGGCGAAGCTGTCGATGATGGGTTCGACAATACGCCACCCGCCCTCGTTGCGTTTGGGGATCCAAAACTTGGTTCGTTCATCGGTGTGAGCGTGGACAGTGCACAGCGCCGCCGCCACCGAAGCAAGCTCCTTCCATACGAACACGACGTCAACGGTGGTGATAACAGCAGTGAACACGCGAGCTTTGAGCTGTTACCTGGCACGCCGGATGACCGTCAACATGCTCGCAATCACCGTCCGCTCCACCATCCACAACGCCGACAACGCCAGCCACATAGTCAGCGGCAAAGTGCTCATCCTCGTTATGCTTCAACCCATTTCTAGATTTGTGACGTTATTCCTTTCGCATGCATGCGCCCCCTTTGATTGTTCAAAATAATAATAATGAAAAAAAAATAACCCAGTCAGTCTTGCCAGTTGTAGCGGAAACACACGTCACGCACCACCACAGGTGCGCCGCCTTACACTTGGATGTACAGTTGTTTTGTATTCGCGGTCAGACCTTGAACTCAATGCGTGGTTGTAAGCATGCATGTCGTTTTTTGAAGCGAACCTTGCCGAAGCGTTTCACTTTTTTTTTTTTTTTTTGGCTTGTTGTTCGTTTCCTTGGGTCGTGCCAGGCACGAAGCCACGCATGACACGCAGAGGAGGGGAAGCAGACACACAAAGGCAACACGAACAGACAGCGAGCAGCGACGGTGTTCATGGCAAGGCGCAAACAACGACCTTGATGGCGGCAAACAAAAAGCATGCATGATCTAGGAAGCGAACAGACACGGGCAAGCACGAGGGCAGACAGGCACAGACAGACACAAACAAGCATGGGACGAAGAGCCAATGGTTTGCTTGCGTGGCCTTGCCTCATGCCAGGACGCACGAACAACACCACAAGCCCTCTTTCTCCCAACACAGCACGAACACGAAAAGAGTCGTCACACGAAGAAACAACGCCACACCGCAGACGCACAGGCAGGCAGACAGAGAGAGACATGGAGCGAGCGAGCGAGAGAAAGACTCAGGCAGACAGCTCCTGCACGTATTCGAAGAAGGCAAGGTCGGACGCAAGCAGACCCTGCGAGTAGACAAAGCGGCTGGAGAGGTACGAGGCAAAGAGCGTCTTCAGGTACACGGCCGGCAGGCGGGACGTGAGCACGTCCAGTGGACGGAACTCTTGAAGCGTCTTGGGAATCGCCCGCTTCAGAATCTGTGGTTCCGAGTGCCGGGAATAGAGGGGGAGCGAGATGGATTTAAGCAGATGTTGCGGTGCGGCAACGAGGGACAGTGTGAGCGAGAGTGGAGGTTTGGATGGGCTGTGAAAGTAGCAGGCAACACGGGTTTCGGCTGCACGACGGCAACAACAACAACAACAACAACGACAACTTAAACAACAACAACGACAACTTAAACAACAACGACAACGACAACAACAACAACAACAACAACACGGAAATGTGCAGGCAGCCCTTACGTTGGTCTTGAGTGTCTGGTTTGTCCATATGCGCTCGCTGGCGAGAATGGCGTCACGCAGGTGCACAATCTTGTTGCTGAGCAGATCGCTGATGATGGACATGGGCTCGTTGGTGGCCTTGTGGTGCTCCCACATGCACTTGAACTCAAGCTTGGCGTTGTTGTTGATGATGCCCTGCACCTCCTTGACATACGTCTGGTACAGCTCTGGCACAACATCGCCAGCAATTGCCATGTGCTCCACAAACTCCTCATCTGAGAATGGCAAAGAGCAATGGGAAAGCGAAGACAAGAGAGGGGAGAGCGGAGAGAGGAGAAGAGGCAAGGGAAAGGAAGCAAGAAGAACGGTGAGCAATAGCAGAGCGGCGGGGCTGGCTGGTGTCCGTTCCACGGAAAAGCATTCGAGTGATGGGGACAAAACCGATTTCCAAAGTCAAAGCGCGCGCGTACCTGTGAGGCAGAGGGCGGCAAGCACCTCGAGGCTGGAGGACGTCACGCCACCCTTGTTGGCGCTGCACCCAGGGACATTGGATGGGTGGATTTGTGTGGGTGCGTGTGCGAGGGAACGAGAAAAGCGTCAACGTGAGCGTTCGCGTGTGTGCTGAGAAGAGAACACAAGAGAAAAATAATTCAGGCGTGGGGTTGGGTTGCTGCGCATCATTGCAAAGCGTGTTGCAAGCACAACCACACACACACACACACACACACACACACACACACACACACACACGCACCTTGCGTCCTTGATGAGGATGACACCTGCCTCCTCAATCTTGAGGCGCGCCTCCTGCGTGAAGAACAGGTTGGCGCCCTCAACAATGTACTTGACACGCAGGCGACCGTCGTTGTCGTACAGGAACGCCTTGTAGTTCTCCGTGCTGACAGCCGCAGGGCGGCCACCACAGGGCACGAAAAAGTCCACGTGCACCATGGGGTTGAGGTGGAACACGTTGCGGAAGTCAAGGCCGCTCGGCACGGTGGAACCGTCCGGCAGCGGGCAGTCTGACTCCTCCACGTTGACAAAGAAGCCCTGCGGCGAGAACTTGTCCTTGTTGAAGTTGCTGACCATGATGCGGCGCGTGGCGAGCGAGGTGAGCTCCTCCTTGTCCAGGCCCTCCGGGTCGTAGGCAACGCCGCTGCCGTCGACGATGGCCACCGTCTTCTCCAGGCCCATCTTGATCTCGTTGGAGCCAAGGTCACCATCGGGCCCGCCAGTCTGCATCTTGGTGCACTTCTTTGGGTCGAGGCCAAGCTGCTCCTGGATGCCCTCCACGTACGCGCGCACGGAGTTTGTGGTCATGCCATACGTGTCGTGCGGAATGCCGCCGAGAGACGTGCCCTTGCCCGTGGTAAACGCCTTCCAGTACTTGTACCCGCGCTTGCGGGCGTGAAGGCTCGCCCTGCATACGCGAGAACAAGCGAACATAACAGTTGTGTGTGTGTGTGTGTGTGTTTTGTGGGCATGAAGTTGTGAGGACAAGAACAGTCGAGGAACGCGAATGCAAAGGAACAACACACGTGCAAGCACACGCACCCACCCACACATCATCGTCACCTTCACCACCACTATCATCATCATCATCATCATCATCATCATCATCATCATCATCATCATCACCCACACATTACACACCACCACGACCGTGTTCAGAAACGCACCAGTCCATAAAGTCAGCTGTGCCCTCGTCTGGGCCGAGGAAGAGAAGCTCCTCCTTGCCGTAGTGGTCGATCATGTACTGCTCGTCGGGGATCATGCAGTCGAGTACGGCGTCGACAAACTTGCGGAAGGCAACCTGGCCCTTGTCCTGGTACTTCCAGCCCAGCAGGATGACGCCCTTGGATCCGCCCTCGGGAATGTCCTTGTTTTTGCGCTGCTGCGTGCTCGCCAGGTTGAAGCACTCGTCAAAGAGCGCAGAGACGTTGTTGTTGTACGCCTGCGGGTAGCGGGAACGCACCAGGCGAATGCCACCACGCGCAACGTCGCGGAAGCGCACGTGGAACCCTCGGAACTCGGCGCCCACAATCATAAAGACGCCAAAGGGGCGCTCTGTGAAGGCGTTGGAGGAGAGGATGGACGGCTCCAGGCGGAAGGAAATGGCGCGCTTGGAGGGCTTGTAGTAGTTGGTCTTGAGGATGGACGTGTTGAAGGTGACAAAGGCCTCAAACACGGTGCGCTCGCCCTCTGTCTTGCACGACTCGCGCACGAGCTGCAGCAGGCGCTCCTTGCCGCTCTCACGCTCCATCGTGCCTGCAAGCAAGGGAGGAAACGAGGCAGGACAAAGGCAGGAACGAAGGGCGAGGAATGAACAAGGTGAGAAAGTGATGAGCCTTTCTTGGGACGACAGATGCACGCACACGATGTCAAACATCACACAAACAGACAATCGAATCACACCAGCGCACAAGACAGACAGCTGAGCACGACACGCAGGCAGGGGCACCAGGAGAACAACGGACCGCCAGTCTCGGGGTTGGACGAGCTGATGACGCGGGAGCGACGGTGCATGAAGCTTGGCATGTGGCGCGCAGCAAAGTCGTCGTACAGCACGGAGATGAGCTGCTTGTTGGTGATGACGGCATCCACGATGAAGCCCTCGTTGAAGGCGTGCATACGGAAGGCGGCGCGAAGGCGGGAGAGCGCAGCCAGCGCTTCGGACGACTGCAGGGCAAGGGCAACCTCGCGGTGGTCCCGTTCGCCGCGGTTGAGGAAGTGGAAGGCAAACTTGGCGGCGCAGTAAGCGTACGTCGTCTCCTGCACGCTGAGCTTGCCGCTGGTGAGCAGCGGGGTGAAGCTGTGCTTGGGCAGGACAAAGTGCAGGGAGGCGTCCTGCTCCATGTGGGCCATGCGGGAGACGAGCTTGGAGGAGGGCTCGACCGTCGACCCGTCCGGCTGCCGAATCACGCTCAGCGGGTTCAGGTAGAAGGCAAACACAATCTGCCAGCGTCAACGCGTGCGCGCGTAAGCGTGTGTGTGTGTGTGAGTGTGTGTGAGTGTGTGTGTGTGTATTTGTGTGTGTGCGCGCGCGGGTGAGTGAGAGAGTGCGTGAGTGTGAAAGACGAGTGTGTGAGCTTGAGTGTGTGGATTGGGAGAAAAAAGCATGCATGATACGCATAGGGAGGGGCGCGGAACCGTCAAATCAGACCGGTACAGAGCCACAATGCCAAACAAACGGCACACACATGCTTATGTGTATGTTCTCACACGCTCAGCACACAAGCAAGCATGCACACGCGACGTACGATGCCGTTGCTGAACATCTCGACGTATTTGGTGTGAGCAAACATGTAGTAGTGGCGGTACACGGCAGGCATACTAGAACACAAAGCAGGTGGCGACGGTGATCGGACAGTCTCAAGATGAGTCATTGAATGGCAAAAGCACCGAGAAATAGCACGACCGTGTGAGCGTACATGTGCATGTACATGTGTGTGTGTGTGTGTGAGTGCTCGTGTGTGCATGTGTAAATTTGCATTCACCACAAGTGTTCCTGTGTGTGAGACTCACCCGACGAAGAAGCTGTGGGTGTCGCCAATGAAGTGGGAGACGAGGAGCAGGGTTGCCTTGTGACCCTCGTCCTCAAAGTCCTGGAAGAACTGGAACACGGGCTCCCCCGTCTCCACGGTCTTGCGCACAACCTCCTGCAGGGGAGATGGAACATGCATGCAAGCAAGCAACAGCCGTGGTGAGTCGGGTTGTTGCAAAGGAATGAAGAAATAAGCTGCACCAGTAGACGAAGACCAACCACACACACACATGCACACACACGCACACATATGCACACACACATGCACACACACACAAGCACACGCACACACACACACGTGCACGAATGGGCGTGATGAGCGCGGACGTACTTGGTAGGCGGCTTTGGTCTTGGCGTCGACATCGGAGAGGAAGCCCTTGTCTGCAAGCTCCTCAATGCGCGTCTCGTCGTCTGCGGGCTTTGGGTTGACAAACTCGCACGCCTGCAGCAGGTACAGGCGAAGGTGGGCGCCGCCAGCCTCCTCCACAGCAGCCCTAACACGCACGAGGGAGACGAAGAAGCAAAGGAGTGGAGAGGGCGAGAGAAACAAAACCAATACAAGGGGTGCATCCATCAGTTGTGGTGGTGAGCAAGAAGTCACGAGGTTTAACTGTGAACAATCCGCTGTGGCAAACAACACCGGTCAGTGATGATACGGGTGCATGCATGCAAGCTCGCACGTTGCAGCCGTGTTCTCTTACTTGGATCGGAACGCCTGTAGGCGGAAAGGGCGGTTGGCGAGGATGGTGGAGCCTGGGGTTGGGGAGCCTGGGGAGTGGGGCTGCGCCGTGGACAGGGAGCGCACGAGGGTGCGGCGGGCCTGTGTTTGCACATCAGCATGCTCGTCCTCATCGTTGTGGAAACGAGAAAAGAACCTGCGCCACATCGTTGGTGTGTGTATTTGTATGTATGAGTGAGTGAGTGAGTGAGTCCAGTGAGTGAGTGAGTGAGTGAGTAGGAGTGAGTATGTATGTTAACATGAGTGTGTGAACGGGCATGTGTGCGTATTGCAACGTGTATGAGGGTGTTCAGTCGAAAAACAGTGGCAGTTTGTGCGCGCGCGCATTTCTCGACAGGGCATTTCTCGACAGGGCAAGCGTACGTCTGCTCAATGTAGTTCTCAACGCGGTGCACGGGCGTGGACTGCGCGGGGCCGAGGCTGTAGCGCATCATGCCGCTGTCCTTTCCGGAGACAGAGGATGGCACGACATACAGGGCAGAGGTCTCCGTCTCGTGCCGGATTTCCATGTCAAAGGTGCTGCCAGAGGCGGCCTGTCCGGCAAGCTCAGCCTGAAAGAAAACAACAACAACAACAACAACAACAGCCGAGGCAGCGATCGAGTGAGTGAGTGAGTGAGTGAGTGAAGGGGTCGGGGGAAGCCTCGTGGCAACCACGCATACACACGCCGCAAGAGGCAAGACACAAGCGATCTCTCTCTCTCTCTCTGTGCGTCTGTGTCTGTGTCTGCGTCTGTGGATCACACACACACACACACGCACACACACACACACACACGCACGCATAACACATAAACGAGATTGCACTGTGCGTCTCGAACATGTGACATCACATCTCTCCTTGCCCCCGTTGGGATCACCGGGGCTGGTGGACATACCGCAAGGGACTCGACATGCTTGAGGATGTCCTCGGCGCTGACAATCTCAAAGTAGCGGGCTGGAAGACCAATCTCGGACATCCAAAAGTGGACCTGATCAGGCACATGCGTGGAGACGATGCATGCATGCGCGCAATCGGACAGCCGCACGTGCGGGTGAGTGACGTGACAGCGTGAATTGAGCGACAGCGTGCAGTGGACACATCATCATGGGCTGGCGTTGGCCTCAAAGAGAAGAGGCAGGGAGGGGGAGGTAAAAGCTCCGTGCCACTCACAAGCACAAGTGCTGACATGCACACATACACATGCACACATGCAGACAAAGGGCCCACGAGCACACACACACACACACACACACACACACACACACACACACACACACACACACACACACACACACACACACAAGAGCATGCACATGCACACATGCACATGCACACATGCACACAAACACACACACATAAACGCACCAGCTCCTTGACTTTGTCTGGGTTGAGAAAGTCCAGGGCTCGGCCGGCCTTGCTGGCAAGCAGCTCCAGCACTTGTTGCTCTGTGGCAGCAGACATCGTGGAGGGTGGTCAGGTGATGACGGATGGATGGATGTTGATGGTGGGGATCTGAGCGAACACGAGCCAGCCAGTCGCGGGGAAAATGGCTGATGCGATTGCTGCTGTCAGCTGTGGGGGTTTCTTGCGATTGCGACATCTGCACTGCTGAGTGGTACGGGCCCAAGCATCAGCTGTCAACTTTCTGCACAAGAAAAAAAATGTTGTGCCCGTTTCATCAGTGAATGATTCCATGCACGGTTATGGCTTCGCCACAATCAGCAAAGGAAAAAAAAAATCCCTGGAAAGGAAGGAGCGCCACCCCAAACAACACGACAGCAAGACAAAGGCTTGTCTCCGCCCACCCATCGCCATCGCCATCGCCGACAAAGGAGAGAGGACGCACAAGCAAAGCCAAAGCGGGCGGAGCGAAGAGAGAGCAGGACAGACAGAGAGCTGGCAACAGGGCATCAATCACACCCTCTATCGACACGCCCTTCTCGCAGCCAGCCACAGGGTTTTTGCTTTTTGCTTTTTGCCTGCAGGCACTGAAGAGGACAAACAACACACGACACAGCTCCACCAAGACAGCAGCAGCCGAAGCAGCCGAAGCAGCCGAAGCAGCCAAAGCAGCGAGCGAAGCAGCGAGAGAACGAGCGGCAGGTGCACAAGCACGCAACGACAGGGCCACCAGCAATTATGCGCGAGCACCGGGGTTGCTCGCTGCATGGACATGGATCCCGACCCTTATCAGACCAATGCACGCCAACACAACGACGATCGCGCACACCCACGATGCCAACGGTAACACGGGTTAGGCCAATGACACACGAATGGCAGGCACGTGCCTGCAGGCATCGGCGGGCACTCACACCAACCTTCACGGCATTCATCTTCATCTTCATCCTCGCCGCATGCAACCTGGCCTCCACACCAGGTCAGCTGTCGTGTGCACAGTGTGATTGTGCAGGGGTGATGGTGTTTGTGCTTGTGTTTGTGTATGTTTGTGTGTGTGTGTGTGTGCGCGCACGCGTGATTGTGTGGCTGGAGCAATTGTTGTGGCTGTGCGTCGTCGCATGTGGGCCAATGATGCATTGAGCGGGGGGTGTCTCCTCATTGACTTGGCTTGCTGGCCAATTTTGATTCAGCCACAACACTCACGCACATACGTGTCCTGTACGCCTCACAATACACCCCCGCCACACACACAAACAACACATAACACACACACAACACACACACACACACACACACACTCACACACACACACACACACACACACACACACACACGAAACCCACACACACACACTCACACACACACGAAACACAACCCACAACCCCCCCCCCCTCCCCAAACACACACATACACTCACAACACACTGCACGCTAATAGTGGCGCTTGGGTACGAGTGCAGCCAGTGCCCGGATGGCCGGTTCGTGAGCCAGGAGGCTTGCGCCGCTGCCCTTCAATCCAACGAGACAACCATCGTCGTGGACGCAACCAGCAGCACGGCAACCATCACCGGCAACTGGGCCATTGTCGCTTCACCACAGCCGTCAAGTCCAGAGCCGCCATCAAACTTCCTTGGCGCCTTCTACTACAGCGACGATGATATGGGCAAAGGCACAAAAGTCATCACCATGGTCGTCAGCGTCTTTGCCCCAGGCACTTACAGCGTGGCTCTCCTGCACCCGCTCAGCATCGTCGCTGCTTCTCGCGTGCCCGTCAGAATCACCTCCGACGCAAGCACAGAGACGACCCTCGTCTACGTCGACCAGCGCGAGCAGACAAGCGCAAACTTCACAGACGGCGTCGGTGGAACACTCCTCTCTGCCAGCTTGAGGGCCACGTCCTACATCAACGTCACCGTCTCCACAGAGCGCACGCACCTGGACAACGACAACTTCTTCGGCAGCTTTGTCTTTGTCGACGGCGTCTTCATCCAGGCAGCTACCGTGGACGCAGACTGCTCCCCGTGCAGCACCATCTGCTCCACCACCCAGTTTGTGGCCGCGCCCTGCACCTCAAGCTCCGACCGCGTCTGCAGCAACATCACAGACTGCAGCCTTGACATGGGCTTGTACCAGAAGGTGCCGCCAACCCTCACCTCAGATGCCGCGTGCGCAAACGTGTCCCAGTGTGATCCGGGCTTCTTCGTCAGCAAGGAGGCTACCCGCACCACTGACATCGACTGTGAACCCGTCACAGCGTGCAACACCACAAACACATACGAAGCCGTTGTCGCCACCCCAACTTCCAACACCATGTGCAGACCTTACTGCCACGCCTGTGCGCCAAACTCGGAAACACGCTACCCTTGTGATGACACTGGCGCCTCCGGTGCGCTGCTTGCCAACGCCCTCACGCAGACGCTCGCATCCCAGGACAACACGCCGCCGCTGCCAGAGCTGGCCAACACCGCAAGCGCCACCTTCGACATCACTGGTCCCTGGGTTACCATCACCCAGAACAACGTGCAGTACCTCAGCGACAACAACGACAACAAGGGCTTGGTAGAGCTGCGCATCAACGTCACCGTGCGCCCTGGCCTCTACAAGGTCTCCTTCTCGTACGCAGCCATGTCTGTCACGGCATCCACCCGCGTGCCTGTTTCCTTCACCCACGCCACAGGTAACTTCTCCACCCGCGTGGACCAGTCCACCATCGACCCATCCGGCTTCCACACCCTCGGCACCTTCTACATCGACGACGCCGGTGCCTCCTTCCTCATCGAGAACAGGGACAGCTCAAACCTTGGCATCGACTTTGGCAGCGCAGTCACCTTTCGCGAGCTTCGCCTTGATGCCGCCAAGCTGCCCATCATCTGCCAGCCGTGCACCCAGCCGCCCACCTGCGGCGAAGGCCAGTTCATCGGGCCAGAATGCGTGTGTACGGCCTTCTCGTCCTGCTCTAGCGCCCAGTACGAGGTTGCCGCACCAACCCTGACCACAGACCGCCAGTGCGCAAACCTCACGACGTGCGCATCGGGCGAGTACGAGCACACACCTCCAACACCAACTTCAGACAGAGACTGTCGGCCAGTCTTGCCGGGCTGCCACGACCTCACCATACAGACAATGGCACCAACACCAACCTCGGACCGCCAGTGCGAGAGTTTGTGTGCCCAGTGCCCAGATGGCTCCTATCGTACCCAGCAGTGTGAGCTCTACATTGCCGCAGATGCCATCAATGCAACCACAACGCTGGACATTGACAGCACCCACATCACGGCTGTGGGACCGTGGGTGCGCGTCAACGAACAGGCGGGTGACTTTGCCTCCTACCTCACCGACAATGACGAGAACAAGGGCGACGTGTACCTCAACGCATCCGCTATGCTCGACCCTGGCGTGTATGACGTTGAAATCGCCTACAAGGCACAGACAAACGCAGCAACCAACGTCCCCATAACCATCACCACACCTTTTCGCACCATCAGCCTGGAAATCGACCAGCGCACCATCCCCTCCTCAGGCTGGTACACCCTCAGCACCATCACTGCAGATGCGCTCGTTCCCATCACGTTCCTCATCGAGAACAGGGACACGCACATCAACACGGAAAACTTCTTCGGCAACGAAGTCACATTCGCAGCCCTCCGCTTCGTCGCAAGGCACAAGCAACGCACGTGCTCCCCTTGCTCTGAGTGCAAGCCTGGCTTCCTCGTCGATCAGGAGTGCACACCCACATCCGACACAACCTGTAGAGGTGAGAGCCGCACGAGCTTGCATGCGAACACGCACATGCAAACACATGCACACACATGCATGTACAACTCATGAAGAGATGGGAATGTTCGAGTTTTCATTGCTAAATCATGTTCCAAGTACACCTGTCGATGTTACAACTCCTTGCGTCATTACATTCTCATCACATGCTAACGCTCACACACACAATTATTCACAGTCGGATACAACGCATCGGCTCTTGTCCACGTGAGCACAAGCATCGGCGCCTTCCACGTCACCGTAGACAATGGCATCATTCCAACAAGCCCAGAAAATCACACAGATGTGCACAGCAAACTCACAGGAACGCTCCGATATGGCTTCCCAGCGGGCCTGGCGCCTGGCGGGAGCACGTCTGTTTCTGTTGAGCTTGACCAGGGCGAGGGCGCTGGCGCGATGGCTGCGTCGCTGTCTGCATCGCTGGGGTACTCGCGCGGGCGCGCTGGAGCGAGCAGCGTTGAGGCGCAGCTGCTGACCGGGGAGGTGTGGCCGGACTCGCGGAGGGTGTACGTTGCGGTGCAGGTGCGGGATGCGCGCGGGAGCACGCGGACGAGCAGCACGACGGTGCATGTGCGGCTTGTTGGCGGGGCGACGCTGCAGCAGGAGGTTGACACGAGCATGCCGAGTGGAACGTGCAGCACGGACAGCGGGACGGGCGCGTGCATTGCGTCTGTGGATGTGCCTGAGGCGTGGGTGACTGACGCTGCGGCGGTTGATGCGAGCCAGAACGGCGGCGGGGACGACGGCAGCGGCGCGCTGAATGTGAGCGTGGAGTATGCGCTGACGGCTGGGTTCCAGGACGCGGGGCGCGTGTCTGAGGTGCTGCTGGTGCGGCCCGAGAGCGCGTTTGACCCGAGCGGAAGCAACGGCTTGCTGATTGCGCGGGTGCCGCAGGCATCACTGAAGAGCGGCGACGAGTTTGAGGTGTCGCTCAGTGTGCAGGCGGAGCGTGCGATCAACACGTTCCGCACGAGCCTGTTTGTTGGGCCCGAGCTTGAGCTTGTGCGGTTTGAGGTTGACGAGGATGTGTGGACGGGCCAGTACGGCGTGACGGCTGATGGGCGGAACGCGACTGGGAGCTACATTCTGAGGGACCCGAAGACAGCGTCGCAGGATGCACAAACGGAGGAGCAGGCGGTTGCGACGGTTGTGGTGCGGGTACGGGACGGCGCGGGGACGAGCGCTGCAGTGCAGCCGCTTGTGTCTGTGCGGGCTGTGTACCTGAGCGACATTGACCGGCGGCCGCTGCTTGTTGGCGGCGGAGCGGAGCCTGCAACTGTGATTGTGCGGCGAGGCGGGGCTTACGGGTCTACCGACGGGCTTGCGCGTGACGGCAACGGATTTGTTGTTGTGGAGCCTGAGCGAGTGGTTGGGCTTGTTGCGAGCGCGGCGCGCGCTGAGCTTGTGAACACGGCTGTGCTGAGCGGGAGCGAGGAGACGTCTGCGCTCTCTGTGCGTGCTGTGAGCAGCTGGCGGCCTGGGCAGTTTGCAGTTGTGTCTGCGGGGAGCCCTGGGCTGGCGTGCATGAGCCTGAACACGAGCGTGTTGCTGGCGGATGCTGACTGCGGGCGCGTGCGCGTGACGGGCGCCGAGAGCGGCGGGTCGCCGTCTGTGGGCGTGAGCGTTGAGTATGGCGGGCAGTCCGCGCGGGTGTGGGTGCGCGTGTGGTACCCTGAGGAGCCGGTGCAGGTAGTGCTTGACCGGGACGTTGTGCGGCGGGTGGCGCGGTGGCAGCGCGACGCTGGGCACGATGCGTCTGACGGGTGCGTGTCGCTGGGGACAAGCCAGTTCCAGCGGGCGCGCGTGAGCGTTGTTGGGCGGTTCCGGAGCGGGGACGCTGTGAGCGCAGCGCTGAGCCTGGGCGGGCTGCTGGGGCAGTCGCAGCTTGCGGTTGTGAACCAGAGCGTGGCACGGGTTGACCCTGTTGTGTCTGGGCACGTGCAGGGCGTTGGCGCTGGGCAGACGGTGGTGCGCGTATTGAGCGCCGCGGTGAGCGGGTCCCGCGTTATCGGCGAGGCGATGCTTGAGGCGCAGGACAGCTACGTTGGGATTGTTGGGCTGGACGTTGTTGTTGCGAGCGCGGTGCGCGTGAGCGGCGGCATGAGCGAGCTTGGCAATGACCCTGGGTCGAGCGCGGAGGCGACTGTTGTGGTTGAGCGGGACGTGCTTGACTTTGAGGGCCAGCGGGCGTCTGTGTTTGTGAGCGCTGTGTTTGAGGACCTGACGCGGATGGAGCTTGGGGTTGGACGGGAGGTTCGGCTGCGGACGCTTGCGCCGGGGACGGTGCGGGTTGTCGGCAACGGGGCTGAGCCCGGGGTGATTGTTGTGCCTGGGCGCGCGGTGGATGGAAGCGGGGAGTTGATTGAAGCGATTTGGCAGGGCGGCAACGCGAACGCGGAGTGCGGCGTGCTTGAGGTTGTGCGCGGGCGCGGGTATGTGAGCGTTGCACTGCCACCTGCTGATGCAGCGCGGGCGACGGTGTCTGCGAGCCGGCTGACGTTTGCGGGGGACGCGGCTGAGACTGCTGGCGTTGCGACGAGCGCGGAGCTGACGGTTGAGCTGGAGTACCCTGACCGTGTTGTGACGGCGACGCAGGACAACCGGACGCTGATTGACCTGAGCGGGGCGATGGGCCTGGTTTCGCTTGAGGAAGGCGGAAGCACGGGGCTGCGGCTTGTGGCCAACGCGAGCAAGGCCGGGGAGCTTGGCGCCGGGTCTGTTGCGGTGATCCGGGTGAGCTTCATGCACGAGAACGTGAGCGCGACTGTGTCTGTGACGGTTGTTGCGGGCGTTGGTGTGCGGGCGGACGCGAACCCGTACCCTGCGTACAGCGGGTCGAGCGGGGTGTCTGTTCGGACGCTGCACCGGCTTGCTGGGACGACGCCGGCGGTGTACGAGGCGCTTGTGGTGCGGGCGTATCTTGCGCTGAGCAACGGACAGGAGATTGAGGTGTCGACGGCGGGCGCGCTTGCTGTGCGACAGGAGTCGGCTCAGCTGTTTGAGGGCGGGGCGCTTGTGTCGGACGTGAGCGGACAGGCTGTTGTTGACATCTCGCGCGTGACGGGCAGCGGCAGCGGCACCGCACAGAACCACGTGAGCGTGGGGACGAGCAGTGCTGGGCGCGCTGTGCTGAACGGTACGAACACAAGCGGATCGCTTGTTGTGCAGCTGCGGCTGGAGTACGCGAGCAGCGTGACATCTGCGTCGCAGGACCTTGTGGTGAATGTGACGCGGGAAGCTGCGGTTGTGGCTGCGCTGGAGGGCGTTAGTGTTGCAGCTGGGAGCACGCTGCGCGGGAGCGTTGGCGCGGAGACGACGGTGGACATGCGAGCTGTGCTTGACAGCGGGCGTGTGCTGCCGACGCTGTTCTCTGGGGGCCAGGCGCTGTATCCCGGGCTTGTTGTGTTTTCGAGCAGCGACCTGAGCGGCGCGAGCATCGGAGCGCGGAGCGGGGTAGTTCGCCTGGAAGGCAACGCGGCAGATGTTGTGACGCTGACGGCGACTGTTGACGATGGGCGCAGCGGCGGGAGTGCGGTGCGCGGGACGGTTGGTGTTGCGTGCAACCTTGATCCTGAGGTTGGGGATGCGGACATTGGGTCTGCGAGCGGGGTTGCCGTGGGCCCACTGAGGGTGGGCGAGACGGTGACGGTTCCCGTGCGCGTGAACACTGGCGGCGCAGCGCTTGGGGCGTACGAGCTTGCGGTGATGTTTGATACGACGGTGCTTGAGTTTGTGTCTGCGACGGCGAGTGTGAACGGGCTGTTTGACCGGAACGCGCAGACGGCGGGGCGAGTTGAGTTTGGCGGGACAGTGTCTGGGGACAGTGTGTCTGGCAGCGCGCTTGAGGTTGCTGAGCTTGAGTTCCGTGTTGTGGGTGCCGGGTCGAGCGTGCTGAGTGGGACTGTTGTGACGCTGAGCCAGCCTGATGTGAGCGGGACGGCGATTGGCAGCGGGACTGAGCGTGCGTTTATTGCTGGCCGCGTACCGTTTGAGGCGACGAGCACGCGCCGCCGCCGTAGCAGCAGCAGCGGCAGCGGCAGCGGCAGCGGGAAGCAGGGCGCTTTGCTTGGGGCAACTGCGGTTGACGAGGCCGTTGAAGCGCACGCGGAAGCGCGGCGACGGATGCGCCGCAACACGGGGGCACCTCAGCGGGGCGACACGAACGGCGACGGCGTGTTTGGCGTGAGCGATGTGCGGTTTGTGCTGACGTACCTTGTTGAGAAGGAGCTCAAGTTTGTGTCTGCGCGTGGGCAGGCTGTGCTTGCGCTGCATGCGAGCAAGCCGTACACGTACGATGAGCTTGACGCGGACCTGAACACGGAGCGGAACGAGGACGATGCGGCGTTCCTGAACCGGGTCAACTTTGGGCTGCTGCGGTTTGTGACGGGTGTTGGTGTGCAGGCTGTGAGCAGCGGCACGGCGTGTGAGCTTGAGGTGAGCGCTGTGCTCCTGGATAAGGGGGACGGCGCAGCGTCTGGCGCTGATACGCGGGTGTACTTTGACCTTGAGGGCGGCAGCGTGCCTGCTGGCTTGACAAGCGGGGAGAGCAGCCTTGGGCTTGAGCTGAGCACGAGCGCGTCTGTGTTCAGTGAGGGCCGGTTTGTGACGCTGAGCAAAGGGTCTGGCACGCTGAGCGGAGCGATTGTTGAGGCTGAGCTTGTGAATGCGAGCGTGGGGCTGTGGCGCGTGAGCGTGCCTGTATCGACGGTTCGCACGGACATTGGGCTGAGCGTGATCCAGGTGACGCGCGACACGCCGGAAGCGCTGTTTGTGTTTATGGGCGGACGGACGCAGGGCTCCAAGGCGTACACGGGCCAGGTGAGTGTTACGCTTGGCGCGTTTGGCGGGGACGATGTGGCTGTGAAGACACCTGTGCCACAAGGGTACAACCCGCTGCAGACGTTTGACAACACGGTTGACAGCGTGAGCTGCAAGCTTGCGAGTGGACTGTGTGCTGTGGTTCCGTGTCCTGGCGGGCAGGTGCTGGATGGCGTTTGCACGCTGTCGAACAACACGTATTGCCGGGACTATGCGATTGCCGCGGGCAGCGCTGTGATAGTCGGGGACGTTGTTCCCCAGGGCAGCGGCGCGTTTGCGGTTGTGGGCGACGGCGCGGGTGCGGGCGGCAACGCTACGATGCCGACGACGAGCGAGGACGAATGGCTGGCAAGCGTTGGCCAGAGTGGCGGGGTTGTGCTTTCGCTGGACAGCCCTGTGACGAGTGGCGACACGGACGCGAGCGGGACGTTTCGATATGGCTTCCCAGCGGGCCTGGCGCCTGGCGGGAGCACGTCTGTTTCTGTTGAGCTTGACCAGGGCGAGGGCGCTGGCGCGATGGCTGCGTCGCTGTCTGCATCGCTGGGGTACTCGCGCGGGCGCGCTGGAGCGAGCAGCGTTGAGGCGCAGCTGCTGACCGGGGAGGTGTGGCCGGACTCGCGGAGGGTGTACGTTGCGGTGCAGGTGCGGGATGCGCGCGGGAGCACGCGGACGAGCAGCACGACGGTGCATGTGCGGCTTGTTGGCGGGGCGACGCTGCAGCAGGAGGTTGACACGAGCATGCCGAGTGGAACGTGCAGCACGGACAGCGGGACGGGCGCGTGCATTGCGTCTGTGGATGTGCCTGAGGCGTGGGTGACTGACGCTGCGGCGGTTGATGCGAGCCAGAACGGCGGCGGGGACGACGGCAGCGGCGCGCTGAATGTGAGCGTGGAGTATGCGCTGACGGCTGGGTTCCAGGACGCGGGGCGCGTGTCTGAGGTGCTGCTGGTGCGGCCCGAGAGCGCGTTTGACCCGAGCGGAAGCAACGGCTTGCTGATTGCGCGGGTGCCGCAGGCATCACTGAAGAGCGGCGACGAGTTTGAGGTGTCACTCAGTGTGCAGGCGGAGCGTGCGATCAACACGTTCCGCACGAGCCTGTTTGTTGGGCCCGAGCTTGAGCTTGTGCGGTTTGAGGTTGACGAGGATGTGTGGACGGGCCAGTACGGCGTGACGGCTGATGGGCGGAACGCGACTGGGAGCTACATTCTGAGGGACCCGAAGACAGCGTCGCAGGATGCACAAACGGAGGAGCAGGCGGTTGCGACGGTTGTGGTGCGGGTACGGGACGGCGCGGGGACGAGCGCTGCAGTGCAGCCGCTTGTGTCTGTGCGGGCTGTGTACCTGAGCGACATTGACCGGCGGCCGCTGCTTGTTGGCGGCGGAGCGGAGCCTGCAACTGTGATTGTGCGGCGAGGCGGGGCTTACGGGTCTACCGACGGGCTTGCGCGTGACGGCAACGGATTTGTTGTTGTGGAGCCTGAGCGAGTGGTTGGGCTTGTTGCGAGCGCGGCGCGCGCTGAGCTTGTGAACACGGCTGTGCTGAGCGGGAGCGAGGAGACGTCTGCGCTCTCTGTGCGTGCTGTGAGCAGCTGGCGGCCTGGGCAGTTTGCAGTTGTGTCTGCGGGGAGCCCTGGGCTGGCGTGCATGAGCCTGAACACGAGCGTGTTGCTGGCGGATGCTGACTGCGGGCGCGTGCGCGTGACGGGCGCCGAGAGCGGCGGGTCGCCGTCTGTGGGCGTGAGCGTTGAGTATGGCGGGCAGTCCGCGCGGGTGTGGGTGCGCGTGTGGTACCCTGAGGAGCCGGTGCAGGTAGTGCTTGACCGGGACGTTGTGCGGCGGGTGGCGCGGTGGCAGCGCGACGCTGGGCACGATGCGTCTGACGGGTGCGTGTCGCTGGGGACAAGCCAGTTCCAGCGGGCGCGCGTGAGCGTTGTTGGGCGGTTCCGGAGCGGGGACGCTGTGAGCGCAGCGCTGAGCCTGGGCGGGCTGCTGGGGCAGTCGCAGCTTGCGGTTGTGAACCAGAGCGTGGCACGGGTTGACCCTGTTGTGTCTGGGCACGTGCAGGGCGTTGGCGCTGGGCAGACGGTGGTGCGCGTATTGAGCGCCGCGGTGAGCGGGTCCCGCGTTATCGGCGAGGCGATGCTTGAGGCGCAGGACAGCTACGTTGGGATTGTTGGGCTGGACGTTGTTGTTGCGAGCGCGGTGCGCGTGAGCGGCGGCATGAGCGAGCTTGGCAATGACCCTGGGTCGAGCGCGGAGGCGACTGTTGTGGTTGAGCGGGACGTGCTTGACTTTGAGGGCCAGCGGGCGTCTGTGTTTGTGAGCGCTGTGTTTGAGGACCTGACGCGGATGGAGCTTGGGGTTGGACGGGAGGTTCGGCTGCGGACGCTTGCGCGCGGGGACGGTGCGGGTTGTCGGCAACGGGGCTGAGCCCGGGGTGAT
>NW_004754926.1:187504-190049 GCF_000188695.1 Salpingoeca rosetta | reverse complement strand
GTCGTCGTCGTCGTCGTTGTGTCGTGTGTGTGTGTGTGTGTTGTTGTGTGTGTGTGTGTGTGTGTGTGTGTGTGTGTGTGTGTGTGTGTGTGTGTGTGTGTGTGTGTGTGTGTTGAGGGTTAAGGGTTGAGAATGGCGTTGCTATGCAATGTGCTTCGTCTTCAGCCTGCGTAGTCGTGACCAGCACTTGCGAGTTGTGCTGAACTGGCAATGCCATCCATTGCGGTGATTGCGTGTGATTATTGTTCGAATGGGTTGTGTGGGCTGACGTTGCTTTTTGTTGCTTGCGGGCTGCTTTGACTATTGCAGGAGGTACTACCCGAGTCGCATACGTGGGCGCGGCGACCAACAGCATGGGGCAGCCGCGCATTTGGGCACATGATCCCCAACAAATCCATGGAGGGCACGCTTGCTGACTCGAATGCGTCAAATTCTTCGGAATCTGATTTCGCTGACGAATTGGAGGACGATGACTACGACGACAGCGATGTTGGCCGCCCACCGGTCAAGGCGTTCCTGGACCTGCTGCTCATTGACGCTGGCGCTCTGCTTGACATGCTAAGCGCGCACTGGGGCGGACAGGCCCGCGCGCCCGTGAGCGGCCCGGAGCAGAATGCCGACGACACGAGCGAGTTTGAGATGATTCTGGATGAGGCTGGCCTTGGCGATGGCGAGACAGGGTTGGAGCACGATGGCGAAGTGCTTGATGAAGGGCCTGTCACAGACCCGTTTGGGTTTGTGGTGGAGCGCGTGAACCCTGTTGCGCATGGGTACCTCGACATCTCCTTTGGGCCGCAGCAAGTTGATCAGCTTGCGCTGCAGGACGTGAACTTGGCGCTGCGGCTGGCGGCTGTGGAGAACAGCATCTCGCACATCAGCGCGTTGATCGAGAAGGGTGCGGTGGCCAACGGAAGCGACCACAACCGCGAACTGAGTGCCGTGCACCTTGCGGCCAAGCACGGCTGCACGCAGGTGCTGAAGAAGCTTGCAAAGCACACGACCATGAATCTGCGGTCGCCCATCTCCCACTCCACCCCGCTCCACCACGCCGCGTTGGCCGGGCATGTGAGCGCTGTTCGCTGGCTGCTGTCGCACGGAGCTGAGGTGGACGCCGTGGAGTGCCAGGGCTTCTCTGCGCTGCACTTTGCTGCCATGCGCGGGCATGTTCAGGTTGTTCGGCTCCTGCTGGAGCACGGTGCGTCGAAGACGTGCGTGGACCGCACGCTCATGTGGCTTCCGCTGCACTGCGCGTGCATGGGTGGCCATGTTGAGACGGCGCTGCTGCTGCTGTCACCTGCGCCATGCGCCGAGGTGCACACGGTTGACATTCGCGGACGCACCCCCCTGCACCTGGCGGCCTTTGGTGGATCGCTGGAGTGCACGCGTGCGCTGCTGCAATATGGAGCAGACGTTGACGCTGAGGACCAAGATGGCGCATTGGCAGTCGACATTGCACGGCGCCGGCGCCATGGCGCCGTGGTGGCGCTGTTGGAGCAGCAACAACAGCGCTCGCTGCTGCCAGACTATCTGCATGCGCCGCACGACTTGTACAGCGATGACGAGTCGGTGCATGAGGACTATCACCACGGTGTGGGCCATGAGCAACAGCAGCAATCAACATTGCCGGTTTACCTGCATGTGCCGTCGGATTTGCACAGCGAGGACGAGTCTGTGCACGGTGGGCTGACGCCGACCGAGAGCGAAGACGAGGAATGGGAAGAGGAGGAAGAGGAAGAACAAGAGGAAGAACAAGAGGAGGAGGAAGAGGAAGAGGAAGAGGAGGAGGAAGAGGATCAGCAGCAGGCGGAGCTGGACATGCTCATGCAAATGGGATCCTTCTCGCAAGGCAACAGCACCACTGAAGGTGCAGGCAATGATGATGGCGACGACGACGTGTTGGACTTGGATGCTCTCGCTGACGCTGACTTCGATGAAGATCGAGCGAATGAGTCCGAAGATCGCGGCTACCGGCTAACAGGGTCTGACGACGCACTGCAGCGGGGCGAAGAAGACATGTACGACAACGCCCAGCTTGCAGCTGACAGGCTTGCAGCTGAGGTTGAGGAAGAGCTGGAGCAAGCCCTTGGGCTTCTGCAGCGCCTGAGCGATTCCGTTGCGGGCGCGGAGGCACAGCGCCAGTGGGAGTTACAACGCCTGCTGGTAAAGTCGAGGGAGCAAGAACAAGCGGCAAGGCTGCGTGCTGAAGAGGAGGAACAGCGGCGGCCTGGCCGTCTTGGGCAGTTTGACTTCAGCATTCGTGAGCGCGAGCGACAACTGCGAGATGTGGGCAAGCTGCCGCCACACATGCTCGCGTTGTTCGACCCCAACAACGAACATTGATGCGCGTGTGTTTGAAAGAGTGTGGGTGAGTGGAAGGGTGAGAGTTTGAGAAAGTGTGTGTGTGAGTGAGTGAAACAGAGAGAGAGAGAGAGAGTGTGTGTGTGTGTGAGAGAGTGGGGAGAGAGAGAGAGAGAGAGAGAGAGAGAGAGAGAGAGAGAGTGTGTGTGTGTGTGTGTGTGTGTGTGTGTGTGTGTGTGTGTGTGTG
>NW_004754926.1:182385-186907 GCF_000188695.1 Salpingoeca rosetta | reverse complement strand
GAGAGAGAGAGAGAGAGAGAGAGAGAGAGAGAGAGAGAGAGTGTGTGTGTGTGTGTGTGTGTGTGTGTGTGTGTGTGTGTGCGTGTGCGTGCGTGTGTGCGTGCGTGCGTGTGTCGTTCATCTGGTTGCACTTGTTCATAGGTAGCCTCCTTGTTTGATTTGTGTGTTTCGTTCTTTGTTTGTTGATGGTAACGTTGTTGCCTCGATACGAGCGTTTAATGCGTGTTCAAGTGTTGATTGAGACCTGTGTCTTCACGGCAAGGCATTTGCATCTGTGCGCAAGTGCGCTGGAGTGTCTGTCTGTGCCTGTAGTGCTTGCAAGACGCGTTGTTTGAGCGGCTCGTCGACCTTCATCTGGTTCAGAGCGCGCACCTGTACATCAAAGTCATCTCCATCCGAGGACAGCAGTTGCACAATCTGGTGGTGCGTGGTTTGTGGTGTTGAGGGGGGAGGGGGCGAGGTCGAAGAAGGGAGGAGAGGGAGAGATGGACAAGGCAGGGTACAGCAGAGTAGCAGAAGACATGACGCGGACGGTATCAGTTGCGGTAGCCACGATGTTTGCGCAGCATTGGTGTAGAGGGGTGACAAACGAGGAATGACGAGAGCATGTCGAAGAAAACAGCAGCAACAATGTAGTGACGACAAGACATGAGAAGAGACGCAGTCGAAGTGAAGGGATGACACGAGTCATTCATTGGGATTGCACAGGGACTGGTGGCCAAGACAGGAGCAAGGAGCAAGTGGCGGCGAACACGGCAACAGCTGCAACAACAACGGTGGCGGAAGTGAGAAGGGAAGGCCAGCGCATGCCCTTCTTGCCCGCGGTGTTGGCAAGAGACGATACCATGTTGACGTCGGCGTCGCTGTCCGGCTGAAACGGAGCGGCTTCATCTTCCTGCTCCTGTCCTTCGTGACGATGACGTGTGTCGTGGGACAGCGACTTGAATTGCGCCATCCATGTCCTGTCAATGTGGTCCTTAAGCCGCCATACCCACCTGTGTTGCGCAAGAAAGGTCACATGCGGTATTGGCGTGAGGAGGAAAGTGTTGGAAGGGGAGGGGTTTTTGAATGGTCACTCAATCATGGGTGGTGTTGTGGTGATGACCGTGGTTGTAGTGGTGCTGTGGGCACGGTGGTGTGTGATTGTGGGCCTGGCTAAACCATGATCCAGCCCACATACTCGCGTTTTCGCGCGCGCAAACAACAAACACAATTGCACACGTGCAGTAACCCCGCGCACCTGCCCTTCATGGTGATGTTCCACTTTGTTCCGATAGCGGCGCCATCGCCCGTGATGAGCAGCGACAGAAAATCCGACTGGGGCTGATATCGCTTCAGCCTGGTGAGATGCACACACGCACCAGCCATGTTGGAACACGTGTGTGTGTGTGTGTATGTGTGTGTGTGTGTGTGTGTGTGTGAGTGTGAGTGAGTAAGAATGTGAGTGAGTGTGTGTGTGTGTGTGAGTGAGTGTGTGTGTGTGTGCTATTGGGTGGGGCACAACATGGCTGTTCAGTGTGGAAATTGCGTTTCGCACCTTTGTGTCTCCTTGTTCAGCACTGCCTTGAGGTTGTGCACGAGAATGGGGCCCTCTCTGCACCGCATAACAGAGCAATGCATGACACACACGTGCGTTTGTGTTTGTCTGTCAAGCACACGCAGGCATACGCTCGTGCACATGGGTCAGTCGTAAATGTGTGTGCGTGTGAGCGTGTGTGCGTGTGAGCGTGTGTGCGTGTCACACCTGACAGCGTAGACGCCGGCCTTTGGTGGAAACTCGCCATTCCAGGCATCAAACGAGTTGCAGTCGCCGACTGCAAACAGATTGTTGTAACCAACGACCTTCGAAGCACGAAGCGCAGGCCGTTGAGGTGTAAGCAGAAGGACGTCACGTGCACGGTAACGTGCGTGTCGAGCGAGTGGGTGTGAGTGTGTGAGTGAGGGAGTGAGGGAGTGAGTGTGAGTGAGGGAGTGAGGGAGTGAGTGAGTGAGTGGGTGAGTGAGTGGGTGAGTATGAGTGTGAGTGTGAGTGTGAGTGTGAGCGAGTGAGTGAGTGTGGGTGTGAGTGAGTGTGGGTGTGAGTGAGTGTGGGTGTGTGCCTGTGTGAATGAGAGTGTGCGCTGCACCTGCAACGTTGTGTCGACGCGAATGAAACCACGCTCGTCCTTGGGCAGTGACGTGTCTGTGACCCATGCATGCGGGGCGGCGCCTCTGCATGATGCAATTGCATGGAAACAGGTGCCGTCAACCACATGAAGCTAGGTAGGACTCTTCACACCAGCACACGACACACAGCACGCAGCACGCAACACGTAACACGTAACACACGATGTATGACACACGACACCCGACACCACCACTACCACCACAACAGCGTCTTCGTTGCCACAGGGCTCACGTTGCCACAATCAGGAGATCGGCCGGGTGTGTGCTGCCGTTGGTATCAACGACAACGTGCTCCTCCTCGCGATAATCGACAATCGCGCAGTTCTCCTTCACCTGGCGGACCGTACAGCAGTAGGTAAGTGAGTGAGGGAGAGTGAGTGAGTGGGTAAGTGAGTGAGTGAGTGAGTGAGTGAGTGATTGAGTGGGTGGGTGGGTAAGTGAGAGAGAGAGAGTGTGTGTGTGTTGTGTGGCGTGTGTGTATGTTTACGATGCGTCTGTGTGTGTGTGTGTGCATGACGAGCGATGCAGTGAATGGCATGGCGTACGTTGATATGTTTTGAGTGCAGCGAGGCCATGGTCTTTCGGATGGTGGATCGAGCGTAACTGAAGCGCAAAGACCGATGTAGCATGTTCGAGATCGCTGTGGCACACTCCAACACATTGTGGGACGCATGCAGAAGCATTTCTGGATACAAGACCAACGTTGGTGCCACGACACAGTGCCAACACGAAGAGCCACACAACTGGCGACACACACACACACACACACACACACACACAATGACAATCGAGTTGAGAGTGATCGCACTTTCGTGCTTGGGCATACTTTCGAAGAATTGGCGATGAGCGGGACATGAGTGTGACGTTTGCCGGCTGCCCAAGTGTCTCCCTGGAGACGCGCCCTCAACAGTGAGTATTCCTGCGGCTGAAACAGCGTGCGTGCATGTGTCTGTATATGTGCATGTGTGGGTGGGCGTGTACTGTGCACTGTGCACTGTGCACTGTGCACTGTGCCTGTTCGCCTGTGTGTCTGTCTCCTTGAGTATGTTTGTCGAACATCAGAGCACCCTGACCTTGCTTGGCGGTTGACTGCAAATGCGAGCTCGACCCCAGCTGCACCGGCGCCGATGACGACGATATTCGGTGTCGTGTCCTGAACCTTGAACATGGCGAGTGCTGTACTGATCTGCATCCAGCCCCAGCACCCACGAGAAACAAGCAACGGACAGTGAGGAGGGAGGGAGGAAGGTGAAGGTTGTGCGCGAGGCGTGCGTGAGTGTGTGTTACATGTGAGTGTGTGTGTGAGTGTGTGTGTGTGTTGTTATGTTTGTGTGTTCTTGTCTCTGTCTGTGTTGTTGTGGTTGTTATGTTTGTGGGTTCTTGTCTCTGTCTGTCTGTCTTGGTGTGTGTGTGTGTGTGTGTGTGCCGAAAGTCTACCTTCGTGTTGAGGTCGCTGATGGGCCGAGTGAAGACAACATGGCGACACGCGCTCACATCTGACCGAAAGGGATTCCTGGCGAAAGAAGAGCGGGTGGCACACGCAGTATGGGATGCGTGAATCGCAATGACGAATACAACGAGCACAAGCACACCTGATGACCCAACAACATGCAAACAAAAGATAGTCCACCAGTATTGCTCCGCCTCGCAAGCGCTTGCACCTTGTGCATGAGCCGACGTCGATTGATGCAAAGTCATACGTGATGCTCTTGCTTTCCTGATTCCTGTCGGTGTAGCTGATCTTCCGCTCCTCTGCGTTGATGTCAAACACCGTGCCTGCAACATGTGTTGGGTGTAGATACGGTGGCGGTGAAGGAACGAGAGAGGGGTGGCGTAAGTGCTGTTCCACATCTGTCTGTCTCGTGCTGCTGCGGCGACATACCTTGGATGAATGTCCAACCATAGTGCCGGCACAGCTCCGGGAGGCTCACTTTACATTGGTCATCATCATACATCCCCTGCAGCCAATGGTGGACAAGGGTGGAAGCCGTACGCACGTGGGAGCGCGTGCGTATGTACACACTGGCCAGTGAGCTATGGAGCAGCAAAGGAACCTGGTGCAGAAGGAGGGCTTCAATAGACAGAAGATGTTGTTGCGCATGATGCAGTGCGAAGTGCACATTATGCAGGGCAAAGTGCACATCATGCAGCGCAGCGAAACCCATGCAGTCAACACGCGGTACACACCGCCACGTGGCCAGGAATCATGCCACTGTAATACGCGGAAGCTGCATTGGCGATGAGCACAACATCCAGTGTATCGGAACGATGAACCTCAGGCAGAACCTAAGCGTTGGTGGTTGCACGAGGAGGACAAGACATGCACGTGAGCGCGAGCGCGTGCACGTGTGACGTT
>NW_004754926.1:174885-179885 GCF_000188695.1 Salpingoeca rosetta | reverse complement strand
ATGATGCGTGTGTGTCTCTGTGTGTGTATGTGTCTGTGTGTCTGTGTGTGTGTGTGTCTGTGTGTGTGTGTGTCTGTCTGTCTGTCTGGCTGGCTGGCTGGCTGGCTGGACTGGCTGGCTGGCAGACACTCTTGCAATCAAATGCAAAACTCCCTGTTCAAGTCACCTTCCCAACAACATACTCCTCATTCACACACGCACGCACACACATGCACGCACACGTGTGTAGGAGAGGATTGCAGCGCTGCGGCAAGAGCCCGGGTACATTGAGAGCGTGCTGGCCCAGGGAGCCGAGCAAGCGAGGGAGAGGGCAGCAGCCACCATGGATGAAGTGAAGCAGGTGGTGGGACTGTCGGGACTCAACGCTCCAGCGAGCGACAGTGTGCAATAAACATAAACGCAAACAACACACCTAAAGTGCCACGGAAGGTGTGTGGGAGACAAACATGCAAAGTCGCATCAAACGTACACACACACCTCGCGCAGACCTCGGTCCCTCAACTCTCGGTTGCGGTTCAGCCGCTGCAGGAAGTCAGACAGCTTGGGCGTGTGTCTTTCGTGCGTCGTTGTCGTCGGCGTCGGCACCGTTGTCACCGTTGTCGGCGTCGCTACCATCATTGCCGTCATTGCCGTCATCGCCATCGCCTTCCTCGTTGCTTCGGGACTTGCCTTCCTTGGCACGCAGAAAGCCGTGCTTCTTCATGTAACTGCAGGTCACGCGGTGTGCGGCGTTCCAAGCTGCTTTGTCGTAGGTGCTGGTCAGGGGATCTCTCTTGATCTCGAGGATGCCTTGCTCCTCCAAGTACTCTGTCAACTGGACAGCGGTCACGCTCTGGTGCTTCGCCCGTTTCCCCTCAACGAAGTCATGGACCAGTGCGATGACGCTGCTGCTCTCCGGAATGCGTTTCCCCTTGGCGTGCTTGCCCCGCTCGTTCTCCATGGCGAAGGAGGCCGGTGGCTTTCCACCGTTCTGGCGTTTGAGCTCATTCCAGCGACTGAAAATCGAGCCCACGGTCGATCTCGAATAGCCCAGCAAGTCTGCCACCTCCTGCTGTACCGTGGTCTTCTTCGGGGCCCCTCTGCTTGGCTGTTGTCGTCGTTGTTTGAGCTTGAGGTACAGGTGCACGATGCACAGACATTCCTCCGTGGACAGCGCCTTCCTCCCGCGCATCTTCTTGATCGCTCCCATGTCCTTGGCAAAATCTTCACGTGACATCTTTACTGGTGTTCCCCGTGAACTGGAATAGCTTCCCACCGTTGTCTTGGCCCGCTTAGACCGCCTTCCCGTCGCTACACCATCACAAACATCGCCCGTCTTACTGCTGGCCGCCACTGCTGCTGCATCTGCTGCTGTCGTTTTGGCGCTTTCCATGCTCGCTGTCCTTCCTGCTTTGATGAAGATTCGACAATGATTCCCAACGAATTTCTTGCCTTGAACTGGCATCGTGTATTGTCTGAAGTTTGAACATTCACAAGCAATCGCGCAAAGCCTGAAGACTGCTGACGTGAGGTCACAACAAGGGCGACCTAACGTGGGGATGGTATTCGTCCACGTCAAACAGCAGCTTGCGGCGTTTTGGCGGCTGCTGGTTTGGTGGCGGGCTGCAGTGGTTTTTGAGGAGAAGGGTGAAGGGAAACAGCGTGAATACATACCATGAGCAGTTTGTGTGTCTGTGTGTGTGTGTCTGTGTGTGTGTATGTGTGTGTGTGTGTGTGTCTGTCTGTCTGTGTCACACGACCTGCCTCCCTGCCTGCCTGCCTACATGTACGTGTATCAGAGCCAATAAACCACACATACACATACGTGCAGCAAGTCAACTCAAGCAAGTCCCCCGTGTCCATTGAAGTGTCTCACCTCTGCAGAAGGGAGAAGGCGCCTGTTCCAACCTTCATCGGCTTTCCAACAATGATACATTCACTCACACCCTCAATCGGGTCCTGTGTCGCCGCAAGAAGGGCGGGAGAGGAAAGGCACAGGGGAGACAGAGAGAGAGAGAGGGGGTCGCTGTTGAGGGACAATGTGTTGAAGAATCACAACGATTCGGGGAAGATAATGCGAGCGTTCACTACACACAAACACACACACACACAACACACACACACACACAACACACACACACACACACGCAACACACACACACACACACGAGCACATACCGTTGTGCCACGCATGGCAGCGTCGAACAAGTGGTCGATGGTCTTCTCAAAGGACGCGAGCATAAACACGCTGTCCTTCATCTTTGCAATCCCAAATCGTGTGATGCCAAGCACTTCACCCTGCATGAAGAGATAACGAAAACGAACACACAGACACACACACGCACGCACGCACGCACACACACACACACACACACACACACACACACACAGACACACACACACACAGACACGCACGCAGACACACACACGCGCGCACGCACGCATGCGCGCGCATTTTCATATCCAAACATGAGCACCGGAAGTTGAAGTAGAGCAGCATATCGCATTCTTGTTGCACCAGCAGCACACAGCGCACACACGGGCGCACCCCACAACCACCAACTCCATCATCATCGCCATCATCATCGCAGTCACATCCACCACCACTGCGACCCCTGCGACCACTGCGCATACCTTGAAGGTCATGAGGTCGCCCATGAGCATGGTGTGGCGTGGATCGATGCTGATGCCGTAGTTTGACATGACATACTGCACCTGGTCCATGATCACCTGTCGTGCCGCCTCAATACCAAGCGTCTTCTCCACCTCCATCACGTGGTTGCACTTGACCTTCTCCCCAAGCACACCTGAATTCCAGTGGCGATGTGCGTGTGCTGTTGTGTGAGTATCGGTGTGGAGGGTGATGCAAGCACAGGAATAATGCAACAGGTGTCGTAAACGTGTACTTGAATACGGTGTCACACAAACACACAGCACACACACACACACACACACACGCAGCGAGCACTGACCCAGCGTTGACATGACGCCGCGCATGTTGGTTCCGTCGATAAATAGTTTGTGCACACCGCCCTCGTCGTTCACAATCGCGCGGCTGCAGACGAAGGTGGGAAGTGGAAGTGACGTTGAAAATAATTGTGAGTGAGTGATTGTAAGGCAGAAGGAGAGAGCAGACACACACAAGTGTGGAAACAAAACAAGCAAAACAAACAAACAAACACACAAAGCAGCCAACAAACGCACTTGACGTTTTCAAGCCCCTGCACGACGACGGTACCGAGCTTCTGCTGCAGCGCTTGCAACAGATGCACGGGGTTGGACGGTTTGCGCGTGTCTGGGCGCGGGTACACGTGGAAGAGGCTGGCACTCTTGATATCGACGTCGTTTGGCTTGACCTTGAGCTTGCGGTCAGACACGATGCGGAACACAACGCCCTGCACGTCAATCTCCAGGAACAGGTTGGCGATGCGCTGAAGATCAAGCTTCACCGCAACGTACGACTCGTTGTCGCTGCAGAATATGCGCACATACTCCGCAACCTGCAGCAGCAGCCACACGTCACGGCCCACGGTGGTGGTGGTGGTGGTGTGTGTGTGTGTGTGTGTGTGTGTGTGTGTGTGTGTGTGTGTGTGTGTGTGTGTGTGTGTGTGTGTGTGTGTGGTGGTGGTAGTGGTAATGTGCGTGTGTGTTTTGTTTGGGGAAGCAACAGCAGGAAGGTAATGAACGTGAGCAAGGGATTGTACGTTGGAGCAGGTAGACCGGCGAGGTATGATGAATGCCAAGACAGCAAAGCCTTGACTGAAACACACACACATTCACACACACACACACATTCACACACACACACACACACACACATTCACACACAAGCACGGTGCTGCCGCTTGCTGTGATGGTCGCGCACCTCCTCGAGGGTGATTGTCTCGATCCTGCCCTTGACGCGTCGCGCATATGCGGCGTTGTCGGCCTCCTCCAGCGGCGCCTCAATCACGGGCGTGCTGATCTTCTTCGCCGCGTTGATAATCTCCTGCTCAAGTGCCGATGGAGTGAGTGAGTGAGTGAGTGAGTGAGTGTGTGTGAGTGAGTGAGTGAGTGAGTGAGTGAGTGTGTGTGTGTGTGTGTGCATGTATGTGTGCACAGCTGAGGGAGCAACAACACAATGCCAGCAGTGACAGCGAGATGTCATGCATCAGCAAGCAAGGCACGGACCTTGATGCGCGGAACACCGAGCGTCACGTTCATGGCAGCGACACCAGCGAAATGGAACGTCCGCAGTGTCATCTGATCGTTGGCAAACAAGGGTGTATGCGTGCGTGTACATGTGCATGCGTGCGTGTGAGCGTAATCAAGGCATGCGTGGTCGTGATCAAGGCAACTGGTCATGATTACAACAGCTACAATACAACACAACTCAACAATAAACCAAGCATGTTAACCATGGTCCCATGAACCACAGACCTGTGTTCCCGGCTCGCCAATACTCTGCGCAGCAATGGCGCCAACAGCGGTGCCAGGTTCCATCACACATCCGAGGAACTTGTGCAGCGCCGCGTCAACAAACGCCTCAAGCTGCGTCGCCGTCAGTCCGTCAATGCTGTCACACAGCTGTCATCGTGGCAGTAATACACGGAGATGTGTGTGTGTGTGTGTGTGTGTGTGTGTGTGTGTGTGTGTGTAGAACGATGGCGTGAATCATTGAGCGGTTGTGAACACAACAAACGTGCAGTTGCACGAAGAAGACGGCAGCTCGCGCACAGAAAAACGCACGCACACACACACACACACACATCACACATACACACATGGATGTGGGACTGACCCGCTGTGCATTGGGGTCCTTCATTGTCTCGGGTCCGTCTGTGCAGGGCTCCAGATCCAGTCGCTGCCGAACAGCGGCGATGTTGTCCGCTTTCTTGTGCAGAAACGCGCGTAGCGTCTTCAGGAAGAAGTGCTGCAAACACACACACACACACACACACAAGCGAAGCAAAGGTGCATGCAAATGTGGATGTGTATTTGGATGTACACGCGTGAATATGTGTGAATGTGTTAACATGTGA
>NW_004754926.1:171690-172979 GCF_000188695.1 Salpingoeca rosetta | reverse complement strand
CACACACACACACACACATGTGCACGAGTGGAGAGGGACAGAGTGACATGAGCAATCAAACAAAAGCGTTGCAAGGAGATGCAACTGGGTGCGAGCGAGTGCGGGCATGCATGTGTCATGTGGGTGTGTATGGATGTATGCGTGCGTCTGTGCGTGTGTGCATGTGCCTTTGTGCACTGATCCCTGCTTGCATGCATGTGTGTGCTCTCACCTATGCCGATGGAGAAGCCGCGGTTCATGAGGAAGCGCGTGGTGAGTTTGCTCAGTCGCTTCATACACTGCAGGCCGCCCACGCAACAACGCAGAATACCGACACGTGAGATGAACGAAGAAAGCGGTGGATGCAGGCGCGAAACTCCACCACAGGGAACGGCGCACCATGGACGCACAATGCATCCACACGCATGTGCACGCACATACACACAAAATACACGCGCGCACACACACGCACACGCACACGCACACGCACACACACACAAGCACGCACGCCGCATGCGGACCTCTGCAGCCTTTGGTGCGCCGTAGTGACAGAGGAGCGCGTAGAAGATGCTGGACTTGCTCTCCCCAATGATGCCCTTGTCGAGGAAGCCGGACAGCAGCTGCGATTTGCGGATGAGAACAAAGCCATCCTCGGGGCACAGCGTCTTCTCCCCAAGCGTCGGCTTTCCACCAAACTGGGGAGAAGGGCGGGAAAAATTGTGTGTGCGTGCGTGCGTGCGTGTGTGTGCGGTGGTGGTGGTGGTGATGATGATGGCGGTGGTGAGACAGAGATGTGTGTGTGTGTGTGTGAGAATGGGTGAGTGTGACAAGAACACACACGCACACACAACACAGGCATGTAGCATGTATGCAAAGCAATGCGTGTGGATATGTGCGGGTAAGGAAGCGTGCACATGCCAACACCAACACATCCCACCTCCTGTTTCGCGTAGTCCTTGTCGTAGGAGCGGTTGTTGGCCTGGAGATAAATCTCAGTGGGATCGAACTTGTTCGGCTTCAGAAGCAGCGAAATCACCTGCTTGCCTGTGTAGTACATACACGCATACACAGTCACATACAGACACAAACAGACACACACACACGCAAGACAACAAGTTGTGCATGTATTTAACAGTTGGCGACGTGGCACAGATGCGTGGTTGGTGGTGTGAGCAATCCAGGCCGAGTGGGGGAGGGAGGAAGAAGCCCGACCAACGCATGCACGTACACATGTGCGCGCGCGCGTGTGTGGTTGCATCAATATGCATACTCGTGTGTCTTTGTGTGCATGTGCGTTTACCTGTCCAAAG
>NW_004754926.1:170351-171356 GCF_000188695.1 Salpingoeca rosetta | reverse complement strand
TGAGGAGATACGCGCCCGTGATGAAATCCTGCGTCGCAGCAATCAGCGGCTTGCCATTGCACGGCGTGCACAGGTTGTTCGTGGTCTGACGAAGCAGCAACAGATGTGATGGGATGGATGCGTGGTGAGGTGACCGCACAGTGCCGTGAAAGAGACGTGAGGGTTTGGGTGTTGAAAGGCGGGTGAACGGAAAGAATTGTCCACAAAAGTCCAGAGCCCCAAACACTCACAAAACAAGATACGAAAGCAACTGTCAACAACAACAAGCACACACACCACCACCACCACCACTTCCACCACGTGTGTGTGTGTGTGTGTGTGTGCTTGTGTGTGTGTGTGTGCTTGTGTGTATGTGCAGTGCGCCGACTCACGAGCATGAGCTCTGCGGCCTCGGCGCGCGCCTCCTCCGTCTGCGGGACGTGAAGATTCATCTCATCGCCGTCGAAATCGGCGTTGTACGGCTTGCACACGCACTCGTTGAAGCGGAACGTGCGCCACGGTCGCGGCTTTGCCTGCAGGGGCAGACGAGTGGATGTGTGCAGAGGGATGTGGACACGAGAGAGTGTGTATGCGGATGAGTATGTGTGTGTGTGTGTTTGTGTGGAGGTGCAGAGGTGATTGAGGCATTTCATTGAGTCTTGAACACCACCACCACCAACATCACCAACCACCCAATACCAACACCATCAAGACGAGCAACACCACTGCCAACATTCAACAGCAGCATGCACGCACCTTGTGGCACATGATGCTCATGCGATGGAGAGATGGCTGGCGGTTG
Organism: Salpingoeca rosetta; assembly: GCF_000188695.1. Classification (NCBI taxonomy): domain Eukaryota; class Choanoflagellata; order Craspedida; family Salpingoecidae; genus Salpingoeca; species Salpingoeca rosetta. Next base: position 170,575 of record NW_004754926.1, on the reverse strand, counting down.
AAGAGGACGTAATCCCCCTCAAGAAGATGGCGCAGGACTTTATCGCCGATGCTCAGATTGCGCGCAAGCTGAAAAGACAATGCACGGCATGCACAGTTGGTGGGAGTGAGTTGGCGAGTGGTAGTAGTGAGTGAGTGGTGTGAGTGTGCTGAATGGGTGGTGAATGGGTGGTCGATGAGAGAGTGAGTGGTGTGATTTCTCATGGTGCATGTTCACGATGCAAG
>NW_004754926.1:165891-167282 GCF_000188695.1 Salpingoeca rosetta | reverse complement strand
AGCACCGCCATCAGCAGTGCAGAGCAGGAAACACCCAACGCCAACACACACAAACACACACACCCAACACAAGCAAAAACACACCCAACACAAGCAAAAACCCAAACACACACAAGCATGTGAGGCGTAGGCACGAAACATAGCGAGTTCTGTGCCTATCTAGACCTGTGAGGCTGACGGAGATTGGGTCTTCGCTGGAGGACGTGGCCGATGCATCGCGCATAACCGACGGGCGAATGCATCCGGGCGGGCAGATGATGCTCGTCAGCAGCAGCGACTCCGGCCGCGCGCCAAGGTCCAATATGAGGCAGTCGCTGTCGGGGATGTTGCGAAAGAGCTCGAGCACGCGGAGGGGGTTGAGGACATCCTGTGCGCGATCCTGGCGCAGCAGCGAACGCAGACCGTCCACCTCCTCAGCCGCGGCGGCCAGCTCATCGTGCAGCCGTGTCTGGTGGTGGTGGTGGTGGTGGTGATGATGATGAGTCGTGAGTGATGGTGATGATGGTGATGATGGTGGTGGGTGGTGGGTGGTTGATAAGCATGAGGAAGTGGGGCAGAGCACTGTGTAGCACACTCGCACGACAAGCACCGAGCCGCATGTACAGGGAGCTCATGCAAAAAATAGCTACAGGCAGCAACACCGGCAGATTCAACATGGGTGGGACGATCGCGTTCTGCCTCGTGCTTCTTGACATAGAGCTCGTGTACAATCTTCATGGGCGGGACCTTCTTGACAGTCGCGTTTTGTGCGCCGCAGTGGGGGCAGCGCAGCGTCTTCTTGCACAGGTCGCCCGCCTACGATGATGGTTGTGGTGGTGGTGGTGGTGGCGGTGATGGTGATGATGGTGGTGGTGGTGGTGGATATGGTTTGAATGAATTGGGATGCCACATAGAGGAGGAGGGGAGGTCAGTGGAGAGGAGAAAGGGAGAGCAGTGCAAAAAGAGTGCAAAGGTGCACGCTTTCATACATTCTCAGACTGCGCGTGTAAGCTGCAGTGTACCTCTTTGATGATGGCCTGGCGCTGGTTTGACTCGAGGTGAGGGGCAAGCAAGCGGTCCGTGTAGGTGAAGAGCAGGTCATCCGTCATCAGCACGCGGCTGCACGTCTGCGTCGCAATGCAAGTGGCGCAGGAAGGAGGGCGGATGTGGCAGATGATGACGGCGAGAGTGATGAGAATGCGGTAATTGCGGTTGTCGTAAATGCGCAAGCACAGGTGCAAACTTACGCACACACACACATACACTCACACACACATACACATACACTCACACACACACACACACAAACACACACACACACAAGCACGAGCAAGCACGCTCCCACGCGTACAACGTGCACACCTTGCAAATGCGCTGCAAGACGTTGACGGTGGCCTTGAAGTAGCCAATGT
>NW_004754926.1:136493-151493 GCF_000188695.1 Salpingoeca rosetta | reverse complement strand
CCAGCGCATGCTGATGTGTCACAGCAGGGCGGACCATCGCCAACACCATCGGCAGCGCGGTCCACTCCTCCGGCCCCGAAGGTTGCATCACCATCCTCACCATCATCATCATCCTCATCAGCGGCAACGACAGCAGCAGCAAAGGACACGGGTTCGACTGGTGCAGTAGTGAAATCATCGACAATGACGATGACAAGTGGCAAAACGTCGCAGCAAGCATCCAGCACACCGACAAGAGCCTCCTCAACACCTTTGGCAACAAAGGCACGGCCACCACCGCTGTCCATGTCAATCCCTGCACATGTGTCCACGAAAGAGGAGGAGACACCGCGCACGCCCAAGATCAGAATCACCTTCTCAGCGTTCAAGGTAGAGGTGTGTCTGTCGATCTGTGTGTCTGTGTGTGTGTGCGTGTGTGTCTGTGTGTGTCTATCTGTGTGTCTGTGTCTGTAACACTGTGTGTCTGTGTCTGTAACACTGTGTGTGACACTGTGTCGCTGTGTGTCTGTGTGTCTGTGTCTGTAACACTGTGTGTGACACTGTGACAGCCCTCGGCACACACGCGCTCTTGTATGAGAGCCGTTCCCCCCCCCGCCCCCACGCGACGTTTTGTGGTGGTCACTGACGTGCGTACGTGCGTGTGTGTGTGGCTTTGTGCACTGTTGACAGGGGACGGGTGACGGTAGCCTGGGTGGCGCTGACTTTGATGGCGGACAGAAGAAGAAGAAGAAAAAGAAGAAAAAGAAGAAGAAACACAAGCACGAGCGCGACCGCTATGATGACAACGACGACGTCGACGATGATGGCGATGATGATGACGCTGCGCCGTTCTGATCAGTTTGGAACATGGTGAAAGGCCACCAAGTGGCGACTGTGATTGTAGAAAATTGTATAAAAACATCACCGATTTTCGAAGAATAAACTGTTTGTGGTGTCGGGAGCAGTCCATTTTGGCGGAACTTGAGGCACATCCACAAGCACCCACCCACCGCCATGAACAGCATCGCCGCGTTGTGTCACTTTTGTGAACTGCACGGCCCGCAGATTCTACTGACAACAACAACACACCATCTGGCAAGCACGGACCCGGCTGATTTTGTGCAGCAGCACCTGGTTGAACAAAGACAGCAGAAACGGCGGCAACAGAGGCAGCAAGCACAACACCACCAGCATGGCATGAATGGGGACGCAGCGGAGCAGTGCATGCGCGGGCGCACGAGCTCCAGTGGCAGCATGACGCTGGCGGAGGCCATGTTTGCTCGAAACCGCGGTGCTTCGTTCAGTGTTACCAGCATCAACAATGTGGAAGATAACGACGATGATGCTGACGCTTATGTCGGTGGTGTCAATGTTGTTAATGATGATGGCGATGGTGACTGGAGCGCGGATGCAGGGCAGTCGCTCACTGGAAGGCCGTTGACTGAGCTGCCCGCACGTACACGACCGTTTTACTCTGCCCCGACATCTCCACAGCAACGGAGACGCGCAGGCTGCGGAACAAGGGCCAATCGAAGAGGCCCAAGCAATTCCACTGCACTGCAGTCGAAGCTGCAGTCCATGTCACCCTCGTTTGCACATCGGTCGCCGGGCAGGCGATCGGGCTCCCGTGGATCCCCGGCCGCATCAAATGCAGAGCTGACAGAGCTGACAGAGCCCTGTACGCCCCTTCGACCAACCCTCGTCGGTCTCGACGACGGGCCGCCTGTGCGCGGCCGCATACGTCCTGCACATCGCACGCGACGTCGTCGACACCAGCGGACCGGCGCGCTGCCGTCATCAGCATCGACTTCGCCGCCGCCCGTGCCGCGCCTGACGTTTGACTTGGACCTCGGCAGCGACACACATCTCAACGGCATCGTGGACGGGAGCAGTGCAAAACGTGGGGACCACGGCAACCCCAGGGGCGCCACCGAGGCTGGCGGCGGTGGTCAAGATGGGCGCGCCCACCAATACGACAGTGTTGCGCTGTTGAGCCGGCAGACAAGCGCGTCAACACGCGAGGCTGCCAGTCCACGGTACGGCAGTGCACCGTCCAGTCGCCCTTCCAGCGCACAGGCGCACCACCGCCCCGGTCACTGTCGACGGTCCTCCATTGCGAGCACGCCGACAGCGAGCTGCGGAGAGGAGCAGAGAAACGGGCGCAGCCGCCGTGGCACCACCAGTCGTGACGGGCCGTCCACGAACAACACCAGTGGTGATGGAAACACCACTAACCACCACAACGGCAGCTACAACTACAGCAGCAACGACAGTAACCACCGCAACACCCGCAACGCCAACAGCGACGACAAGAACAACTACGACGCCGACGCTGGGGAACACGCCACCCGCAGCAACACCAGCATCAACGGGGGCGCGTTTGGGGTGAGTACCTTGTACGCGGGCCACGTCGACTGCCCGGCATGTGGGTGGCCGTGTGAGGAGCCTGGGTTTGTATCGTTTGATGAGGAGAACAGCACGCTGTATCTGTCCGAGCACCGCCCACTGCGGTCGGAGGTGTATGACCCATTGCGACGCGCGTGCCTGCGAGCGTTCAGCAGCGAGGTGACAAAAGGCGGGCCTGTTCTCTTCGGTGACAGCCAACAAGGCTTCACGTTCAGCCACGTGTTTGAGGTGAAGGATGTTTCTGCACGGGGCGGCCATCGCCGGTATGGGATCCTGGTTTTGGTTGCAGACAAGCTGTATCTTGCGTCATCGTGGTCATTCTTGAGGCAACACGTCTCTGTGCTCGTGCGCGACATTGTGCGGCGAGCGGAGGCTGCGTCCGTCAACCTGCCACACTCCTCCCACCTGGTTGCGGGCGCGCTGACGTCGTGTCGGCGCAATCTTCCGTTTGACCGCTTCAAGAGCCTGCGTGACACATCTGATTTCCTCTCGCTGATCCAGCTGCTTGAGTCGCCACTGCTCTACTCTGACATCCACGCCTACCTCACTTGGGTCCTTAAGGTGTGTTGGGGGAAAGCGTGTGTGTGTGTGTGTGTGTGTGTGTGTGTGTGTGTGTGTGTGTGTGTGTGTGTGTGTTGCTGCTGCTGCTGTTGTTGTTGTTGTTGTTGTTGTTGTTGTTGTTGTTGTTGTTGTTGCTGCTGCTGCTGTTGTTGTTGTTGTTGTTGTTGTTGTTGTTGTTGTTGTTGTTGTTGTTGTTGTTGTTGTTTGGTGCGTTTGTTTTGGACTGCTTTGTTGGTGGGCTGTGTGCTCGGTTCTGCCTGTGTAATTTTTTTTTGTGGCTGTTTGCTTCCTTGTCTACTTACCCCTCCTCTTCGCCCCTGCTTTTCATTCTCACTACACTGCGTCTGTGTCATGCTGCGGGTTCGAAACACAAAGGGATTCCATGCTCGCCTGGTTGAGCGGCCACTGGAGGGCGGGTCTCTCGTTGGCTCCGCCCCCACCAGCTTCGATGACATGCCTGCTGCTTCCCTGTCGGACTTGTGCAATGTGCTCGGCACAGACAGCATGCGTCTTGCCCTCCATCACATCTCCATTGGCAACCAGTGCATCGTCCTCGCATCCCAGGTACGCGTATGTATGTGTGTGTATGTATGTGTGTGTGAACGCGCGTGTGTGTGTACGTCTGTGTGTGTGTGTGTCTGTCTGTCTGTCTGTCTGTCTGTCTGTCTGTCTGTCTGTCTGTCTGTCTGTCTGTCTGTGCACCGCAACAGCAGTCCTTGCCCCACCACGAATCCACCATTTCGTCCCCCTTCCACACAGACACAGACACACAGACACACACATACAGTGGGATGATATGTTGCTGTTGGGTCGTGCAGCCCTGCTCACGCTGTGATGCTTCATGCTCATGTGCTGCTGCCAGCCATCCGTGTCGACTGCAATCGCGCAATTACTTGCCTGCACACTTCCAGACCGCTGTGTTTCGCTCAACGTGAACCAGCGCGAATACGTGCCAACATACGCATGCAACATCCTGGTGCGTGTGTGTGTATGTGTGTGTGTGTATGTGTGTGTGATGGTGGGGGAGGGTGAGACAAGCTGGTTGACTGACGTGCTGTGCGCCTGTGCGCGTGAAAGTGGTGAGAGGAGTGTGAATGCGTGGTTGTTTGTTTTGGCGTGTGATGCGCATCGGTTGAAGCTTGGGCAAGTTGTGCCACGCTGCACTGACTCTTCCACGGCAAACCAAACGCAGGGGATGAGCGGTGCTGGTTCGCTGCCCGATGATTTGGCGAGCAAAGGTGCTGTCTTACTGCGCATACACACAGCTGTGGAAGCCATGACTGATGGTGCTGATGGTGCTGATGCTGATGTTGATGAGGATTGGCCATTTTATGCGCCCATCAAGCGCGTTGACGTGGAAGGCTCGCCTGGACCAGGTTGGTGCATGTGCTGGTGTTTTGTGCGTGTGCATGTGCGTGTATTTGTGTGTTTGCGCTTGTCTGTGTGTGCATGTGTATGTATGTGTGTGCGTGTGCAGACAGCTCGCTGTTGCGTTCTGCGGGCTGCGATTCCCGCTTATACTTCCCACACTGCATTCTCTGCTGTACAGATGGACACGTGAACACGTTTGTGACAGCCGTACTCGAAGCGTCTGAACGCCCACACGACCCCGAGCTCTCCGTGGAACTGCTTCGCGCCCTGAGGGAAAAGTACACCCGCATCGCCAAGGTTCGAGTGCATGCTAGCGTGATTGCCGTGTACTTGTGTGTGTGTGTGTGTGTGTGCGTGCGTGTACTTGTGTGTGTGTGTGTGTGTGTGTGTGTGTGTGTGTGTGTGTGTGTGTGTGTACGTGTACTTGTGTATGTGTGTGTGTGTGTGTCGATGATCACATGCTGCTCACGTCAGCGATGGCTTGTCAACGGCACGCAGATGTACTTTGCATTGACCCGAGGAAAAAAGGTACCTCCGTACCGAGCGCTACAGGTGAGTCTGTGTGTCTGTGGTGAATGTGCGAGTGAGTGTTTGTTTGTGTCCGCCTGCCGCCCCATCTCGACATGCCCATGCACATCGCTGACATGCATCCCCCCCCCCCCCAATGTCACGTGCGCCCCCCCCCCCCTGCTTCCACACCACCACCATCACCACCACCCATGCTAGGTGCTTGGGCTCCCGCCACAGGACCAGCAGCTGTTGATGTTTTGGACATCCGCGCTCAGCCCGACGCAACGGCGAGTGATACTCCAGGAGACAATGAAGGAAAGGACGTCGAGTGAGTGATATGTAACAACGTGACACGACTGCAACGTGATGCGAAGCTGCTGTGTGATTTCAATGTAACCTTGAACTGTAGCTCGGGACACCTCAAGTCGAATCCTTATTCCACCCCCTTCAACCACGTCGACAACAACAACAACAGCAGCAGCCTCACATACGCAGCCCTCCAGTCAAACATCAACGCCACCCATGCATTTATGACGTGTATTTAGAAAGCTGCTTCAGAACATAAACAAACCAATTGTTGGAAGATGATTGAGAGGGGTGAGAGAAGGGGAGAGAGATTTGATTGGACCTGGCAAGTATGGACAGCAATTGAAGAGCTGAGCATGAAAACAACTGACACATGGCCGGCGATTGGTGACTTGAATTCACCGCCCTTGCGCAGTCTGAGGCACGAACTTCATACAACTCTTCTTAACGAATGACAAGGCGCCCAAGCATCAACCAACGAGGCACAATGTTCACACATGTTCTGCAGCAATGACAATACGTCGACCACTCCGGGAGTTGCTCAATGCTCGCGTGCACGGGATTCTTTGATAAGGCGGGTGATGTGCAATGGCTTCACGCCAGCCAACCGCAGTTCAGCCCTGAAGTCGTCTTCGACATCGGGTGCCAGAGCCTCATCAAGATCATTGAAGGTGCAGACGCCAAATGCGACGAGAGCAGGGCCGACAGCGGTCAACAACGAAATGGATTGCAGCCATTCTTGCACATTCGCGGCAAGTGCATCAGTGGCATCGGCAAACGCCTGGAAACGCAGGTTGTTGGAAATGGTGTAAACAAAAAGTGATGAAAGTGACAAATGCTAACAAACAGGCATGCGTGCCATGCCACTTGTTCTCCACCTTCGCTGTCTGCAGGCATATTCAAACCACAAACACACGCCCACTCTAACCTGTTGCTCCATGAACGTTGAAGTAGACGTTGCCGGAGTTGAAGCGGATGATGATGTGGAGGCTGACTGCACAAACAACGAGAAAGCCGCAAAACAAGTCAAAACAACGAGAGATGTATGAGGGTCGTATGCATTCGGCAGCTGCGCACACACGGGTCTTCAGGGACAATGGCGCACTCTCTTACCAGCTTTGACTTTACAGTGACGACAACTCGGCGCACTCGCTCTGCCATGTGTCGCAGCTGTGTTGCACGGTCCGCATCTGAGGCATCCCCAAATACAATGACGGCGTCAATGTCAAACAGGGATAGCACCACTTGGCGCACGCTCTTGTGCTGCTGGGGTGGCGGTAGGTGCAGCACCTGCGCGAAGTACTGGTCCAGCGCTGCTGCCGTCTCCTTGCTCACAACATCCGGCAGTGCCATCACCAGCCGCTTCAGGCGGTCAAACGAGTCGTACTCGCTCGCTTCTGCCGTGCTCATGGCGTGATAGTTGGGGCCGTGCCAGCCACTGCTGATGAAGAGAGGGACGATGCGGCGAAGGCGGATCTTGTCTGAATGCTGGTGTACGAGCTGCTGCAGCTCCAACATCGCCATCCACTCCAGCAGCACGTTGTCGCACGTGTCATTGTGGCCGAGCGAGCGCATCTGATGGATGGCAGCGACAGATACAATGGGGCAGGCGACCACGCTGTGTTGGAGAGCTGTCAGGCACGCGTGCTTGAAGTTGAGGCCAGTTTCCAGGTTGTTGGCGTCCACAAAGCCCACCAAGCCATGGCGCTCCAATTTTGGGTGAAGGGTCATCACCAGGCCAGCGTTGCCACGTTGCCTGTGGTGGTTGTGGAGGTGATAGAAGTGTGCGAGTGTGTGCATGAGTGGGAGAGAGTGTGTGTGTGTATCACGTGGAGGATGAACAAGGGCAAAGAGGTCATACGCAGTTGTCACACATGCACACACATGCACACGCGACGCACGCACACACACACACACACCTGTAGCTGATGAAGACATCATATTCATCTTGCTGGCCAAGGACCGGCAGCAGAGGACCAAAACGGGTGACCAAGTCATCAGGTGACAACGGCTGCGCTTGGGCGACGCGAAGGAAACGCTTGTTTCTGTGGTGGCGGTGCACCTCCTCATGGAAGAGCAGTCTGCTCTTGTCAAAGGGAAGCAGGAGGCTGGCTCTGATTTCGCCGAAGCGCTGCTTGACAGCGACTGTGATGGTGTCAAACAGTATTTGCAGCAGCGTGCGAGGGCGTGGGCTTGTGATCTGGATTTTGATACCGCCGACAGCGGGCACGAGCTGCAGGCGAATCTCTGCAATATCCACAAAGATGATGGCATGCGTGCGGCTCAGCATGGGCGGCTCGGTTGCGCCGTGCTGCATGTGCGCCATCATGCGTGCCAACACCATTGGGAACAGGCCCTCTGGCAGGAAGGAGGCTTGCTGCGTGTCTGCAATCTTGGCGCTTACACCCCTCTTGAACTCCCTCAGGCTGAAGACGATGTACGCTGTCTTCTCCTCATATCCAACATACGGGTTGGCTTGCTGTGCTGCTGCCGTGCTCAGCGTGACTGATGACGACGCCTGTTCATCCTCCAGCGTCATCGGTAGGATTGCTGGGACAAGGTATTGCTGCTGCTGTTGCTGGTGCTGGTGCTGTTGGTGGTGGCCGGACTGCATCATCACGGGTGGCGAGTACTCCACACACAGCCCGTACTCCATCATCAGGTGAAGAAACGGTTCAATCACGTCATCTCGAATGTCCCTCCACAACACGTCCAGGAGGCGACGGTGCAATATCGCACGATGGATCAAATCTTGCCACAGGTCAGGCTCAAGTCTCATCGCCTCTTGGTCGTGCGAGTTGTAGTGCAGGCCAAAGTTGCGGATGACGCGCGTCATCGTGTCCACCGCCCACTGCGGGCTCAGGATCACAAACTGGTCCATGCCTGGCACGTTGTCGTAGTAGAGCACCATGGAGTACAGGTGGAAGAATTTAAGACACGCACGCGTCTCGTCACGTGTGCGCAGCCCGCACGCGCGCGCAATCTCCACCACTTCATCAAACGTGAGCAGTGGGCGCTTTTCGTCCAGGGCGATGGCATTGAGCCGGTCATAGAGGTGGAGGTAGGGCACAGCCACCTGCTGGTTCACGTACTCCTGCGCCACTGCTGTGGAGGAGATGGTCTGGCGCAGGTCCTTGATCATGGGATCGTGTTTGGACTTGGTGTTGTCAACGGGCCAGAACCAGAGGCCATTCTTGCCATTGTAGAGGACGGAAGGAAAAGCTGCGTTGTGGCACAGGCGGTTGTAGATGCCACATGAGATGCCCTCGTGCTGCTTGCGCTCATCGATCTTGTCGGCATGTGTGCCGACGATGAGGACGGGTGCGCCCTTGGCGTGGAGGTGGAGGGAGGAGAGCCAGTGCTCCAGAAACTCCCACGTCTCCGCTCGCTTGCTCTCGTCTTGGTGCAACAGGTCCTCCATGGAGAACACCAGCAGGTACACCGCGTACCTGTGGAGGGGAAATTGGGGATGGAACAAAGATGAGGATGGTGTGGGGTCCGGGAAAAGTGTCGTGGTGGACGGGAGCGGTGGACAGGACGCACACAGAAACGCACACACACACGCTCACACACACGCTCACACACACGCTCACACACTCACACACACACACACACACACACACACACACACACACACACACACACAGAACACGCACGCACACACAACGAACGACTCACTCGGTGAGGAAGAAAGGGTGGAAGATGTAGAAGGTGGATTGTCCGCCCAGGTCAAACACCTTGAACGTGACCCGTGCGCTGCCCTCGCCCGTGGTCGTGTTCAAATTGAAGTTCTTGATCGCCTTCTCAATCTCCTCAGTCGACACCTTGGGGAGAAGACCAGTATCTGCTGCCTCAGCTGATGCGTTGTGCTGTTGATATTGAGACTGTGACGGCTTAGCGGCTGGCGAAGACGAGGAGTGGTGATCATCGCCTTGCACATGATCGGGGGTTGGGGACGTCTTCTTTGGCACGGATGATGGTGTGCCATGCTGTGTGTTCTCATCGCCGTCTACATCCTCCTCAGAGTTGTCACCGTCACCTTCTCCATCGTTCCCCAACTGCTGCTGCTTGACCCGCTGTTGGTGCTCCTTCAGGGCCGCGATCATCGCCTCCTTCATTGCTGCGTCCATCCCAGAAGTCTGTGCCAGCGCCGTGCCCAGAAGCGTGCGCATGTACTCGCTCAGGCCGCTTGCGAGGTGCTGTTGTGATGTGTGGAAGAGTGCAAGCATTAATGTGAGGGGACATGGACAAGAATGTGCGCCTGCAAGCAAGCGAAAAAGCCGCGATCCCTTCACACACACACACACACACACACACACACACACACACACACACACACACACACGCACACACACACACACACACACACACACACACACACACGCACGCACGCACGCACGCACACGCACACACACGCACAATCACACACGCACACACACGCACAATCACACACGCGCGCACACAATCACACGCACACAATCACACACGCACACAATCACACCTGCCAGTTGCAGACGTCCATGGACTCGACGATGACAGACAGATCCATGCTGTCGGCGCCAAAAGTAGAGTGCTCGCCCTTGTTGAAGTCATCGCCCATGAGGGAGTGCAGGGTGCTGGTCTTGCCCGCACGCCCCTCTCCAACCAGCATCAGCTTGGCACGCCCTGCCGTCTGTGTGTCTGAATGCTGTGCAATCTGGTGCATTGCCGCCATTACGCTTTCGCGCTGTTGTAGAAAGTGTTGATGTGAGAAGAACTGCAAGGCACAGGCAACGAGTCCAGCGAAATTCACGTCAGAAAAGGAGAGAAAATGCAAGCATCAACGCTGATATAGCGAGCGACTCACATGGTCAGTTGCGTCAGTAAGCTCCTCCTGTTCGAGCTCAGTTGCATTCACAGCTGATGCTTGCTGCTGGGCAGCATGTGCTTGGGGATTCAGCCCCTGAATGCTCAGCACAGCTGTGTGGCTCGACTGTGCCACATCGTGCGCTGTCTCACCCTTGAATATCAAGAGGGTGTAGTTCAATGTGTACGTGTGGCGTGTGTGAACGTACAAGGAAGGTTTCTGGTTGAATGTCCCAGCAACAGGTCAACGGAGAGGGGTGTATCGCAAGGTGTGACACAACGGACAAACGCAGGTGGCGTGCACAAGCCCACGACATACCTTGTTGTTCTTGACAGTGCTGTCAGCGCCTTTCTCCAGCAGCAGCTGTATGATGTCAGGATGTGCGAACCGACAGGCAACGTGTAGTGGTGTGTCGCCCTACACATAAAGCGTGTTGAGGTTGAGGATGACATGGTGACGCAAGAGTGAAATAGTCAAAACAAGTGCATGTACACCCACAACGCAAGTACGCAAACACGCACAAGCACACAAAGTGCCATCAAAACACGCAATACACAACCCGCAAACACACACAGAGTATACCTGACACGATTGTATTCACGAGGCGCACCTGTTCATTCTGATGGTTTATATCTGCTGCTTGGCTGATGAGCGCAGCGACGCTGTCAATGTCGCCATTCTTACACGCTGTGTCAAGCGTAGCTTGTCTCTTCTCCTCGCATCCTGCATCAAACCCGGCCTTGCCCTCTGCATCATCATCCCCCCTGAAGTGGTGGAAAACAAAAGACAGGATGGCGAATGGGGGTCAGCGAATGGGCGTTTCCATTGCATGAAAATTTGACAACGAAGGTGCTAGGGCCACCAAGACTGCACGGTGCAAGACAATACCATTCAGATGGTACGAAGAGAACACCGATCGCGTGCAACGACACATCACACTCTGCATCTCTGGAGCGATTCACAATCGCACACAGCACACACCAGGTCAGTCCACTGGCTCGATCGAGTGGGAGGGCAGCACCAAATGCTCGCGCACAAGCTGCGGTATTGTTCTGCAGCCTACAAGGTGACAGGCAGATTGGACCAAGGAGGAACACTCGCTGATGAGTGAAGAAGCTCAGAGTTGAAGCGGTGTTCGATGTACGTAAATCAACGGCTGTGGTGACATGTACACAAACGTCCGTGGCGAGGATGGTGTCTCAGCGCAACGAAATGTCACCCTACAAGATGGATGTGGCACAGACTGCGAGTACGTACCGCAAGTCGTGAAGCGTGGTGTTTTGGGCGAATGCTGCTCCGAGAGCGGTCCCGCCGTTTGTGCTGATCGCGTTGTGGCGCAGGCTACGTCACATCACCACGTGGCCAGACAGCGAGTGAACACGCGACACAGCGGTAACACCACACCATTGGCCGAAGACAAGCAGGAGACAAAAGGATGCCCGATATCAAGCATGCATCCACATAAACACGCATCCACATAAACACACACACATACACACACATACATACGCATGCACACAAATACATACGCATACACACAAATACATACGCATACACAAATACATACGCATACACACACATACATACACATACACACATTTTAACACACATACATACACATATACAGATAAGACACGTACTCGAGCACGGTCAGTGTAGTGTTTTGCCGCACAAGGTCTGCCAGTGCGATAGCAGCCTCGTCACCTAGGCCGTTATTCTGCAACCTGCGCAGCATGGGGGCACGTGGGAAATGAGCAGGTGTAAGGGAGGGAGAGGGGTGGACTGGTGGGTGTAGTTCTTGGGATCCAAGCCATTACTCGTGCACCCCACCTCAAGGTCGTAAGGCACGTATTTCCCTTGAGAGCTGCTGCAACCGCATATACCCCATTGAGGTCGAGCTCAGCACTGTTCAAGCTGTAGGCCACGCAGCGTGGGAGTGTTGATGCGAGGAAGCAAGCAGAAGATGAGTGGACTGTTTCTCGTGCCATGTGCAGACAACAGCCATGCCTCCGTTGACCGTTCTTGGCTTCAATCAACTCGTCTTGACAGTGACACAGCACATACCTGACTTCCTGCGGGCAGGTGTTGTTGGCGAGGGCCCTGATTGTATCCTTATGATTGTCGCTGAGAACGGTCTTCGCAATGAGGTCTTCCACCTCCTTGCTTGCGCGTGGTTTCTCCTCGGGCGCTCCAGCTTGCTGACTTCCTTGTTCTTGGTCTTCGGCAGCCTTACCATCGGGATCTTGTGACTGCAGGATAAGATTTGTACAAGAGCGAGAAGCAATGTGCAATGAGTTAGGGGGGAGGTCTTTGCTTCAAACCGGTTGTCATGGGCTGTGGTACGCGCGCAAATGTACTGCAGCATGCAAGCACAAGACACTAGCACATGGACGCAATTGCACGCACGCAGCTGCTGATGTTCGGATGCCCATGCAATGAATATCATGGATCAAGCAAGCAGAACACGGCCACCTGAAGTCTGGTGCGCACCTTGGGCTCGGTGGAGGATACCTGCTGTGTTGAGGTGTCTCGGTCGCGCTCTGGAGTGTCGTTTGGTTCTTCCTTCTGCTCACGTCCAGTCACCTCGCTTCGGCGTCTTGTTTCGAGCTCGGGGGCTTTTTCGCCTTGACAACGCGCTTGCACCCGCTTAAACTCCTGCACCACGTCTGTGCTTGCCCTTGACACCTCCTTCTCCACTTTCTTTGCTCCCTTTGACACCTCTTTCTCCACTTTCTTTGCTCCCTTCGACACCTCTTTCTCCACTTTCTTTGCTCCCTTCGACGCCTCTTTCTCCACTTGCTTTGCTCCCTTTGACACCTCCTTCTCCACTTTCTTTGCTGCCTTTGAAACCTCCTTCTCCACTTTCTTTGCCCACTTCTTGAACATCTTGGCAGCTGCTCGTCGATTCAGGGCGTGTGTATCGGGTGGTGACACAGAGAAAAGTGTTGTGTCTTTTTGTTGTGCTGCTGTGACATGACATGTGTCAATGCCACTCTCTCTTTGTCTGTCGTGTCGTACAAGCCACGACAGCACATAAGTCTGTCAAGAAGGACCCTGCGTTCGGTGTTTTTCGGAAGAGATAGTTTGCTGTATTTTCTGTAGAATTCCGACCTGACGAATCCCGGCGCATTCAAACGCTGCTTTTGCGTCGCATTCCGCATTCGGAAACGAGCGAGCGCGGCAGCCAACCAACCAAGCATGGCTGGCTGACTGAGACACACACACACCCGCCCCAGCAACACAGACATCAAACACGAAGAAGAAGAAGCAGCAGCCATCAGAACAAGAACGACAGGCACACATACATCGACTGAGACCTCCACCTCACAGACAAACACAAAGACACAACAAGCCACACCAGCATCAGTCAACAGTCAACAGTCAACAGTCAGCGCGAGCACCACGTCAGCACACAGACACAACACCTTGTTTGCCCGCACCTTCGGCTTCCTTCCTGATCCCTTGCTTGTCAACAGCGGCGAACCCAGGTGCAGCAGCAGCCACAATGTTTCGTGGACCAAACTCGGTCGAGTACCGAAACCTCCCCGACTTCACCAAGAAGATTCAGGAGGCAAACAACCTCGAGAGCGTGCCCAACTTCTGGCAGGTTGGCGAGTTCAAGCGCGCCGTGCAGCGCCTCGATGCCGGCGCAACCCTTCTTGATGACTTCTCCCGCCTGGTGCTTGAGAGGTACGAGCATACGTACCTTGTTGGAAAGGAGCTTGGTGTGCATGTGTGCATGGTGTGTGTGTTTGTGTGTGTATGGTGTGTGTTTGTGTGTGTATGG
The DNA here is from genome assembly GCF_000188695.1 of Salpingoeca rosetta. Taxonomy (NCBI): domain Eukaryota; class Choanoflagellata; order Craspedida; family Salpingoecidae; genus Salpingoeca; species Salpingoeca rosetta. The sequence continues at coordinate 137,727 of NW_004754926.1, read as the reverse complement.
TGTGTGTGTTTGTGTGTGTTTGTGTGTGTATGGTGTTTGTGTGTGTGTGTGTGTGTGTGAGTATGGCGTGTGTTGTGTGTGTGTGTGTGTGTGTGTGTGTGTGTGTGTGTGTTTGTCTATCTGTCTGTGAGAGTGCACACACCGGTGTGCGCAATTGTGTACATACGTAGTTGGACAGCAGCGTGTGCCTGCTGCCAGCCTGTTCTGTGTGACCACAAACGGTGATGCTCACTTGCACGCGATTGCACACCTGTTCTCAAGGGCACACATCGAGAAGAAGTATGCACAGATGCTTGCTTCCTGGAGCAAGAAATGGAACGACAAGGTGCTCATTGCTGTGAACCACCCACACCCGTACCGGTGCTCTTGCTCCCTTGTGAACGCCTTCGATGCCATTGCGCCTTGCCGGCCTGCATTCGCACATCCAATCAAGTCATCACACACTGTTCTGTTGCCCCATGTTGTCAACTTGTCACGTCTCTCATCTAGATCACCAAAGGGCATGAAGACAGCGACGGCACGCTCAAGCCTGCGTGGCACTCTCTCCTCACAGAAGCAGACCAGCTGTCAGAGGTGTGCGTGCGTGTGTGTTCATGTATGTATATGTCTGTGTCTGTGTGTGTGCGTGCGTCTGTGTGTTCATGTATGTATATGTCTGTGTCTGTGTGTGTCTGTGTGTCTGTGAGTGTGCATGTGTGTATCTATCTTTGTGTGCATGTGTGTATCTGTGTACAAGATCAAAACTCAAATCACTGATGTGCAAGGATGCATGCATGGATGAAAGCAAGCTGCTCACAGAGGTGTGCATTGGTCTTTGCCGCTTGCTTCGTTGGCGCTGTACCTTGACAGGTCCATGCAAACAACGACACACAACTGCGCGAGAGTGTGCAAAAGGAGGTCACAAAGTGGCGCAAATCAACATACACGCGACAGCTGCGAGGCTGGCGCGTCACAAAGGTCAGCAACTCGAACTCGCCTTCATGTGTCTGTCTGTCTGTCTGTCTGTCTGTCTGTCTGTCTGTCTGTCTGTCTGTCTGTCTGTCTGTCTGTCTGTCAGTGTGCGAGAGGTTAGAGTGCATCTCTCATCAAACTACAATCTGCATGTATGCGCACCCTGCTGCGTTGATGACACTCAGGATGCTCACGACCAGTTTGTGAAAGCGCAAAAGCCGTGGGCCAAACGCATGAAGACAGCAAAGAAGTCGAAAAAGTCGTACTACGCTGCATGCCAAAA
>NW_004754926.1:126493-131493 GCF_000188695.1 Salpingoeca rosetta | reverse complement strand
CTGTGCCTGCTGTTTCAATAGAAGACTGCTGCCCATGCTTGGAGGTTGCTGTTTCTGCTGCTGCCGATGACGACGACGACGACGGTGGTGGTGGGGCAGATGACGTGGAGGCAGAGCTCTGGGCTGAATCACACGCGAGGTCTTGGTCCTCAATTGCAAACGCCGGTGGCGGCTGCCCCGTGCGTGCAGACGAGCGCTTGATGGCAGCGAGGAGGAGCGGTGATGGCGGGGACGATGACGACGGCTCTGCCTGTGCCTCTGCGCCCATGGACGCTGAGGAGGACGGGGATGCTGTTGCTGCTGTTGGCAGCGCCGGCGGGCGGGCGCCTGGGCGGTCGGGTGACGATGCGCACGACGACGAGGAGGAGGACGAGGCGGTGGAGGAGGTGGAAGATGGCGGGGGTGATTGGAGGGCGCGTGAGCGGTAGACGCGGATTGTGACGGCACGGCGCAGCGGTGATGGCGGCTTTCGCTTTTGTCGCTTCTTCAAGCCACCCGCGCTTCCTTCTTCGTCATCGCTGTCTCCGTCGTCTTCATCGCTGCTGCTGCTCTTACTGCTGGTGCTGCTGTCACTACTGCTCGTCGTGTCGGCCTCTGCCGTCTTCGCGCCGGTGCTTGGCTGCTTGCAATCGGCAGCTGAGGGAGAGGATGAAGACGACGAAGAGGATGAAGAGGAGGCGGTGTCGTCTGAAGAAGAAATGGCGCTGGTGTCTTCAGCGCCCGCGGCACCGCCATCACCAGGATCACCCTTTCCGGCCGTCGTCGCACGCTGCTGCTGTTGTTGCTGCTGTTGCTTCTTCTCACTGTTCTCCTTCTCCTCTTCCCTGACTTGCTGCTGCGCATCGGCAACCACTTTTCCCTCCAGCTCTGTCACTTTCGCCCTGTGTGCCACTGCGTTCTTGCGAGACGACGATGGAGGAGGGGTGGCGATGGTGGTGGTGGTGGTGGTGGTGGCGGAAGAAGAGGGCTGAATGAGGACAGGCCCTTGCGTGGGCTGGCCGTCAAACCCGGTGTACTCGACAACAATGCGCACGTCATGGTCGAGCTCATGTGCAGTGCCGGCCTCACTCGAAACCGGTGCATTGTCCTCATCCGCTTGTGGCTGCTGCTGAGTACCGCTGCTGGCGTCGCAGGTGCGTGTGTTGTCGTTGTCGTCATCGTCGTTGCACGAGGGCGAATCCTCTGCGCAAGCAGCTGTGCTGTCCTCGTGCTTGCATGCATCGCTGGAGTCATCGTGGTGCTTGCATGCATCGCTGCAGTCATCCTCGTGCTGCTGCTCCTGCTGCTGCTGCTGCTGCTTCAAGTTTTGGTCACTGCACTCTTGTGCGGTGGCGTCTGGTGTTGTGTCCATGTGCTTGTCTGTGTCCTTGTCTGAGATTGGCGGGCATGTGGGGAGGGGCACAAAGGCGACGGCCCAGGCGTCCTGGTCGTCGCAGGCGAAGAAGTCCCGCTGCAGGTGCTTCCACAGGCAGCGCTGGTGCAGGGTGATGCGCATGCTCCTGTCCTTGCAATTTGTCATGCGCACGTTCTTCTGGAACGCCATCTCCACCAACCGGCCCTGGCGTGTCGCGGTCATGGTCTAAGCGAGCAGGCACGGCACAGCAACAACAACGTCAAAACAAAAAAAAAAAACGGATGGACACGTGTGTGTGTGTGTGTGTGTGTGTGTGTGTGTGTGTGTGTGTGTGTGTGTGTGTGTGTGTGTGTGTGTGTGTGTGTGTGTGTGGTGTGTGTGTGTGGTGTGTGTGTGTGTGTGTGGTGTGTGTGTATGTGTGGGCGTGTGTGTGTGTGTGTGTGGGCGTGTGTGTGTGTGTGTGTGCACGGGGTGATGACAGGAGGACGCAAGCAGGTTGAGGAAGGGGGTGAACGCGCAGTGGGAGACGACGAGTGCAAAGCAAAATGGTCCACGTACAAAAAGAAGATGATGAAGCAGGTGGCGCGAGCGTGTTTGAGCAAAGTAAAGACTGGCTGTGGTGTGGGTTTGTTTTTGTTTGTATTGTTGATGGCAAATGAGTTAGGAGAAGAACGAACGCATGCACGCATGTGCGAATGTTATGTGTGTGTGTGTGTGTGTGTGTGTGTGTGTGTGTGTGTGTGTGTGTGTGTGTGTGTGTGTGTGTGTGTGTGCATTGTGCGCGTCTTCGCCAATACAAACACAAACACAAACACAGATACACGAATACAGATGCACAAATACACAAATAACAATCGCGTGCACAAAGACAAAGGAGACACGAGCATGCAGGCATGAGGAACAGCATGCTTGCAAGCAGAACGACGTACAGTTTTGGGGGGGGGGTGGCTTCTCGTGAAGCGCCTCCAAGCAAGTGAGTCAATGAAGGTGAGCCTGAATGCGTGGATGGCAACCGCACACAACAGAACAAAGAACAAAGCACAACAAAGAAATAAGGAAAAAGGACAGGTGGAAGGGTAGGCAGCAGGTGAGCTGAGATGCGTAGCCGTCTGTCAGATGAGATGGAGGCGGTGCTGTGCATGTGCGGGAAAATGCGTGCTGTCGTTGTTCACGCGTGTGGTGTGTGTTCTTCTCCTTCCGCTCCTGTTGCTTGTTGATGGGATGAATGCGTGGGATGGGTGAGTACAAAAAGAACCAAACAAAACCAAAACAAAACTTGCCGTCTGCACTGTGGCTTGCACTTGCTCGCGCGCGCGTGTGTGTGTGTGTATTGGTTGACGTTGGCTTGCTCTTGGTTGGTTGCTCGCGTGTGTGTGGTGTTGCTCTGTTGTTTGGTGATGCGTGTGTTGGTTTGTGGCCGCGGTGGGTGATGGGGTGTTGTGTTGGCTGGGCTTGGCGGTGGCGTGGACGCCAAGCAAGAAGGAAGGAAGCGGAGATGTCGACGGAGGAGGAAAGACAAAAAGGCCAGCCGAGACCGCGGCAAGCAAGCAGGCGCAAGCAAGGCAACAAAAGCGGCGGTAGGACACGAAGGACACAAATGAGGCCAGTCACACGGGGCGAAAGTCGCAGCACCAGCAAGCAGCAAGCCAAAAGGCAAACAAGCAAGCAAGAGAACAAAACGGCACAACCGTCACTCTGCCCATCTTGCCCTGGCTTGGCTTTGCTTCGGCGGCTTGGCTTGGCTTGGCTTGGCTTGGCTCATCAACAACGATACGTGTTGGCTATTTTTTTTTTCTTCCTGCAGGTGGGACGTTTGGTTGGTTGGATGAACACGTGGGGCACTGTGAAGGACGCCATGTGCAAGTGCTCGCCTTGGTTGCAGCACAACGCCACCATGAGTCGTCAACGCCACTTTTGCATGCAGAATGCAACAGTTGTTCGGTGGTCGTGAGCAAGCAACGTTTGAAACCAGCTTGTTTGTGCGAGCAAGCAAGCAGGAAAAGTGGTGTGTGTGTGTGCTCGTGCTGTGCCTTGTGTGTTTTGCTTGCTTGCTGGCTTGCTTGCTGGCTTCGTCGTCATGTGCCGTACACGCACACACGCAGCGGCTGTGTGTGTGTGTGTGTTGTGTTGTGTTGTGTTGTGTTGTGTGTTGGTGTCCTCCTCCTCGCTCCTCCTTCATGCACCCTCGTTCCTCCTTCTTTTCCTTCTTCTGGAGAGGGAAACAGGTTCATTTGGGAACACATCGTGTGTCTAGCCGTCCAGCATGCGAGAAAAAACAAAGCAGAACCACATGGGGTTGCCTGGGCTCTCACTCAAAAGGAGAGGCCAAGAGGAACAGAATGAAAGGAGAGGCGCACGCACTCTCACACACTCTCACACACTCACACACACACACACTCACCCACTCACTCACACACACTCACGCACACACGCACACACACGCTTGCTAACACATGCGCTCGCACGCGCAAGGCTTCCGTCAACAGAGGAAGCGCGCAGTGCGGATGCAAAGGCAATAACAAGGCAAACAAGGCAACCATCATCAGTAACTCCAGCCATGAGAGAAGAGGGATAACACCCAAACGCACGCACCAACAAAAGGCGTTCAGGAGAGAGATGAAAGAGGGAATAAACAACGGGGGGGGGCGCGGCCACCAACCAGCAAACCAACCCTCACGGTGGGGGAGGGGCTGAAGCAAGAGAGACAGGGAGAGAGAGACAGAGACAGAGACAGAGACAGAGACAGAGACAGAGACAGACAGAGAGAGACAACAGGCAAGTGCACGCACGCACACACAGAGATGGGAGTTTGGCAGTCTTTTGCCTTCCCACTCAATACATGTATGTGGAGAAGTACACTTGCGCAGCGTCCGCGTCTTGCTCTTCTTCCTCTTGCCGGTCCTTCCTCTCTTGACTGGAGGGCGACGAGGTGGTGGACAGCGGCGATGATGACGATGGCGAGGAGGTGGCGGTTGCATTTGCGACAACAGCGGCAGCGGCGGTTGCGGCTGTGACCGGGTTGGCGCGGCCTTGTGGCGATGATGACGACGACGCACAACTCCTGTCACTGCCGCGGCGCGAGGTGCTGTTGTTGTTGTTGTGGTCTGTGATGGGCGGCAGCGGCAACTGCGGCGCGCCGTGCCCGTACATGGGCTTTGGGTTGCGGAACGACTCTGGCAGAACAAACTCCATGGCGAGGGCCTCCTCGTCGTCGGTGGCAGAGAAGGCGCGCTGCAGGTCCTTCCACATGCTGCGCTGCAGGAGGGTGCGGCACAGCGGGCGGTTGTCGTCGTTGCTCAGCTCCATGTTCTTCACGTACGCGCAGTGCACGAGGTCGCACAGGTTCATGGTGGCGGTTGTCTGGTAGCTGCTGCGCTCAAAGGGAATCAACTTGTTGATCTCCGGATTCCTGGACATTGCCAATGCCACAGAGAGAGAGAGAGAGAGCGAGGCGAGGCGAAGAGGAAAGAAAGGCAAGGGTGGGGGAAACAAGGAACGCTGCAGAGCAGCCGTCGGAGGCGCGCGGGGGGAGGGGGCAACAGATACTGAAGGGAGACCAGCAGTGTGTGTGTGTATGGAGACTTGCCGCACTAAGGCAGGGAGTGCAACAGTAGTGGGCGATGAACCAACAAACAGTGGAGTGGAA
>NW_004754926.1:114648-117906 GCF_000188695.1 Salpingoeca rosetta | reverse complement strand
ATGCTCGCCGCCGTTTGTAGTTGGCGGCGCGCTCGACTCTTCGTGAGCGGATGGATGCTTCCCCTTGTCGTCCTCTTCGGCGGCACCCGCCTCTGGAAGGCAATTAGCGATGCACATGGGTGTGTGCGTGAATGTGGGCAATTTGCGAGTGCGCTGTTCCGGTCTTGGAGAAGAGGTGCACACACACGCACACACACACACATACACACACACGCACACACACACACACATACACACACACACACACACACACACACACACACACACACACACACACACACACACGCACACACGCACGCACCCACACACACGCACGCACGCACACGCACGCACACACACGCACACGCACACACGCACCCACACACACGCACACACGCACGCACGCACACGCACACACACTCACGCAACCAATACCTTGGCCAACAACGGTGCCCATGCCTTGGGCCACAAGTTTGCCCAGCAGACGCCGCGTTCGGTGAGCCCGCCGCTTGCCTTTGCGGTGTTGCTGATCACGACACGGTCTGCAGAAAAACTCTCCACAGTCCAGGCACTCCACCTCCGCCACCTGGTCCTCACATTCCACGCACTGCTTTGCCTCCTCCTCTTCCTCCTCTGGGTTTTGCTGCTCTTCTGGGCGTTGCTCCTCGTGATGGGCCGCGACCATCTCCGCCGCAACCGCTTGCGTGTCGCTGGCCATCCTGCGGTGCGGTGTGTCGAGTGCGTGTGCTGAATGCAGTTCATCGTCAAACAGCCACAACGCACAAAGCAAAGCAGCACCATTTTTTCAACAGATACATAAAAGTAAATTTCACCCTATTTAACAAGTAGAAGCGATTTAGCTCAGCGGGAGAGCGTGGGTCTCATAATCCCAAGGTCGGCGGATCGAAACCGCCAATCGCTACTGCCAATTCATTTTTTTTCCTGCCGCGCTGGATACAATGACATCTGTCATGACATCTGTGACGTCAGCCCAAAGTTACAAGAGTTGCACAGCTGCAGTAACTTCAAGTGCCGTGGTCGCACAATTAGCTTTAAGCAGTACAACAGCGATTTAGCTCAGCGGAAGAGCGTGGGTCTCATAATCCCAAGGTCGGCGGATCGAAACCGCCAATCGCTACTGCGAAGTGTTTTTTTTTCTCTCTTGACGTCCGGAACATGTCATTGTCCAACACAGCAGACTAGCAGAGCAACAAGAGTTCTTCAAGGCTTCCTCCTTATCCCTCACCAATGCCACTACGCTGCAGCCCTGCGTCAGCACAACGTGCAATCTTCACACTGGCGCTCCCTTTATTCTGCAATGAAACATTTTTTTATGTTGCCTTTTTGGTATGTTGTGACATGAATTCACTCCCACCAACAACATTTCTCTGCTTCTGCAAAGCACAACATGCCCTCCCATCACACTGACACTACACGACGCGGGTGATAGTGTTTATGGCGGGAGCATCCAGTGTTCATTCACATCAAGGAAAAAAAAAAGCTGCAAAACAGCAGACACACAGACACCACGACGCATAGACAGACAGACTGACTGACACACAAGAACACAGACACACACAAACACAATGACACACAATGACACAAACACACGCAAACACAAACACACGTAAACACACGAACACACACACACACACACACAGTCTCATGTTCGCGATGTATCAAAGCTCGTGTCGCTGAACCCCATGTCATCGTCCCCTGTGTGGAGCGCCTCAAGGGAGGTCGCCCCGTCTTCTGCGCCGTAGTTGTCACCGTCGCCATAATCGTCGTCCACATCGCTGAACGCCTGCGGTCCGGCGTCCTCTTGATCATCGGGCAGAATGCTGTCCACGTGCCTCTGCTGCCACATGTCGTCTTGCAGCGCAACGCTCGGGTCAACAGCGTGGTCGTACGGCCCCAGCGACTGTCGCGCACCTGCGTCAGCACCACGAACCAGTAGCGGGTTCACCACGCCCTCCCCAGCCATGCTGCCCATGCCAAGGTCAATGTCGTCTGCGGACGTGGACGAGCCGAGCGCGCCGCCAATGGGAGAGAGGTGCTCAAAGTTTGGATCCTCAAACGGAGGCGGGTCGTTGCGACGGCGCTGGCGCGGGCTATCGTCGTACGTGGCATCACTGTCACTCGCCTGCACATGTGCGTGCGCAAAAGCGCGCACGCGCGCGCGCGTGTGTGTGTGTGTGTGTCCTTGTGAGTGCGTGTGACCGAATGAGCAAGCAGCAAGCACCGTCACCACCACCACCACCACCACCACCAGCAGCACCGTCATCATCACCACCACCACCACCACCACCAGCACCGTCATCATCACCACCACCACCACCACCAGCACCGTCATCATCACCACCACCACCACCACCGAGCACACAGCACTTACGTGGACCGTTGTGTAGACAGGAGTGACGTCGTCGTCATCGTCACCGCCATCAGCACGTGCCTCTGGTGGCAGCGGTGGCAGCGGCGAATTCGCCATTGCCGCATCCGACACCGGGCGCTGCTGGTGCTGGTGCTGGTGGTGGTGGCCGGCGTTGGCGTCAAAGGATGCAGCCGTTGGGTTCGGCTCGCTCACCGTCGCCATCCGTGACAAGGGCGAGCGAACACTGCGCGCGCGCTGAGCGGCAGCAGCAGCGGTGCTGGGAGTGCTGCTGCTGCTGCTGCTGCTGGTGGTGGCACCGACGGTTGCAGGGTGTGGCGGGGTATATGATGTGGCGTTGCCGTGGCTGTTGCTGCGGTACAGGTTTGGTTCGCTTGAACGCTGGCTCCCGCCAAGATGACTTCGCCGCTTCTGACGGTTTGAGAGGGCGGGGTGGGGGTGGGGGATGGCGACAGGATGGGGAAGAAAGCGTGGAGGGGAGGCAGCGTGGAGGGGAGGCAGCGTGGAGGGGAGGGTGAGAAATTTGAGGTCGGTGATAGAATTTGACCGACTGAAAAGGAAAGCACACACACACACACACACACACACACACACACACACACACACTGGTTGATATGCATGCGTGGACGTACGATGGAGCGAGCCATCTTGGACTTGAAGGAGGAAGCAAGACGCGAGAGCACACGCTTCTTCTTCGTCGGCGTCGCGTGCGCCCTGTACAGATACAACGGATGAAGTCATTCATACACAACAAAAGAGGACACACGTCGAGAATGATGGCGCATGTGAGCTGCAGCATTGCTCGGTGTACCCACGACACAGCCAAGTTGGAGAGAAGGGGGAGGGGGTGTGGAGCGCGAACAGCCAACAACGCGGCTTACAGCTTGTAA
>NW_004754926.1:105394-109502 GCF_000188695.1 Salpingoeca rosetta | reverse complement strand
TGTGTGTGTGTGTGTGTGTGTGTGTGTGTGTGTGTGTGTGTGTGTGTGTGTGTGTGTGTGTGTGTGTGTGTGTGTGTGTGTGTGTGTGTGTGTGGCTGGTGTGTGTGTGTGTGTGTGCGTGCCTGTGTGTGCTGATTCTTGGCCCTTGCTTTCACTTGTGTCGGTGTTCCATTGGCTGTCTCAGCAGCCGTTCCCGCAGCACTACACTACACCACCCAGAACAGCTTGTGCTCGGGATGGGGCGGGCCTTCCTGCAGCTGCACGAAGAGACAACGGGGCGAGAGCGCGCGCAGATTCGAAACGCGAGAGAAAGGGAGCTGTGTACAACCCACGCGCACACACACACACACATGCAATCGCAGCGCACGTGAGGAATGGCGCAGATGAAACCAGACACAGGAGCGGTCACGCAAGAGAGACAGGCAAGAGAGACAGGCAGGCAGACAAGACAGATAGACAGACAGACAGATAGACAGACAGGTAGACAGATGGATAGAGAGACAAACATGCCCACCCACCCACACATACATTTACACACAACACTGACACCTACCCACCCCCACACCCCCACAACTCCACCCCCGCCCACACCCACCTGTGGGTGCTGGAGGGGCTTGCCCGTGCGACGGTCGATGTGGACGATGCGATCGTGGTATCCTAGAACGAGACCCGTGCACAGCGCCGCCGCATACAGTGGGTACGGCTGCCCGTGGGGGAACAAGCACACACAGCAGACCAGCGGGGTCGTAGTGTTTGGTGGCGAACATGAGGTGGAGTGAGGTGAATCCGTCGCTTGGACGCATGAGAACAAACAACAGTCACATCACTGTGAATGCAAACGAGCGAAGACAACAACCAGCATGGGTGCAGTGGCAAAGCGAGGCGCACGCCACACACCACACACACACACACACACACACAGACACGAGCGCGCACAAACACAAACACACACACATTCATATAATGCCTGCGCATAAAGCAAGAAAGGGCTTTCACGCACGTTCCAGCGATAAGGGAGGGTGAATATTGGCGTGTGGTCGCGAAGGCGGTGCCAAATAATGGCATTGGCCACAGCATCAAGCACAACAAAGCATTTCGTCTGAAAAATACAAGCAGTGTCATTGCATGCATACAAGCACGGAAGCGAGAAGTTAACCACGCGCAGCGTGCAATCGTGCGCGATGGGAGACAGGAAGGACAACAACACGATCCTCCGCAAGTCGTGTCGACGAGTACGACACGCACACGCACACCCACACACGTGTCGATAAACGCACGTGGTGGTCACAGAAGAGTTCATCAAAGCGGAGGTCGGTATCGTTGACACGAAAACGCAGCGGTGCAGCCAACGGCCTTTGTTGTTGTTGTTGTTGTTGTTGTTGTTGTTGTTGTTGTTGTTGTTGTTGTTGTTGTTGCTGTGGTGGTGGTAGTGGCTGGTGAAGGTGCTGTAGGCTGGCCCACGCCTCATGCGCGTGTGCTCGCGGGAACAGCGGCGCCGTCACGGCCACCGTCGCCGACATCACAAACAGCGCCTCCACTGCCAGCCCAACACCACTTCGATCACAACTAGCACGACGACGACCACCGCCACATCTGAGCACAGCGGCATCATTGACAGATTCAAACGCGCCCGTATCTGCGTCGCCAATCACTTCCACAGCGACGGACAAGCCACCATTCCCACTGCCTTCACCCGCTGCCACAACTCGGTCAGCGTCGTCATCATGATGGTCACCGGCCCCACGTTTGTGTCCATCATCTCTGAAGGTCAGACGAATCACGATGGTGGACGGCGGTGTCACTGCGGCAACAGCAACATACAGCAACCCTTTGTGTGTGCGTGTGTGTATGTGTATGTGTGTGTTTGAGTCAGTGAGTCAGTGAGTCAGTGAATCAGTGAGTGATGCCGGGGGTAAGGGAGGGCGTGCACGTTTGGGTGTAAGCACACATGCCTCTGAGTGTGCGCGGTCCCGCGGTGCAAACATCAACTTCACCTTCTGGCGTGCGTGTGTTCGTCAGCTCAACCAATCGAAGCAGACGAGAGTGGCACACCTGCACACGCACACACACACACAATCAAAAAACGCAAGTTGCACAAACACACAGAGGGAATCAAATACACGTACATCTGCGAAATCACACGTGTTGTATCGGTGCGTGGGCACGATGGTGGTGTCTGGGTACATGGATTGCACAACACACGCACACACACACACATCACGCAACACACACACACACACATACCTGGTGCTCGGATATGAAGTGGAGATCAGAGTCAAGCACCAACAATCGTCCATCATATCCGCCTGATACGCGGGCACGTGCAGCATGAGCAACAAAACGTTAAGAGGTGGTCGCACAGAAAAAGACCAGACAGACAGACACAGACACAGACACAGACAGGCAGACACAGACAGGCAGACAGACAGACAGGCAGACAGACACAGACACAGACACACATACACGCATGCAAGAAAGCCAACATCATCACCAACACCTGTGAGGACAAAGCCGGCGGTGAGTGCGGATATGGAGGCGGCGCGCCGAGGAAGAACGCAGCGGGCAGGGATGCTGCTCATCAGCGAACGCAGACCCGTCGACGCTGCACACGCGTAAACACATGTATGTTGGGACGGGGTGAGAGGGGAAGGTGTGCTTTGAGCGGAGGAGAAGAGCAGTGAGGGTGAGTCCTGGTGCTTGTACTTACAGATGCACACAGACAGACAGACAGACAGACAGACAGACAGACAGACAAACAGATGGACGGACACATGCATACACATATACACACACGCACACACAATATACACATACGCACACACAATCTACACACACGCACACACAATATACACACACGCGCACACAATCTACACACACGCACAAACACACAAACACACAAACAATCACAAACACAGACGCCTCACGTGCTGGTTGCGGGTGTGCTGGTGGAAGGAAGTCCTTTGCCAGCTCGCTGTGGCGTCGCGAGTCTTCAACGGAGACGACAGCCGTCGTGTCGTCATCGGCCCTGGTGGCTGCAATGTCAACGTGCTTGACGCGGCACGTCTGCCGTAATTGGACGGTGACGGCGGGCTGTGCGTGGTGGTGGGCGGTGGCAGTGATATGACACGCTTCTCTCCATGATGCAAAGTGTCGCCTGTCCAGCCCAATACCGCGCTGGCCCAGCAGCACATCGTTGATGTAAACGCTCCGCCACAGCGATTCTGTCGCAGGGCGTGGTTGAGTGGTGTGTTGTGGTGTGTTGAATGTTGTGTGTTGTGAGCTGGGTGAGAATGGGCAGGTAGCACATATATGACAGCACGTGCGCCCTTGAAGGTGTGGCCATCGGGACACAATTAGAACGTTGCGGTCTTCAGGTGCCCCTGCTCGCACATCAGCGCTGCCGTACAGGTGTGAAAACACACACACACACACACTTACACGCACACACACACATACGCACACACACACACATGCACGCACGCACGCACACACGCACACATACCGTGGAATGTTTGTCGCCAGTGCCGGCACACTAAAGAGGCAGACACGGCACTGACCACGTCGAGATGCTCGAATATCTGTTGACGCCAATACAAACACAAAACAAACACACGCACGCACACCATCAGCGACCTTGCAAGAAGACAGCCCAAGGGTACATTCCCACAACAAATCCGTGCACACCACCACATCGCTTCTCCTCAGAAGCCTGCTTCGAATACTTGCCCAATGAGCTACGCACTCACTTGGAAGAGGAGCTCCTCGGGCATCGCCATCCATGTTTCTGCGCTCGTCTTGCACGCGTCAAGCGCTTCCTCAAGCGCGGCCCTCTCAACTGCGAGAATCGTGTAGATTGGCAAGGGGCCAGAGCAGCAGTTTGATAAGCAGGTAGGTTGCCGCACAACAACACCACTTGCATCCGTGTGCGCAGACACACATGCACACAGACAGACAGACAGACAGACAGACAGACACAGACAGACAGACACAGACAGACAGACACAGACAGACAGACACAGACAGACACAGACAGACACAGACAGACACAGACAGACACAGACAGACACAGACAGACACACACACACACACGACACACGACACACACACA
>NW_004754926.1:98932-105294 GCF_000188695.1 Salpingoeca rosetta | reverse complement strand
TCTCCTGCAGCGGATGATATACTGCTCTCTCTACCGCCGTCCGGTCTCGTCTTATCCTGCATGCGATGTTGCGTCGCTTTGAGATATAGCTCTGTCTTTATTCAGTTGTTACGAGTGTCCATTTCACGCTCACTCTCATTGCCGCCCGTGCCATGATTTAGTCTAGTAGTCTGAGCGTCTAGCGTCCGATCATCGCTTTACCCGATGGCGTTGAATGATAGATTACCTTTTCGGCAGATTGTATTGTATCGGTGGTCATTTGGTCTATTGTTGTTTTCCCCGCTGCCCTGACACCGACGTTTCCGATTTGTCAAGGCCCAACTGGTCTATACGCTGTTAGAAATCTTGCAGGTAGCAGACGGCGTTAAAGTCAACCCCGATCAATCACGCTAAACCCTTACTCTAAACAATTATATCCAGACGACCCTTACCCAGCGCCTAGGATAATGAATCGTAAACTCACACACACACACACACACACACACCTACGTACCATCTGATTTGCACATGACTGGAAGGCGTTTGAGGAAAGCAAGCCTCTGCTCATAGGACAGCTGCGAGGTCACCTGTTGCAAGAGCCGCGTGACCACATCCTCACTCTCGTCATCACCATTGCTGGCTGCATCACCACCACACCGCAAGTCACCGCGCACTCCCCCTCCTTCTTCACTGCTGTCCTTGCTTTGCAGCATCGCTGCTGATTATTGGCCGAAAACTTCACCAACTTTTCCTCAACCACGGCTGGCACAGCGCACTTTCCATCTTGTTTGTGCTTCCACACCATTATCGCACTGACACCGCGTACACACAAACCACGTCCTCATCCGTCTGTGGCTTCATCGATCAGCACCAAAGCGCGAAGAACTGCAATGGCAGACCGTGTCGCAGCCACCATGGCTGCACCATCGAAACCAGCCACCGCTGCAGCCGTGCCCAATGGCAGCAGCGAAGGCGGGCGAAGACGTTCGCGTCGTGGTGGACAGAAGAAGAAAAAGCCGCAGCAGCACCAGCAACAGCAGCAAGCGGATGAAGCGCCAGCCAGGCAAGACAAGCCGCAGCAGCATGCGCGCAACCAAGGCAAGCAACAGCAGCAACAACAGCAGCAACAGCAGCAACAGCAACAGCAAAAGCCCGAGCAGCCATCTGACGACCGCAAGAAGCCGCGTGGTCGAGGTCGTCGTGGTGGTCGCGGTTCCAAGCCTGCTTCGGCATTGTCAACCGAGCCACCTGCCGCTGCAGTTGATGGTGGTGCTGCGTCCAAGGCAAACCATGCCAATGGGGATCAAGTGGCCAAGGCCGATGATCCCTCCATCGAGCAGCGTGGGTCCTCTCGCCGCCGCCAGCGCCAACGCGGCAGCCGCGGCAAGAATCAAGCGCAGCAATCCAAGCGCGACAACCGGCAACCAGAGAACGGCACCAGCGGCAAGGCACCTCCCGTGGTCACTCCCCACGAATCGGGCTCGCTTGAAGTCGGCAGCAGTGCCTCTGACATCGTCAAGCAACAGCAGCAGCAACAGCAGCAGCAGCAGCAGCCGCGTGAGCGCCGTGCGCGCCGTCGCGGTGGTGCCCATCGCCAGCGCAAGAACCAAAAAGGTGAAGCTGACCAGCAAGAGGGGGAGGTTGCCGCTGAGCACCATCAAGTCACTGCTGACGAGAGTGCTGACAGCAAAGGCACCGGCACCGCAGATGTGCAGACTGCAGTGGCTCCACCTGAACTCAAGGGAGAGAATGAGCAAGCTGAAGAACAAGGACAAGAACAAGAGGAAGAACAAGAAGATCAGCAGTTCCAAACGGAAACGGAAGCTGCCGCACTCAGGGAACAGAGAGACGACGACGGTGTTGCTGGCGAGGAGACGCCTGCAGTCACGGAGGATGCCAGCAGCAGCATTCTGGATGCATCCGTGCACGACCTTGTGCCGCCCATCTCGCTCCGCGCGCTGTACACGTACTTCACTGCCCAGGTGGAGCGGGCAGCGGAGGCAGAGCAAGGGGAAGAGCAAGAGCAACACGAAGTTGAGATGGCGGAGGACGATGACGATGAAGTTGTGGCGGAGGCAGCTTCTGCACCTCTCACTGAAGCCGGCGATGGTGATGCCGATGGGGATGAGGGGAATGAAGAGGCACTGACGGCTGCCGTGCCCGAGGAAGCAGGTGAGCAGGACGACAAGCAAGCGGAACTGGAGCGCCAGCAGGCAGACGGAGTCGCCGTCACTTCACGTCGTGCCGTGCCTGTCGATGCGTGCGACGCAGCAGCAGCAGCCACCACGCTTCCATCGCCGCCAGAAAACCCGCTCCCACCGGTGCTGTTCAAGCGCATGCGCACCGTCAACAAGCGCAAGGTGTGTGTAGGCACCAGTGATGTCTATGCGAATGCGTGTGCGTGTGTACGTGTGTACGTGTACGTGTGTTCGTGTGATTGTGCGCATTTGTGTGTACGTGTGTTCGTGTGTATGCGTGTTTGTGTGTACGAGCGTGATTGTATTTGTGTGTACGTGTGTGTGTGTGTTTGTATGTTTGTGTGCGATTTGTGTCTCAGTTCCTTCACCATCCACCACCGCTTCACGACCACCACCACCACGTCGCCCCTCCCCACCAGGCGCGCATCACGCGGCTTGAGGAGGCGTGCCGCACTCGGCCGGACATGAAGTTGAGCCGGGAGGAAAAGGTCGCCATTGCCCGCAAGCGGGAGGTGGATGCACGCATCACGCTGCTCGAAGAGATCTCAGACAACGTCGACGCGCACATCGCCCAGGTTCGCGGCCCAGCGGGGGTTGGGGGCGGGGGGAGGGGATGCTTGTTGCGTCGTGTGCTTGCTGTGGCGCGCGTGTGTGTTTGTGTTACGTGCTTGATGTGGCTTGTCTGTTTGTGTTGTGCGCGTGTGTGGCGCGTGTGTTGGTGATCGGCGCTTGCTCACGTGCGTGCGCACATGTGCGTGCATGCGATGTGTTATTTGGTGCACTGACGACAGACAAAGGCCTTTGAGCAAGAGCTCCAGTCGCACGTGGAGAAGCTGGTCTCCAGCGCCATCACGAAATGCTGCGATGATGTACGCATGAACCGCCCCCGCCCCACTACACTCGGAATGCACACATCCACATGAACACACAGCCGCGCAGACATAGACACACAAACACAGACGCAGCCGCACAGCGACGAATGAGTCGATTTGTGGTGTGAATCACCAGCTTGTCATGTCCGTACTCCCCGTCACTTCTCACGTCACATCACATCACATCCCACGCACGTCTCCTGTTCTGTGTGTCTGTGCATTTGTTGCTTGGATCTCTTCATCAGTTTGCACTTGTGCTCCTAGGGGCGACGGCTTTGAACAACGACCGCCTGCCCGCAATCTGCCACGAGGTGACATGATTGCACGCACGCACGCATAGGCACACACACACACACACAGAGGCACACACACACACACACACACACACACACATAGGCACACACACACACACACACACGCACCCCCCCCCACACACACACGCTATCCTCTAGCAGTTTTATTACATTACCGTGTTGCGTTTGTTTTGGTACCATCTCTGCTCACCATGACCACTACAATCGCCATCACGACTGCGATTACCGTCATCCATACGACCACCATCAGCCCATGCGCTCCTTTCTCGATCGTTGCACGACTCGCGCCGCCGCTGCGGAGGTGAGCGCCATTGAACATGCACCGCTTCGTGTGCACTCGCTTCCACACACACACACACACACACACACACACACACACACACACATTTACACACACACGCACACACACTCACGCACACACACACTCACGCACACACACACTGACGCACACGCACACGCACACGCACACGCACACGCACACGCACACGCACACACTCACACACACTCACGCACACGCACACGCACACGCACACACACTTACACTCACACACCCATACGCACACATTGCACATGGTGTGTTGCTCCTATTGGCTCGTGCTTCGCTCATGCACGTTTTGCATTGGCTGTGATGACAGGCGCTGCGCTCGTACGTGTGCATGGACGCTGCAGCGAAGAAGACACCAACAGCAGCAGGCGAGCCGCAGGAGGACATCGAAAGCGACAACAACAACGATGCTGCTGGGAAAGCAACAGCTGCCGTAGGTGCTGTCGACAACGATAGCGACAACGACGCGTCCCTGCTGACGGGTGTTGTGAAGCAGATGCTTCGCACACTCGACATACAGGGGCAGCTCGCAACGTCTCTCAGCACGTCGTCACTTTCGTCTTCAGCGCCCTTGAGTGATGCAGAGGACAGCGGCGATGAAGATGCAGCCGAAGAGGAGAAGCAAGAGAACGAAGAAGAACAAGAAGAACAAGAAGAACAAGAAGAAGAAGAAGAGAAAGTTTCATCTGCCGTGATCACTTCTCCTGCGGTAGGTCACAACAATGTGCATGTGTATACGCGTGTGCATCTACGCATGTATGCGTGCCGAATCGGTGAGCCACCACTCACCGCTACATCGTCATCATCATCATCATCATCAACACCACCACCACCATTAGGTGACGCTGCCGGGCGCCGCGTATGTGTCTGCGCCATTTGATGTTGTCATTGGCGGTGTGGACGAGCCTGATTTGCCGATGGGCGATGATGGGGATGACGTGCATGCGACGGCAGACAGCGAGCGTGGTCTTGGCGAAGCTGTTGGCGAAGGGGATCAAGAGGTGGTCGAGGCGGAGGAGGAACAAGAGACCGTACAGGGAGATGCAGAGGACGGGGAGGAGCTGGTTGACGAGAACACGGCCGTGGACATGTCTCTGTTTGACGATCCAGCCATCATGGGCGTGGGCGAGCACGATGACAGCACGGACACCAACAATGTCGATGGTGGCGAGGCAGGTGTGCAGCAGGACGAGGCAGCGCTTGCACGCGCTGTGTCGTACGTTGATGACGACGACGAAGGTGCAGTGGTGGTGATGGTCAAG
Organism: Salpingoeca rosetta; assembly: GCF_000188695.1. Classification (NCBI taxonomy): domain Eukaryota; class Choanoflagellata; order Craspedida; family Salpingoecidae; genus Salpingoeca; species Salpingoeca rosetta. The sequence continues at coordinate 100,344 of NW_004754926.1, read as the reverse complement.
TCGCCAGCCACAACCGCCACGACAGGCACTGTTGTGGACGAGAGTGGCGAGCAGCAACCGGACCTCGTCGACACGGATCGGTCTGCCACTGCCACTGGCGACATCAAGCCTGCAGGCGACTACGACGGTGCTGGGGAAACGCAGGCCAGGGATGAGGCAAGCACCACATCCCCTCCACGCGTCCGCCAGCAACAGCAACAGCAACAGCAACAACAGCAACAACAGCAACAACAGCAGCAACAGCAGCAACAGCAGCCGTTTGCAATGATGGATGAGCGCGGCGGGGCGCCCGGAATGCCGGTCCCCTTTTTCGGCAGTGAGCAGATGATGGCAATGCACCCGTCTGCGCAGATGGCGTTTGCGCTCGCCCAGCAGCAGTATGGCATGTTTGGAATCCCGCCCGCAATGATGGGCAACCCGTACGCAATGCCCGCACCGTATGGCCAGGCAGCAGCAGCCGCCATGCACATGCACATGCACATGGCTCAGCGCATGCACTCGCACCACCAGCGGGGCCACCCACAGCAGCAGCAGCAGCAGCAGCAGCACCAACAACAACACCAACAACACCAACAACAAGAACAACAACAACAGCAGCAGCAGCAGCACCAACAACAACAACAACAAGAACAACAACAACAGCAGCAGCAGCAGCAGCAGCAACAACAAGAACAACAACAAGATGGTGTGGATGATGGCTTTGAGCAGTCGATTAAGGAGAGCGGTGCTGCTGACACCATGACAGCGGTGGAGGACGTGCCAATCTCCTCATCACGCGAAGAAGCGTCTGCTGTGCAAAACGAGACACCCTTTGCCACTCAGCAGCAGGACGATGCCAGCAGTGGCACATATGCGCCGACAACAACCACCAATGCAGTTGCTGATGGTGATGACGATGTTGATGGCAGCATCAGCGGGGGTGCACGTGGTGATGTGAACCAGCATCGCCACAACGCGCCATTCCCAACCTCTGGCGGGGCCACCAACATGCCACTTGGCGCACCGTTCCCGCCACTGCCGCTCCTGCCAAACATGGGCGCCTTTCCACGCCACCCTCATCCCCATTCCCACCAACAGCACCGCCATCAGCCACCTTTCCCCCAACAACAGCAGCAGCAGCAGCAGCAGCAGCAGCGTCAAGCACCCTTGCGTCTCTTCGCGCGCAGTGAGCACAGCAGTGAAGTGACAGGAGGAGATGACACAGGCCCATCCCAGTACACAGATGCCTATGCATCCTCCAACCAGCAGCAGCGTTCGTCGCAGGACGCAGACCACGCCGGCTTTTCGCGCGATTTCTCTCCCGCTGCACGCAACCAGCAGCAGGGGCAGGTGTGTGTGTGTGTGTGTGTGTGTGTGTGTGTGTGTGTGTGTGTGTGTGTGTGTGTGTGTGTGTGTGTGTTGTTGTCGTCGTC
>NW_004754926.1:84058-89861 GCF_000188695.1 Salpingoeca rosetta | reverse complement strand
TGTGTGTGTGTTGAGGAGGGGAAGGTGAATGATGATGTGAGGGCACTGTAGAAGCCACTGTACAAGGCACTGCAGAAGGCAGATCCAACCACACATGAACATACCACAGCAGACGCACACACACACACACACACACACACACACACACACACACACACACACACACACACACACACACACACACACACACACACACACGCGCGCGCGCGCGCACATACACACGCGCACATACACAACACTGACCTCAATCTTGGAGAGAGCTGCTTGAAACGCAGCCTTTATCTCCTGCGGGACATATGTTGCAATTACGCATGGCAGGGAGGCAGGGTGAAAGGTACCAATAAGGAAGGGTTGATGGTCAAAACCCACAGACGAGAGACAGAAAGGGGTAAGGAGCAGGCCAGGTAAAATAGACAGGTGGAGGAGGAAAAGGATCCAAGAAACACATCAACACATAATACAGCGTTGAGACTGCGAAACCCTTTCCCCTTGACACCCCCAAAAGACAACGCACGTCATATTTGTTTTCGTGTTTGTTGATGTCATCCGTGGCCTTGTTCATTTGCTCCAGGTACTGTTCCACACGGGGATCCACCTGTGTGCAGTTGCAGCCAGTAAGTGTGAGGAGGCGGTGAAGGTGAGGGGTGGTGGTCAGATGGCGATGGAAACGGCAAGCAAGGGCAAGGAAGGGCAAACAAGAACAAGGAGGAGGAGCAAGGAAAAACAAGGAAGGGCAAGCAAAAACACAAGCATGATCGCACATCACACACACACACACAGACAGACAGATACACAGACAGACACACACAAACACACAGACACACACACACACAAACAGACGTCACACAGCATGCAGTGTGCACTTGCCTCCTCGTTTGCGTATTCATCATCAGGGTCGTTCTTCCCTTCCCACCCATCCACTTCCTCTTCTCCTTGTTGGGACATCGCTGCTCCACTTCTCTTCTCTCTTGTTGTTGTTGTTGTTGTTGCGACAAGACGACACACGGAAATGTCCAAAGCATGTTGTTCTAGCTCGACACGATAAATTGACAGCGGTTCCGATCTCCCGCACACAAAATCAGCCTCATGCAATGACGCAAGCAAGATGTCAGTGGAAAATTACATGAAAACACGACGAAAAAACTGACGTCAAAGCTGAAATCACCCCCAACCAGTGACAGAAAAACGCGCACAGGCTGTGCAACAAAAGCGAAGCCGGCGTCATCCAGAACCAGAACTTGCAGAAGAAGCGGCAGAAGCAACAGCAGAAGGGAAGCAGCAGAGAGCAGAACTCACGACACTGCAACTCATCACAACACCAACAACAACAACAACAAGGCTGCCGAACTACACGCCAACGAACGCGGCGTGAGTTGTTAATTGTTGTCACATCATCACAACCGAAGCACCAAGCCGCCTCAACCAAGCCAGCCACTTTGCTTTTCATTCTTCCCTCTTGCTTCACCTGCTACACCTGCTCCAACTGTCCTTCATCGTTCCCGTCAGCAGTCGTCAACAGCACTAGCAACACCATCAGCAAGCAGCATCAGCAAGCAGCATCAGCAAGCAGCATCAGCAAGCAGCAGCATGAGTGTTCCCAAGATACCCACTGATGAGGAGCTGCGGGTATGTATGTATGTGTGTGTGTGTTTGTGGCGGGACTGCCGGATATGCATGCAGTTGGGATGGCTGTGTGTTGTGTTTGGATGTGTTGGTCGGGTGTCTTGTTGGTCGGGTAGGTACCTGAGCTCGGAGTTGTTCCAGCCACCACATCTCACACACACACACACTCACACACACACTCACACACTCACTCACACACACACACACATACACACACACACACCACACACACACTCTCTCTCACACACACACTCACACACACTCACCCACATACACACACACCCCACATTGTGTTGCCGCGATGCCATCGCTTGTAGAGTGCCGTGAAGGGCATCCTTCGCAGCCAAAGCACACATGCTGAGGACCCAGACAGGCGCAAGGATATGACGTTCGAGGTGGCCTGGGAAGTCTGCAACAAAGGTGTGGTGGTCTACAGCTGCCGACATGATGACCTTGAGCTGCTGCTTTCGTGCTTTGCCGCGATTGGCCCATGGGTCTGTTCGTGTTTGGCTGATCCAATTTGTGCATACGTGTGTGTGTGTGTGTGATGTATGCAGTGGGTGGCATTCACACTGTGATCAAGACCAAGGTTCCCGCAACTTTCTCTCGCGTTCACAAAGACGATTACTGGTGAGGAACGGAAAGATGTGTGTGCCTTTGTTTTGCAAGTATTTGTACATGTACTGTACACGTGTGCATGGGCGTGTGCTGTCAGTCTGTCAGTATATGCGCATCAGCACACACGACTGACTAGTGCTGTGTTTGTTGCTGCAGTCTGATTGGGCCATATCAGGAGGCAACGGCCAAGACTGACGTCGAAGAATGCACACCCGAATCAGAGGTGTGTGTGTGTGTGTGTGTGTGTGTGTGTGTGTGTGTGTGTGTGTGAAACAGAGGTTCGGTCTGCATCGCGAATTGAGTGACCAGTGGTCTGCTGTTGTCACCACGTACAAAAGGTGTGACGCTGCTTCCTCTCACCCCGCTGTGCTCACACGTTGTCGACAACTTCTGCCGATGCAACAGCCGCTGGCGCGCGCGCTGCAAGCCATGCGTTCACAGGGCATCAGCGTGACCTACGGGCGCTGGCTCATTGAGGGAGCACCATGGGTACGACAACAAGGACTCACCTTGTTTGTGTTCCTGCATCGAGGTGGTGGTGGCAGTGCATGCGGAATGTTAACCTTGCTTGCGCCCTTGGTGAGCTTTGGTCGTCGCCACCCCTCACCCTTTGCTCATTTACGCGCTGTGTTGCTGCTGTGTTGCTGCAACTGTTGCCGTGACAGGTCGTGCTGTTCGACGTTGGCTCTGCGTGGTACAAGCTTGGCGGCTGGAAGAAGGTTTGTCACATCATCACACCTGGTGTAGTGTCTTGGCAGAAAACAATCACACCGTGTAGAAGCTGTTGTGTGCCGCGGTGTGTCGGTGTGGGTTCGAGCCATTTCCCTCCTCTCTAACGCGCCCAACTCACGCACGTGCACGTATGCCATGTGTGCGTTTGTGTTTTGTATTTTGTGTGTATGTGTAGGATCTGTATGAGCTGACGGGCATTGGCTGTCCGGATTCGGATGAAGAGTCCAGCCGCGCCATTGTCTTTGGCTACCTCGTCGCCTGGTTCCTTGGCGAGGTGCGCACACGGTCCTTGGTTGGGACTGTTATGTGATGTGCTTGTGTATGTGTGTGCTTGTGTGTGTATATGTGTGTCGTGTGTGAGCGTGTGTGTGATTGTGTGGATGTGTGGATGGGGATGTGCGTGTGAGAGTGTGTGAATGCGTGAGCGTGTCTGTGTGAGCTGCCGTGCCGTGGTTGATGAAGAACCTCACTCATCCACTCCATTCCTCTCTTCCTTCCCCATCACTTTTCTTGCTGCCTTTTTCGCTGTTGGCAGTATGTGCACCAACTTGAGGTGGCTGGCGAGAAAACCAGCGTTGTTGCCCACTTTCACGAATGGCTCGGTGCGTGCCCGTGCTGGCTTGCGACTGCGTCTCCTTCACACATCTGCACCGATCGGCGCTGTCCGCACATAACTGCGTTGTCTTCATGGCCATCATTGTGTCCATCTTTCTTTCACATCGTTGCTCATTTCCACCTTTCGTCCTGCTGCTGGTGGCTGGTGATGACGATGATGATGATGATGATGATGTTGATGACGATGATGACGATGATGATGATGATGATGATGATGATGATGATGATGACGACTGCTGCCAGCTGGTATCGGCCTTGTGCTGTCGCGCGTCCGCAATCTCCCCATCGCCACCGTCTTTACCACACACGCCACCCTCCTCGGCAGGTGTGTGTGTGTGTATGTGTGTGTGTGTGTGTGTGTGTGTGTGTGTGTGTGTGTGTGTGTGTAGAGCTCGCGTGCATGCTAGCATACATACCCACACGCGTTCAACCCACACGTGACTGGGATGTAACCTGTTTTGTCTGTGCTTATCACCACTGATCCTTGTGTGACAGGTACTTGTGCGCCGACAAGAGCCAGGACTTTTACAACCGGCTGGACAAGTTTGACGTGGACAAGGAAGCAGGGTACGCGTGCCAGACACTCAATCATGATCACGTGTGCCTTGTGCGAGCGTGCGAGCGTGCGAGCGTGCGAGCGTGGGTGAGGTCTACGTTGCTGTTGAACATGTGATGATACAATCAACAACATGAGCATGTCGCATGCTTTATTTTGCACTGGCTGTCCACAACCACGGCAACGGCCACGGCCACGGCAACGGCCACGGCCACGGCCACCACAACCACTAACACTACCACGACCGTCATCGCCACCCCCGCCAACCAGGGATCGCCAAATCTATCACCGCTACTGCATTGAGCGCGCGTCGGCGCACGGTGCACATGTGTTCACGACCGTGTCTGAGATCACAGCGCTCGAGGCCGAGCACCTTCTCAAACGAAAGCCAGACTGCATCACCCCAAATGGTACGCACGCGTGATCTCTTGGTCGTGTTCGTTGTGTGTGTGTGTGTGTTTGTTCATTAGGATAGCTTTGGTTTGACTTGGATGATGCGAGTGTTTGTGTCACTGCTGTGGCTGACAGTGCTGTCTTGGGCTCACACTTGCACATTTACGCACACACACACACGCACGCACACACACACACACACACACACACACACACACACACACACACACACAACAACACTACTACGCCATCAGGGCTGAATGTTGTCAAGTTCAGCGCACTGCACGAGTTCCAGAACAGACACGCGACGGCCAAGGAGAAGATCCACAAGTTTGTGCGCGGGCACTTTTACGGCCACCTCGACTTTGATCTGGACAAGACGCTGTACTTCTTCACGGCAGGCCGCTACGAGCTCATCAACAAGGGCGCAGACATGTACCTCGAGGCCCTGGCACGGTACGCCGACGGCAGTGGTGATGCTGGTGATGGGGGTGTTGTTGGTGTAAAACATGCTTGTGTTTGTGTTTTATGCTCGCAATTGCAATGGGCCACTTTGTGTTGCATGCGCCCGACTTGTGATGAAAGCACAACCGAACACACTCACGTGTCGCGCTGTCCTTTCCCTTGACAATTTCTCGTGCCACTTTTCTCCACCCACCCCACCCCACCCCCACCCCCTCTCAAATGTGTAGGTTGAACTACAAGCTTCAATCGCAGGCGAACCCCGTGACGGTGGTTGCCTTCATCATCATGCCAACAAAGACAAACAGCTTCAACGTGGAGTCACTGCAGGGCCAGGCCGTCTACAAGCGCATGACGTGCGCGCGCGTGTGTGTGTGTGTGTGTGTGTGTGTGTGTGTGTGTGTGTGTGTGTGTGTGTGTGTGTGTGTGTGTGTGTGTGTGTGTGTGTGTGTGTGTGTGTGTGTGTGTGAAAAATTGATTAAAATGTACACGTTCCTCCGTACCGGGCCAAGGCGGATCAGATTGCCGGTTATGACCACAGGTGCCGAAAGGACTCCCGCCCGAAGAGGGTTTCCGGGACTCCTGCAGATCTTCTTGAGCCCGTTGAGACTACCGCTTATGTGTTCTCGTTCTAACTCAGGGTCTCACTCTCTCTTGCGCCGGAGAGAAATCGTATTAAGCGGGTTGAGGGAGTAGTGGGTGGGTTGGGGGTTGGTCGTTTGTTTGTGAGGTGAGAGTTTGTGTTCTTTTTTTTTGTTGAGTCTTTTTTAGTGTAGGTTTCGGATGGGTATATAAGGATAGAAC
>NW_004754926.1:67447-82446 GCF_000188695.1 Salpingoeca rosetta | reverse complement strand
ACACACACACACACAGACACACACTGACACACACACACACACACAGACACACACACAGACACACACACAGACACACAGACACACACACACACACAGACACAACGCATCCACACCAACACATCCACGTCCTTGAAAACCTTCGCCAACTCCTCGCAAACATCAAGCACAACCTCTACCGACAGCACAATCTTGTGTTTGTGCACCTTGCCATGCCAAAACATGTTTGACATGTCACAGCAAATACATAGCTGAGTCAGCACTTTTCCGTGAACGCGTCTGGATTCGCCCGCAGCCACAAACCCCGCAAACCACCAGCAAACACCCATGCTCACCACCACACATACACTGGTCCTGCCCCACCAACACATACACGCGGTGATGGCGACTACAAGTGCGACGATGAAGCGGTGATGGATCATTTTCCTCACTGGATCAACCAAGCAACCAAGCAAGCAACCAAGCAAGCAAGCACTCGCTCCATCTCCCTTCCTTCTTTCTTTCAGCAGCAACAAACAACAACAACAAACAGCAACAAACAACAGCAACATGGCTCCAACTCCCACCACCACCGCCACCACCACCGCCACCAACGCTGCCACTCCACTTGTCGCCACGTCGCCGGTGGAGCGCACCCAGTCCATGGAGGCAACTGTGACTGAGGGCAAGGCGTTCCTGAACAAGCTGTGCGGCGATCTCGCTGCCACCACCTGGACTTCGAGTTTGGCTTCTGCTTCGACTTCTCCTTCATCTCCTTCGACGCACATGGTGCTTCGCCCACGCGCCTCGCGCAAGAAGCGGGCCATGGCCGCCCGCCTGGCCTCCCTGCCCTACAAGCTGCGCCGCCTTCCCCAGCGCCTCGGCACGGCCACGGTGACCACTTCCACCACCACCACCATCAACGACAGCAGCAGCGGGCCGCGTTCTGCGCCTGCGACACCTCGCCGCATGGCCACGCCTTCGCCCAAGGCGGCTCGTCAGCAGAACAGCAAGCGCAGCAAGGCGAGCAAGAAGCGCCTGCAGCGCAAGACCACCATTGAGCAGACACTCATGGACTGCATGTACCACGACCTGCTGCTCCTCCACGTCTTCAAGGCCCTGCAAGAGCAGCAGCAGCAGCAGCAGCGACATGGCCGCCTTTCTGCTGCGCTGCTCCCATCGCGCGCCCTCACCCGCGCCGCGCTCGCCAACGCCAACGCCACGAGTAACGATGAGGCGCAGGCAACAACAGCCACGACGAAGAAGACAAACGCCACGCAGCAGGCCAGCCCACGTCGCAGCCCACGCCGCAGCCCACGCCGCAGCGGGCTTCGTCGCTCTCGCCGCCACAAGCGTCGCAGCACCACCATGGAGCAAGTGGTCATGGACGGCATGAAGTTTACGCCCATCTTCTCCGGCAAGACGCGCGCTTCCTCCACCCCGGTCTCCCCCGCATAAACGTGCTCTGTGTGTGTGTGTGTGTGAGTGAGTGAGTGTGTGTGTGAGTGAGTGTGTGTGTGTGTGTGTGTGTGTTTTCTTCCGCTTTGCTTCGTTCTGCTTTTGCTTATTTGATTGCTTCATGCATTGATTGACTGCTGAATGAATGAATGTCGTGTGGTTGTCAATCGCTTCACTTCAGTTCAGTTCACTTCACGTTGGTGTCAACCGGTCATAAACAAGAAAGAAACAAACACACGACATGACTGCAAGCAGCTCGGCTGACCTTTTGAAACACCACACAGCTCAAAGGAAGGAGAAAGAGGAGGGTGTAGCTCGAACTGTGATGTGTGATGTGATGTGGTGTGATGTGATGTGATGTGGTGTGGTGTGATACCATCGCAGCAGGCATCCACGCACACAACACACACACACACACACACACACACGCATCCACCCATCGACACACACATCACACATACACGCACACAACACACACACACACACGAACATATGCGTGGTCAGATGTAGCAGTGCTTGCGGGCCTGCTCCGTGAGCTCGTCACGAGCAGACGGGTGGGCGATGCTGATGAGGGCGCGGCAACGGTCGGCGGTGTTCATGCCCTTGAGCTCCGCAATGCCATACTCCGTCACCACCGTGTCCAGGTCGTTGCGCGTGATGCTCACCTTCGCCCCAGGCATGAGCTCAGAGACAATCTTGGAGCTGCCGCGCTTGCTCTGGCTGCGCAGGGCGATGATGGCCCGTCCACCCGGCGACCGCTGTGCGCCAATGTGCGTGTCCGCGGCCCCGCCCACGCCGCTCAGCTCGCGGTGGCCAACAGACTCGCTGCACACCTGGCCCGTCAGGTCCATCTCCACGCACGTGTTCACAGAGACCATGCGGTGGTTGTTGCCAAACACAACGGGGTCGTTCACCTGCGAGCCGGGCTTGAAGATGACGCCCGGGTTGTTGTCAATGTACTCGTACAGCTGCTTGGAGCCCAGCGCAAACGCGCCCACCATCTTGCGCGGCCACTGCGACTTGCAGTTGCCCGTGATCACGCCGGCCTTGGCCAGGTCAACCACGGCGTCGTTGATCATCTCCGTGTGCACGCCCAGATCCCTGTGGTTCAGCAGCGCGTGCGCCAGCGCATTGGGGATCCCGCCAATGCCAAACTGCAGCGTGGCGCCGTCCGGGATGAGCGTGGCCACGTGCTGCGCAATCTGCATGTCAATCTCGTCCGAGGGCCGCCGCTCCTCCGTCAGCAGGTCCAGCGTCGAGTTCTCCTCGGGCTCAATCAGGTAGTCCACGTCGCTCAGGCGCAGCGTCGTCGCGCCGTGGCAGAAGGGCATGTTCGGGTTCACCTCCAGCACCACCTGCTTGGCGTGCAGCAGCGCCTCCACCTCGTACACGGCAGAGGGGCCCAGGCTGACGTACCCTTGGTCCGTGGGCGGCGTGCACGTGCCCCAGAACACGTCAATGGGCTTGCGGCACAGGAGCGGGCCCCACTCACGCAGGTTGTGCGGCGCATAGTACACGACGCCGTGGCCCTGCAGGTTGCGCACGGCGTGCGTGAGGAACATGGTGGTCAGCGACAGCTTGCCCTTGAGCTGCTCCTGTCGAAAGGCGTTGTAGGCGCGGTTCGGGTTGGCGCAGTACACCTGCACGTTCTCGCGGTCCTTGACAAACGTCTCCAGCTTGGAGAAAAAGCCGTGCGGCTCAGAGACGGCCATCGCCGTCACAATGCGGTTGTTGGATTGGATCAGCGACGATGCCGCCGCATCCAGCGTCACCAACTTGGGCGCCTTCCTCAGCACAGATGCCATTGTTGCTGCTGTCGCGGAAAGGGAGCAGTCAGCGGAAGCCAGGGGTGGAGAGGGTGGTGGTTGTGGTTGTTAGGCAGAAATAGGTGTGTGTGTGTGTGCGTGTGTGTGTGTGTGGTGGTGTGTGTGTGTGTGAGGTGGTCAATGCATGCATGAATGAATAAATGAATGACAATGACCAGTCACATCAGCCATGCATGCTGTTGCTGAGCTGCAGCTTTGTCGGCGCTGGCAAGCTTCCCAACCAGCCAACCCATTCACCCTCACGCATATCGCTCACTCGCCTAAGCTTGCTTCACACACATCGTGCCGCACACACACACACACACACACACACACACACATCACATCATCGATCATGCTGCACATTATGTCACCACTACCTACTTCGTCAGCCCTCGTGTTGGGCACTGTCAGTTTTTGGTCGGGGACGTGTTGGAAATGAAGCAAGACGGAATGTTCACAGCGATCGCCCTGTTGCGTCGCCACCTGCCGGGCCTATGATGCCCCTAAACGCACAAATTGCGTCAGACGCAGTACCGAGCATGAATTCAGTTGCTGCAGGCCGTATAGACTGAAATCAGGCTCAACTGAAACCAGTCTACATCCCTACTGAAGCCAAACATGTCTGAGGCAAAGCGGAAAGTTGCTGCGGAAGCAGTTGCCGGCACAAGTGCGTCGCTGATGTCGCTGATGATGGGGGGATGGTCTCTCGATGTGATCCTTGCACTCACCCTCTTGCGCTCACCCTCTTGCGCTCACTCCCTTGCGCTCACTCCCTTGCGCTCACCCTCTTGCGCTCACTCCCTTGCGCTCACTTTCTCTCCCCCCCCCCCCCTTAGAGCGGGCAAAGGGAAACGTGAACGCAGACATTTGCGCGTTTCTCAACGAGCTTGCAGACTACGAGAAGAACGTCTCGCGCCACATCCACAAACACAACGCATACCGCAAAGCAAGCAGAGCCATCGCCGCCCACCCATCCAGGTGTGCGTGTGTGTGTGTTTGTGTGTGTACGAGGGGATGGTATGCAAATGTGCCTTTGTGCAAGCGTGTTTTGTTTGCTTGTTTGTTCATTGTTTTTCTGATATACAGATGCACGCAACAACAACAACAACAACACCACCACCACCACCACCACCACCAACAACAACAACACACATCTGCACATGCTCATACTGACACATCTCGCCCATGCCATTGCTTTTGCCCATTCGCCAGGATCAGCTCTGGCAAGGAGGCAAAGGCCTTGCAGGGCGTCGGGGAGAAGATTGCAAAGAAGATTGACGAATTCCTCAGCACGGGCAAGCTCAAGAAGCTCGAGGACATCCACGCAGATCCAACGTCAAAGGCTATCCAGCTGTCAGCTAATACTCTTTGCTTTTGTTTGTATGTGTGTGCGTGTGTGCGTGCGTGTGTGTGTGCGTGTGTGTTTTGTGTGCGTGTGTGCGTGCGTGTGTGTGTATGTGTGTGTGTGTGTGTGTGTGTGTGTGTGTGTGTGTGGCTGTGTTTTGTGTGTGCTCTTGTTGCGCAACACGCACGTCTTGCATGTGTTGATGACCAACGGTGGTGCAGATGTGGTGCAATGCAGCGACGCGCTCTCATGTTGTGGTCGTTGTTTGAGTTGCAACGCAGTATTGCCAGCGTCGTTGGCTTTGGACCAGCCGCAGCCCGCAAGTTTGTTGACCAGGTCAGTGTCATGTGTGTGTGTGTGTGCGAGAGCGCACACGCATGTGTGGAGGTGTCTGTCTTTGCTATTGTGGCTTGGGGCACTCCTGTCTTGCTTTCCTCATCTCTACACACGACACATTCATGCAAACACGCACAACACAACACAACACACACACACACACACACACACACACACACACACACACAATACACGTGCACGTGTATTTGTGCCAGGGGGTGACGACGCTTGAGGAGCTGGCAAAGCAGTCGGGCCTGACCAGCACACAGCGCATTGGGTTGAAGCACCACCACGACTTTGAGGAGCGCATCCCACGGGATGAGGTCGACAGGCTGCGCAAACAGGTCAGGAAAGGACACAGCTCCCTGTCGTTGTGCGAGGCCATCCTGCTTGTTTGCTTGCTGATACATAGCGCTCGTGCCAAGGCTCACCTACCAAGCCACATCACATCGTGCAACGACTACCTATGGATGTACATATCCTCACAGGCGTTTGCAATCATCTCCGAGGTTGATCCAAAGCTAACGGCGGAGGTGTGCGGGAGCTACCGTCGTGGCGCCTCTTCGTCCGGTGACATTGACATCCTCATGACGCACCCAGAGTCAGTTGGTAGGCAGGGGGGAGGGGGGAAGGGAGCTACGTGTCGGCTTGTGTGAGGATGTGCACATGTGTACACATTCACGCGCAATTTCACACGATCACACACACACACACACACAACACCACGCTTGCCAGGTTTACGTCTGAGCACAAGGACGAGAAAGGCAAGATCACAAAGCCGCGGTTTGCTGGCCTGCTCGCAAAGGTTGTCGCTGCCATGCAGAAGCACAAGTTCGTCACAGACTCGCTCAGCTGCGGCCAAACAAAGGTGTGTGTGCGTGCGTGCGTGTGTGTGTGTGTGTGCAGACTACTCGTATAATGCGTGGTTCGGGTTATCTATTCATCAGCGTGGAACCACCTCACCACTGCCCACCCACGCTACCATCATTCCACCACCACCCACGCTACCATCATTCCACCACCGCACAACCACGACGACGTCCAGTTTATGGGGGTGTGCCGGGACCGCGAGGCGCCCAAGGCGGGCGAGGGCAAATACCGCCGCATCGACGTCCGGTTCTGGCCGGCGGACCAGTACCCGCTCGCACTCCTCTACTTCACGGGCAGCGACGAGCTCAACAAGGACATGCGACGAAAGGCCATCGACCTCGGCTTCCACCTCAACGAATACGCAATCAGGTGTGTGTTGTGGTTGTGGTTGTGTTGTGTTGTGTTGTGTTGTTTTGTGTGATGACACCTCTGCGTCTGCATCTGCGTCTGCGTCTGCGTCTGCGTCTGCGTCTAGGTCTGCGTCTGCGTCTGCGTGCCACACCTCAGCCACACACTCCTTGCAACCGCTCATGTCCTCTTTTCTCCTCGCATCAGGCCCATGGGCGAGAAAGGGACAATGGGGGATGCGCTGCCCGTCACCTGCGAGAAGGATGTGTTTGACTATCTCGACATGAAGTACTTGGAGCCCTCAGAGAGGTGACGGTGGTGGTTGTGTGCATCAGCTTGCAGACAAGCTCTGCATGGCATGGTACATTACATTCATTACACGTGAAACCTTGCTCACACCATGCTTTCAATAAACGACATTCAAAGTTGCAGGGCTCAACAAAAGAGAGAAGCACCACCTCCAATCACACGGCACATGTGCAAACCCGTCTTCTTCAACATCTGAATTCAGTGCAACCATTGTTTCTTGTGTTACATTCCCCCTTCCCCTTCATGTTGCATGGACCAACACTGAAATGCATCATCACATCACAACAAGCACGGCAACAAGGGAAGGTGTCAAATGAATGACGCACACACACACACACACACAGGCATGGAGCTTGGAGCGCTTGAACAACAAGCCAACTCCCAAGCAAAGCAAACACACACACACACACCGATGCAAACGGAGGATATCGAATCAAGAAAAGCGGGGAAGAATCTGGGGCCAAATACACGCGCTCACGCTCACGCACACGCACACGCACACACGTAGGAAGAGACGACAGGAAGCGAAATAACAAAGCAAGCCACTCATACGACTCAAAACACAGGACAAGAGAGAAAAACACGATTGTGGTGCCTCACTCGTCCTTGGACTTCTTGGACTTCTTCTTCTTCTCGCTCTTGGGTGTGTCCTGCAGCAGTTCAAAGAAGCAAAAGCGCGTCGAGGCACGAGGCGTAAGGGCATGCCAAGGATTGCAGCTTGCAGTGCATGCAAACAAAACAACGACAGGAACTTTAACATCACAATGACCGCAAGACAACGCAATGTCAGTTGCACCCAAAGCAGCCATAGCACCACACACTTACAGCGTCCTTCGACTTCTTCTTCTTCTTCTTCTCGCTCTTGGGTGTGCTTGGCTGTTGGTGTGCAAAGAAACGCAACACAGGCACGCAGACGACATGAGCAAATCGTAGAAAGCAGCGGCGACCCCCAAAGCACAAGAGCGAATAAAACCGCAAGCACGGTCAAGGAATGCAAACGCACAGGCGCACATTCACAAAAATTGTATCACAACCATCACAACGCACCTCGTCCTTGTCCTTGCTCTTTTTCTTCTTCTTCTTCTTCTCGCTCTTGGGCTCATCCTGTTACACAGACACACAAACACGCACACACACACACAAGCCGCAGGAGAAAAAGCAAGGTTGAGCGGCATGCAAATAGAAGGCTGCAGTCGATCCACAACACCAACGTGCATTCACACGCAGCTGCAAACAGAAACACACAAACACCAAAGACACGCACACACACACACGATGACGACGATCTCAATTCACAATGGCCACATAAAGGTCGCTCCAAACACGTCAACACACACCTCTGTCTTTGCCTTCTTTGACTCCTTCACGGGCGTGGATGGCTCAGACACGTCCTCCGATTGCTTGCGCTGCAGACATTACACAAAAATCAGCAACCAGTGTCAGTCGGTCCCAATGGTGGTGCGCCCAAACACACACCCCCCCCCCCAAAAAAAAACAATCAGTCCAAGGCACGATCACACACGATCACACACACACACACACACACACACACACACACACACACACACACACACACACACAGGGATGCAACAAAACTGAAAAAGAGAGCCATCTACTTCCCCTCTCTTTTCCAATGGCAAACTAGCGTGACACACCTTCTTGGCCGGGTTGCTGTCGTCTGCGTCCTGTGTCTCTGTTGCAGCGACGGCGGCAGCAGCAGCTGCGTAGTCGACGTAGCCGTTGAGCCAGTCCTTGGGCGTCTTGTCGTTGGGGCGGCCGTACTTGTCAAGCTTGCCGGCCTGGATCAGCTTCTTCTTGGCGGCGGCGCGAGGGCCAAGACCCCACTGCCGCGGGTATGTGTCACGCTCCATAATCACACGCTTGATCTTGGCAACGACGCCGTGATCGCACGTCGCCATCACAGCAGTCGTCATGCACGCAATGCCTGTTGTTGAGGGCGCGGGAAGGTGGAGAGAAAGAGTGTGTGAAGTGTGAGCGGGTGGTGGCAAACCGCGAGAAAGCAGCGTACTTGAAACCTATCATGTTGTAAAGCATTCACACTGAACGATACGACGCACACACACACACAGACGCACACACACACAAGCACAAATGTAAACGCATCCTCTTACACCAACACACACACACACACATGTGGGGAAGCAAACGTACCGACGGCAACAGCCTCGCCCTTTGTCGTGAGGATGACGCACTCCTCGTCAATCTCAATACCGTCCGCATACCGCAACAGTCCAGGAATCATCTGCACACAAGCAGATAGTGTTGTGAGCGCACACACACATTGCAAAGGGGAAAAAGGGAGAGCTGGTGCGTGCGTGCGTGCATGTGTGCGTGAGTGTGTGTGTGTGTGTGGGGGGGGGGGAGATAATCAGCTGGGTCGCAGCCGCGTGGGCCGTGCCACTCACGAGCTTGGCGCCGTAGCAGATGGCGTTGACAGCGCTGTCCTTAACCACGACGCGCTTGTGTCCCGTGAGCAGAATCTCCAGGGGTTGGATCTGTGGCACACCCAAAGCACAAGCACATGATAGGGTGGTGGTCAGTGTTTTGCATAACACTTGGCAGAGGCGGCACCATATGTGTGGGTGGAAACGCAGCAGCCCCACAGATGGCCTTGATAAGAGGCAAGCGAGAGGGCAGCACCTCACGCGGTACAGACGCAAAACCATGCGCACAAATCACAACGCAGCAGGGAGAACGCACCACACGGCGAAGGTAGGTTTGATCGCGTGTGTTTTCGTAGTGCCACTGTGCGTCGAGCACGTCGTGCATGGTGACGAGGTTGTCTGCCTCGCTCTGGATACCGGAGCGGACGCGGCGCAGCTCCTGCATGTGGCCGCCAACGCCGAGGAGGAAGCCAAGGTGCACGCACAGGGTACGGATGTATGTACCGGCCTCGCACTTGACCCAGAAGATGCCGAGGTGGCGGTCGTTGTCGTACTCGAGCAGCTTCGACTCGTAGATGGTGCGCACGCGCAGCTGGCGCTTGACGGCGGAGATGAGGGGCGGGCGCTGGAAGAGGGCACCGGTGAGCTTCTCCAGGGCCTGGGCAAGCGCGACCTCGCCGTCAATGGCGCTGTGGAGGCGAACAAGGCCGACGTACTCCTTGCCCGCGTTCTGCTGCGACTTGACCAGGCGCGTGGCGCGGTCGATGCACACAATCAGGCAGCCCGTGACCTTTGGGTCCAGCGTGCCGCTGTGGCCCGTCTTCTCCACCTTGAGAATGCGGCGGATCCAGGCGACAACCTCGTGGGAGGACGGGTTGGCTGGCTTGTCGAGGTTGATCACACCACTGCGCACATAGTCGTGGATCTTGCGCTTCAGCGGCGAGCAGCCGTTTGGCAGCGGGGTGTAGTGGTTGCTGCGAATGTTCAGCTTGTCAAAGTCCTGTTGTTGTGTGTTGTTGTTGGGGTGGGGAGGGAAGGGAAGGAGAGGGAGGAAAGGTGTGTGTGTGTGTGTGTGTGTGAATAAATGCGAGTGGATAAGAGGGAACAAGTGCGCACATGCGTGTGTTGTGTTGTGTTGTGTTGTGTTGTGTTGTGTTGTGTTGTGTTGTGTTGCGCTGGAGGAACAAGGTCGCAGCGTGTGATGGCAGATTTGGAACAGCCATCCCCAAAAAAGCCATCCCGTTTGATTTCACCCAACTCGCACACACACAACACAAGCACACACACAACACAGGCACACACACACACAACACAGGCACACACACACACAACACAGGCACACATACACACACACAGACCTTGAGGAGGAGAGGCCAGTCGCTGGCGTCGATGGTGGGCTTCACCTTCGACGGCTCAATCTGGAAGTCGGCCTTCCTTTGTTCATCCTGCACAAGTGGGGGTCATTGTGTGGACAGATGAGCATGATGAGCGTGGTGCGGTGTTGTGATGCTGTGTGGCGTGACAACGTGGCGTCTGCTGACACATGCACCCAGCAACGCAATCGCACAACCACCCGCACCCACACACACCCACGTACAAACATACAAACACACTCACACCCACACACACACTCACACTCACACCCACACACACACACACAGAGGGCTGCTCACCGCCACGCTAGTCATGGTTGCTGGTGGTGTTGATGGTCTGGTGGGGCTTCTTGCTGGCTGCTGCACAATCGCTGGTCGCTCAGAACAAACACACACACGATATGGACCTCGTGCTTTGTGTTATGTTAAGGGCAGGGGGAAAAAGGGCAGGCCCTGTGGGTTGGCAGTGTTTGGTCCTCGTGGGTTGACAAAGTGCGCATTGCAATGTACGTTTCGCACAGAAATCGTTTATGAAGCAAATAGTATCCACCACCCACATGCACGAATGAACAATTTATGGCGTCGGAGCCTGCACTTTCGCCCGCCACGGGTGCTGCCCTGCCGCCTCGCACTTGAGCTCGTGCATGGCCTCCATGAGCATCATGGTGGGCGGCGCCGTGTAGTGCGACGCAATCCACCACGGGCTGCTGCTGTCCTCCCCTTCCTTCGGTGAGTAGTACGAAAACTCAAAGTACCAGAACCCGGGGTCGTTGGCGCGGTACGTGTTACGCTCGTCCGTCAACGTCAGCACGAAGAAGCGCTCGCGCCCTTGCTCGTCCCGCGTATCTTCCGTGGGAATGCCCAGCCGCCGCATCGACACGGCAATCTCCCTGCGTGAGTCGAGAGGGGGGGGGGGAGGGAGATAGGGGGTGAGTAAGGGTCGAAAATGTAAGCGCTGCGTGTGTGTGCATGTATATGTTGTGTGTTGGAGCAAAGGGGATGCGAGAGAAGCCTAGAACTAGAAGAAGACAAGCAAACTAGCAAAGACGGAGGACAGGAATAGCCTAGCAGGAATAGAGAGAACAAGAAAACTAAGAAAGGAGAGGCAGAGAAGCATCGGCACACGCATGCATTGGCGGAACCAGACATGAAGCACTGTTGCTTGCCCTCCTGTTGCTGCACCACAAGCGCAACCACTCTTCTCCCCCCCCCCCCACCACAGCGCCACTGCATGCATGCTGCTCTGCTGCATGCAACTTCTCTCGTCTTCGTCGGCCGTCTCCCCTCAGTTTTCTCGTGCACTTTGTGCAACTTACATGTCGTCTGCAAATGTGTCGCCAGCACGGACCACCCCCAAGATGTCGTCTTCCATGGCCTCGCCAAACTGGCTCAGGGCATTGTGGGAGAGGATGGTGCCTGCTCCACCGGAATAGAACTCGTCGTCGTTGATCTTCAGCCGGCGCCCAAAGAAGTGGGGGTCCTTTGGCGAATACCCTGATACATGATGGTGAAGGGGAAGAGGAAGAGAAGACACGGTGGTGTGTAATGCCAGAGAGTGACTTGGGTGAGTGTGTGTGTGTGGGGGGGGGGAACGTAACTGGAAGACCTGTGGGTTGTTGCAGTCCAAACTACACCAAGCCTCCAATGCTGACACTTGCATGGTGGAAATGGCAGACACAAGGACACACACAAGCACGGAGCAGACGCGGATAGGGATATCTCCAAGCATACAACTTTCCTTCACACACACAGATACAGACAGACAGACAGACACACACACAGATAGACACAGATAGACACTGATAGGAACACACACATCCATACATGCACGCACGCACACACTTGGCGCACACATTTGACGCACACGCTCACCCTTGAGGAAGGAGCGGAGGTTGTCCATGTTGAAGAACGTGTCGTCGTCAGCACGAATGAACCAGTCGTACTTGTCAATGAGGTGCGCATACATGAATCCCCACGACATGATGCTCTTGCGCCAGAGAAAGTGGCGGTCCTCCTCCTCGCCAAGCGACAGCACAATCGTGTTCAGCCCAGCCTGGTGCTTGGTTGTCATGAACAGCAGCAAATCACAATCCCGGCCCCACGTCGAGTTGATCTGACGAGAGGAAATTGGAGAAAGCAGAGCGTTGGAAGGAGAAAGGTGAAGGAGGGAGGAGGGAGGAAAAAGGGAGGAAGCGGTAATGGTCAGGTCACAAGAGGAAACAAAACACAGCAAACAACCAAAACAGTGGTGAGACCAAACGGGAAGTTCAAACACATTGCCTGCAAGCAGGGGTTAAAGCGCATTGTCCCGTCCAGGCAGAGAAATGCAACCCCCCCCCCGCACAACAAGCACAGTACACAACACACAGACAGACAGACACACACACACACACACAGACACACACACACACAGACAGACACACACACACACACAGACAGACACACACACACACAGACACACAGGCACACACACACACAGACACACACACAAAGCTCTCGGTTGGACTCACCGCAAGGGCCTTGGTGTGGTGGTTCTTTGGGTTGGTCATCACCCAGCACGCGATACGATCCCGCTTCTCGGCGTTTTCGGTCGAGGCATCCTTGCCCGCTGCCTCCATCTTGCTCTTGGCGCGCGACAGCTGTTCATCTGCCTCTCGCTCGTAGATGAGGCCAAGGCTGGCACCCGTGCGCTTCGATTCCGCAAGCTGCTCCTCCTTGTGCCTGATCATGGCGCGTGCCTCGTCCGCACTGGGCATGAGGTCGAAGATGGTTGTGACGTTGTCGGAGATGGTCCACAGCTGTGTGCAGCTGGCGTCGCACTGCCGCACGACAACACGCGGGCGGTGCGTGGCGTTCCACGCCTGCAGCACGTCGTTGGCGTCAATGCACAGCTTTGTCTCGCGGTTGATGAGGAACCCGGCCTGGGACTGCGCGCCAGGGCGCACGTAGTTCCAGCGCTGGCCCTTTGCCTTCCTCGTGCACCTGTTGGCGACGAGGTCGTCTCCGACCGCCAGGCCCGTGCCGTCGAGGCAGTCGCCCTGGTCGAACGCCGTGTGCAGGCGCCCCAGCGAGTCCAGCAGCCAGTGCTGGTAGCTGCCGCCGAGCATGCAGTGGTTGAGGATGAAGTTGGTGCCGGACCCGTTGCGCTCAATGCACCACTCGTGCGCAAGCGTGGATGCCTGGATGCGTGATGGGTACTTGGCGTCCAGCATCTGGAAGTAGCGCGCCTTGGCTGGGTTCTGCCCGTCTTCGCGCGGCTCGTCAAGGCTGGGCCAGGACAGAATCTCCTGCGTTGCGGTGGTGTTGATGCCCAGCGCATCCTCAAACTCCTCGTGCGTGATGTTGCCGACAAGGTGCAGGTGCACCAGCATGACGAAATCCTCCATGGGCACCCTGGGCTCCGGGGGCGGGGTTGGCCCCTGCTCGTTCTGCTGCGCCGCCAGGTCCAGCGGCTCCTCCTTGTAGCCGTAGTGCCGGTTGAAGGCCTCTGTCAGGGAGCCAGCCTGCTCCTTGATCTCCTGCAGCTGCTTCAGCGCAGCGTCGAGCTTCTCCTGGCTGGTCTGCATGGGCTCCACCACGGCTGTCTCGAGCCGGCTCAGCTTCTCCTCCAGCTGTGCCATGCGCTCGTCTTGTTTGTTCACGCTGGCCAGTATCTCCTTGAGCACAGACGACCGACTGTCGCTGTCCAGCGCCTTCAGGGTCTCCATGAACTGGGCAAGCTGCTCTTGCAGCATGCGACGCTGTTCGCGCAGGTGCTTGTCCAGGGCAGCATCCACAACATCTGCCACAGCTTGCTGCTGTTCCTCTGGGGGTACGCGAGCCGGGGCGCGGGTATCACCCCTGTTATTGTCGTTGTTGTCGTTGTTGATGTTGTCGTTGTTGATGTGGTTGTTGATGTTTTGAGCGTGAGCGAGACGGTTGACGCTAATGTCAGCAGCAACGGCACCGGCACCGGTATCGGCCGCACCTGCGACGACAGGGTTGCCTGCAGGCATTTTGGGAAGCAGGGCTGGCGGTGGGCGGCGCTGCTGTTGCAGGCTGGTGGGGTCATTGGTGAGGAGGTCGCGCTGCATGAGCTGTTGTTGGTGATGGTGATGGTGCGTGTGCATGTTGAGGAGCATCAGGCAGGCCACCGCGGCCACACTCAGCAGTGCCAGCAGCAGTGACGGGGACGGGCTGCCCATTGTTTACAGTCGTTGGCGTTGTGCTTGGTTGTGATGGTGGTGGTCGGTGGTTGGTGGGTGGTTGTGGGTGGTTGTGGTAGGTGGTTGCGGTTGTGGTTGGTGGAACAGGAGAGAGAAGGCGAGGAAGGGAAGCGTGGGAGAGTTAAATGATGTGGTGGTGTGCAGATGTTGTCTGGATAGGATGGGTGAATTGGTTGCTTCACTTCTTTTTGCTGCGCTGCTGCGATGCTGTGCTGCTGCGATGCTGTGCTACTGCTGCTGCTATGCGATGTGAGATGAACTTGCTGTTGTGGTGGGTGGCGGTTGCCTGTGTGATGGCCGGGTTTGCTGGCGTCGTGCGTGAGCGACCAGCCACGTTCCATGGCTGCCTGAAATGCCACACACAGCAACGGCAAAACACGCACAACGACACGGCAACGAACTTTCAAGGAGCAGTTATTCGGTGCACCGAAGAAGTGAGACTGAAGTCAGTGGTGTTGTGATTGTGTGTGTGTGCTTTGTGTGTGTGTGTGCTTTGTGTGTGTGTGTGTGTGCTTTGTGTGTGTGTGTGTGTGTGTGTGTGTGTGTGTGTGTGTGTGTGTGTGTGT
>NW_004754926.1:58667-66853 GCF_000188695.1 Salpingoeca rosetta | reverse complement strand
CTCACTCTCTCTCTCACTCACTCTCTCCACACACACACGTGCAGACACACACACACACACACACACACACACACACACACACACACACACACACGCACACACACACACACACACACACACACACACACACACACACACACACACACACACACACCGCTGCGTCGACGTTGGCGGGGCTCTCGTCGTTTGGCTCCGCGAGTAAACTCACAACAGACAGCAACACCTTGTCAACACTCTGCACAGGCGACCACCTGCATACGTATGTGCGTGTGTGTATGTGAGTGCGTTGAAGGAGAGCGGGCAAGCTTGCTGCAAAGCGCACATGCACTCAAGGCCGAGGAGGGAAAAACTGCGCGTGGGAGTCCACGCATGCATACTCACATGGATAGAGAGAGGCACATAAACAGACAGACAGATGGACAGACACAACACAACACAACACAACACAACACAACACAACACAACACAACACAACACAACACAACACAACACAACACAACACAACACAACACAACACAACACAACACAACACAACACACCTTTCAGCGGCGGTTTCGTAGCCGGAGGGGTCATCGCCGGGCGCGTGGAGAATGGAGATGCACACAGAGCCATCAGGGTACACTGTGGCAAACGATACCATTGGTGGCAACGAGACGGGCGTGTGTCGTTGACAGTGAGCGAGACAACAGAGAGACAGGCAAGCACACACGGAGAGGGGGAAGGGTAGAGGCAAAATGTGCGTTCCTGAGTGCACAACAACAAAAAAGCGCGCGGGCGTCAAACACAGACAGCCAGACAGACACAGACAGACACAGACAGCCACAGACACACAGACACACAGACACAGGCACACAGACACAGACACACAGACACAGACACACAGACACACACACCCAGAGGCAAACGCACCGTTTGGATGGAAGAGTTTGGAGGTGAACTTCATCTTGGGAGGGCTGTGAGGGTAGTCTGGAGGGAACGTGAGCACGGCGCGAAACACGCCAAACTCAAACGGCGTGTCCTCAGGTCCCCTAAGACAAAAGTCGCACCAGCAGCGGGCGTGATCATGACGCATCACAATGGCGCAGTCGATAGGCAGGCAGGGCGGCAGGTAAACAGACAAGCAGGTAAATAGACAAACGCAGATGCGCACGCACACACACACACACACAGATACATTGACAGACAGACAGACACACACACACACACACACAGGCACACAGACACACACAGACACACACAGACACACACAGACACACGCACACACACACACACACAACGTACGTGACAAACGCTTCCCACTCCAAGAAGTTGTCCTCATCAATGGGACCTGGAACATGGCAACAGCAGACAGGCAATCACGCAGGCATTGTGCGCCGTGTGAAAGGTCGCACACATGGAAGCACAGACACAGGTGGCTGGAGAGCAAGGAGGCAACACGCAACAGGACAGATACAACTGACACGCATACCTGCAAGGATGCCTGGCGAAGGGTTCTGGACCAGGTCTGCGCAACAGACGAACAGGACACAGCAAACATGAGCGGGCATGCGCACGGGTGGATCGACACACACAGACACAGACACACAGACAGACAGACAGAGACAGACACAGACACACAGACACACAGACACAGACACAGACACAGACACAAACAGACAGACAGACAGACAGACAGACAGTCAGTCAGACAGACAGACAGACAAACACACACACGCACAGACACACACACACACACAGACACAGACACACACACACACACACACAGACACAGACACAGACACACACACACACACAGACACACACACACACACACAGACACAGACACACACACACAGACACAGACACACACACACACACACACACACACACACACACACAGACACACACACACACACACACACACACACACACAGACACACACACACACACACACACACACACACACACACACACACACACACACACACACACACCTTTGTACTCCTTCATCAATCGCTTCAGCGGCAGCATCCTGAGAGACGACGCGGGGATCGCGACACAATCGCAGCCGGACGCGGAGGTGGTGAGCTGAGCTGAGGTGGTGGCGCTTGCTTTGTCGTCGTCGTCGTCGTCGTTGTTGTTTGTGCGCGTTGTTTTCCCAACGTGTCGTGTCGTTTTGGTGCTGGCGGTTTAGCTGGCAACCACAGACCCACACGCACACGAGCAGACGCACACGCACACGCACACGAGCACACGCACACGGATAAGCACTCAGGTACACACAGAGGATGGCCCCACCTCAGCGACAGCAACAGCGACAGCAGCGACAGCAACAGCGACAGCAGCGACAGCAGCGACAGCAGAGGGATTCGAGTGGCTCCTCTGACCTAAGGAAACGCTCCACCAACGGCTCCAGCCATAATGGCAACGGCAACGGCAGCAGTGCGGCGCGTGTTGTCCGTCGAACCTCCCAGCCACAGCACGCCAAGAAGGAGCAAGGCAGCAGCACGCTTGACAGTGATGCAAGTGATGCAAGTGATGCGAGCGATGCGCCCAGGCGCAAGGGCTCCGGCTCTCGATCTGCGCAGGAGCTGAAGAAGATCATGGAGCAGCTGCTGTCACGCAGAGCATCCACACACGTGCCACCCCACGCAGGCATCCCAAACACCACCACCACTGCCATCGACAGCACCATGCGCAGCACGGGCGCCACCCGGCACGGCTCTGCGCCGTCGCTCTCCTCGCCCGAGGCCCACAGCCACTCACCAACGTCAACCAGCCCGCTTGGCGTGCTCTCGCCGGCGTCACGCCGCCGGCTCTCCCATCTGCTCAATCATCCGCAGGTGCAGCACTTCCACCGCCACCACTCGCGCCACCACCCGGGGCCACAGGTCCACAGCCCCAGCATGGTCCGCCGCGCCTCCAGCCCACACCAGCGGCCAGCGGCTGCTGCTGCTGCCACGCGGCTCAGCGCGGACCTCAACACCATCACGCGCGACGCAGATGCCACACGCCGCGGCAGTGCTGGCAGGGGGTCCGGTCCACAACAACAACAGCAACAACGGCAACAGCAGCACAGCTCGAGGCAGGTCGCCAATGCACCTCACGCGCAGGCTGACGCTGCAACTGCAACACACGACCACCATCTCCGCCGCCCATACAAGCAGCATCCTGGCACGCGCCACCATCCGCGCAGCCACCATCACCACCACCATCTCCACCAGCCGCTGCTACGAGCCCGCCGCACGCTGCCGCCGCCACTCAACAAGCTCGCTGCAGGGCACATGACCACGCAAGCGCAGCGGCAGCACATGCACTCGCACGCCAATGTGGCGACGCAGGTGCTACGGCAGAGCAGGGCGAGGAGCCAGCTGCGGCGACAAAGCCTGAGCGCAGGGCACGTGGACGCTGTACGAGGGACATCGCTTCGACAACAGCATGGTGATGACGGCGATGATGATGATGATGATGATGATGATGATGATGATGGTGGTGGTAGTGTTGGTGGTGTTGGTGATGGTGGTGGTGTTGACGGTGGCGGTGATGATGATGGTGATGGCGATGGTGGTGGTGAAGTGGTGATGGGGCCAGCGGGTCGTGGCGTGCGGTATGGCGGAGCAGGACGCAGCGTGAGTGCCAGGGCCGCACGGGGTGTTGGTGGCATAAGTGCAGGGGCAACAGGTACGACAACCACGAGCAGGCTGGTTGCTGCGGCGCTGGATGCGGAATACAGGGTGACGAGCGTGCAGGGCAAAGGATCAAGCCTCTCCCTGCGATCAACCCTCCTCAAGAACGCAGGCGCTGAGGGTGTTTCTGGTGGCGTTGACAGTCGTGTTGATGATGGTGTTGGCGGCAGCAGTGATGATGTTGGCAACCAGAAGTACCAACACCAACAACAACAGCAACAACAACAACCACAGCAACAACAGCAGCGACAGCGAGTTGGTGGCGGTGTTAAGAGGCGTTCCACGACAGATGACACGACGATTGAGTTTGCACCAGCAACTGACCCCGCCCTCTTTACAGGCAACGTTCACAGGTGTCGTACTTCGCGTGTGTGCGTGCTTGTGTGTGCATGTGGTGTGTGCATATGTGAGTGAGTGTGTGTGCGCGTGTGAGTGTGCGTGCGTGGTGTGCATGTGTGTGTGCGTGCGCGTCTGCGTGCGTGCCGTTGGCGATTGCATCAGTTCACGTGCTTTTCGCCTGCCACCACCACGCCAACTGCCGCAGATTCTGTCCCCATCCTGCCAGCGCTGGGTTATCATCATCGTCAACATCATCGTCATCGTCGTCACCGCCACCCGGGAATCTCATATTCGACGCCGCATTTGAAAGCGGTGCGCGCCCTGCCTGGCGTGCATGTGTGCGTGCAGCTGTGCGTGCAGCTGTGCGTGCGTGCAGTGTATGTTCATCTGTGTGTGTGTGTGTGTCTGTGTGTGTGTGTGTGTCTGTGTGTGTCTGTCTGTCTTTCTCCCCGTCCCTGGCGGCGCGCCTGCCTCTTGTTGTGGTCACCGTGTGCATATGTGCGCTCATCTCTGCCCTGCTGTTCCCTTCAGGCAACCTTGGTCGCGTTGACTGCCTCTCCCCTGCAGAGTACAATCTCCACATCCGCCCAGACCTCGCCAGCCCGCGTCACCGCCTGTGGTCGGTGATCTTTTTTTTTGTGTGTGTGTGTTGTGTGTTGTGTGTGTGTGTTGTGTTGTGTTGTGTTATGTTGTGTTGTGAATGTGCGCTCGCTCGCGTGTGTGTTCCCTTTCGTTGTATTGCTTGAAGTGTGAGTTTCCCTCTCTGCATGCTCCAGTCACGAGCTCATGCATGCACGTGCCCTCGGCAACCGCAATATCGCCTCATTCCCACCGTCACCACCACCCTCCTGTGTGTGCATTGCGTCAGGTTCTACTTCCGCGTGTGGAATGCGGCGCCGGCGCAGCACGTGATGTTCAGCATCATCAACTTCTCAAAGTCCCGCAGTCTCTTTGGCGAGGGCATGGCTCCTGTTGTCCGCTCAAAGAAACGTAAGCGGCGGCGGTGGTGGTGGTGATGATGTTGGTGTTGGTGGTGGTGGTGGTGGTATACGCCTTCGACGAAAATGTTTCTTTCCCAAGCACTGTCTATCTGCCTTCAGGATTGCGTGTGTGTGTGTGTGTGCGTGTGCGTGTGTGTCTGTTCTCATAACACACACACACACACACACACACACACACTACCCAACACACACACACACACACACAATGCACCATCATCATCACCACCATCCCCGTATCAGGGCCGGCGTGGCGCCGCATGGACCCTGCGGATGTGTTCCAGTACAAACCGGACGCGGCGGCGAAGAAGGGCGGGGCGGTCGTCTCGTTTGCTTTCCACTTTGACGATCCGCAGGTGTGCTGCAGCAGCAGCAGCGGCGGCTCAACGAGCCGTGGTGGTGGTGGTGTTGTTGGGTTGTGGCGGTGGTGCTGTGGTGGTGCGTGAAATGCGTGAACATTGGTGTGTGCGTGTGTGTGTGTGTGTTTGTGGGAGCCACATTCTCGCTCCCCCTGGCGTCCATCTCGCCCCCAACTGCCATGAACACCCATGCTGACGCCTTGTTTCCACGTATTGCAACGTTGATCTTGTTCGATAGGATGTGTATGAGTTTGCATACAGCTTCCCATACACATACACGCACTCGCAGCGCAAGATTGCGCAATGGAAATTGCGTCATCGCTCTTTCCTTCAGCTCCGCTCCATCGGATCATCCGTCCAGGTTGGCGCTTGTTTGTTCGCGAGCACACGTGTATTGCTTGTGTTTCATGTGTTGTGTGCGTATTGTGTGGGTATTGTGTGTATTGTGTGCATGTGCGTGAGCGTGCGCGGGTTGTGTGCATGTGTACATGTGCAAGTGTGTGTGTGTTTGTATTTGATCCCCCCCCCCCCAAAAAAAAAAACTTTTTTTTTTTGCATTTCCTCTGCTGACGCGTTGTTGCTGCCGCCGTTGCGCCATTCCGCTGTACAACAGGGCCGAAACTTGGACATGCTCACCATCACCGCACCCAAGAACTTCATCAAGTAAGCCAGCAGTTGACATAGCCACACACACACACACACACACACACACACACACACACACACACACACACACCGCGCTCTCAACACATTTGCACCATCACATCTGTCATTCGCCATGATTGTGCAGAATGAAGAAAGGAGAGCGGTTTCCGACCATCTTCATCACCGCACGCGTCCACCCGGGCGAGACACCAGCCTCGTTCGTCTGCCAAGGTACGCACGCGTGTGGTGGTGGTGGTAGCATGTGTTTGTGTGTTTGTGTGTGTATGTTTTTGTGTCTTGACTGATTGATTGGCGCACATGTTGCGTGAGTGCATCTTGTGAACTACACCCATCCACCCACCCACACACACACACACACACACACACACACACACACACACACACAGGCGTGGTGCAATATTTGCTGAGTCAGCATGTGGATGCGATTGCGCTGCGGAGTCGCGTCGTCGTTCACGTCATCCCAATGCTCAATCCTGACGGTAGGGGTGCCGTGCAGTGTGGTGTGTTGTTGCGTTGCGTTGCGTTGTGTTGGTTTGTGTTATTGGTTTTGTTCTGCGTGATGTTGTGTGTATATGTGTGTGTGTGTGTGTGTGCGAGCGTTCTTTTATTTTTTCTCTGTGTCTCTGCAAGTGTGTTCAGCCGTCTTGCCTCATGAGTTTTGATGCAACATCATGACCCTTCGCTGCAGGTGTGTTTCACGGCACATATCGAGGAAACACCCTCGGATTTGATTTAAACAGGTGCGGCTGCAATGCCCACATTGCACCACACATATACATACATGGTACTCACACGTACACAGAGTGCACACGCACGTAGTACACACACACACACACACACACACACACACACACGCAACCAACACACGCACTCACAGATCCACACACACATCCACACTCTCTCGTTCTCTCACACACATCCACACATACACACACACCCATACATACGTACAGGTGCTGGGACAAAGCGGTACCGAGCAAGCACCCAACCATCTCCGCCATCCGCACTCTCCTCACACAGGTGCACACGAAAAGAGGTTGCTGTTGTTGTTGTTTAAGTTGTTGTTGTTGTTTAAGTTGTTGTTGTTGTTGTTTAAGTTGTCGTCGTCGTCGTAATCCTCGTCGTCGTGATAGCTGCTGTGCTTGTTGTCATGTCATTCTTGTACTTGGTGTCGCTTCAAATACAAGCTTCTGGCATACACCATACACAAACACACAGACACACAGACACACATCATGCGTACAACAGAAGCCAGTTGCACTCTAACCCCGTCGCACATGGCATGGTCATCATCATACTCATCATCATCCTACCCCTTTGCTGTTCATGACTGGCGTTGACAGCACATGAAAGCGGCGACGCGCGTGCTGGCGTTTGTTGATCTTCACGGCCACTCCACCGCTCTTTCCTCATTCATCTACGGAAACGAATACGCAGACTCAACGCGCATGCAGGCGCAGGTGTGTGTGTGTATGTGTGTGTGTGTATGTGTGTGTGTGTGTGTGCTCGTGTGTGTATGTGTGTGTTCGTGTGTGTATGTGTGTGTGTGTGTGGTTGTTTTGTGCCCTCTCCTCGCAACTTCCATTCCCGTTTCCTCGGACCTTCAACTCAACAACCCAAGTCCTCACCACGCTACATCGCCAATGTGCAACACCCATCCAGTGGAGCCTACCCCGTGTGCTGGCGAACGTGTCAGACATGTTTTCGCTTGCGCGCACAAAGTTCAACAGCGACGCACGCAAAGCGGGGACGGGCCGGCGCTGGATCGGCTCTTTGCTCGGTGTGTGTGTGTGTGTGTGTGTGTGTGTGTGTGTGCGTGTGTGCGTGTGTGTGTGTGTGCGTGTGGATGATCATGCTAGTGCAACTACGGCGGTATGTGAGAGTGATTGCTTGTCGTGGTGTGGTGGTGTGACGCGCTGTTCGTGAGACAGCTGAGTGCGCTTAGTTGGCTTTGTCGGGTGACGAAAGGTGACAGGAGACGCAGGCTTGCTTGTACTCGTGTGATGAATGGTTTTGACTTGTCTAACCAGCAATCCCCCTTGTGGGGAATTATTGTTCAGCTCCGTTGCGTGTGACATGAGGTGCACACTTTATGAACCATTTATTTCAAGCTCAGCAAACAGACCAGCCAGCAAAGGCCCATTTCAAATACACACCAA
>NW_004754926.1:49403-57956 GCF_000188695.1 Salpingoeca rosetta | reverse complement strand
CACACACACACACACACACACACACACACACACGCACAAACTGTTCACTGACTCGCGACCGCAATCACCCAACGCTTAGGCTTCGCCTCTTGCTTCCTCATTCTCATCATCGTCCTCATTTTCATCATCAAAGTCATCGTCAGCATCGAGGTCAAAGGCATCATCAGCCTCGAGGTCAAAGTCATCAGAGTCAAAGTCCAAGTCGTCATCAACAACCCTGTCCTTGCCTGCAAGCAGCACCTGCCTCATTTCCGCCACCGCACGCCCAACAAGCGCCAAATCCGGCCAATGCCACGTCTTGTCGCGCGTTGTGCACGCGCGCACCACGAGCGATTGCACAGCTGGCAGCGACGCCACATCATCAAATATGCAATCGTTCAGGACCAGGCGCTGAACTCCGGCCAAACAGCGAAAGTCGGGGACGTCGCAATCCAAAAGCCGGCAGGTGAACACATCGCGCACATGTGTCAGCGCCAGTGGATCGGCACCAAACACGTCATCATCATCATCATCATCATCATCATCATCATCATCATCATCATCGTCATCATCATCATCATCATCATCATCATCAGCATCACCACCACCACCGTTATCATCATGGTTGGCGTCGTCGGGTGCTGGTGGCTTGGGCGCAACGACGCGCGTGTGATCGATCATGAGCGACTGGATGTTGGTCACACCAACCCGCCCATGACTGTGGAGCAAGCGCAGTATCCCGCAGTCGGCAATCTCGCCACCATCAAGCATGCAGTTGGTCAGGCCCAGCGCCGTGCGACCGGAGAGGTGGCGGAGACCGTGCAGTGGTGAGTCGAACCTGCCGAAGATGTTCACCACGGGCACGCCCGCCACGAATCTGCAGTGGAAGGCGTCATCCTTGTGCACCACCATCGCCTTGACGCAGGATGGCGCGGGTTCATGCACAGATATACCACACGCACGCACGCGCACGTGGTCGGGTGTCCCGCGCAGATCACTAATGTCGGCAACGCACTCGCGAAACACGACATTGTCGGTGCACTCGAGAAGGTCCCACGCCCGCTCGCATATGAGGGTGGCGCAGGCGTGGATGTCCACCATGTCAGCCTGGTTAAAGATCGGGATGGGCGGGGGTGGCACGTGGTCCGAGTGGCTGACCAGCCTGCAGATGCGGGAGGGGCATTCGATTCGCTTGATGTTTGAGTTGAGCACCTCAATGTGGGTGGCGTTGGGCAGGTTCAGCACGTCTGGCGCGGCAGTCACGTTGGTCAGCCGGACGTGGCTGGCGGTGAGCGTGTTGACATCGAGGGTCATATCTGAGAGGTGAAGGGTCTGTGCGGCTGCAATCACGTCGTGGCCGCTGCCAACACGGACGGCCTCGAGGCTGAGCGACCTCACCCCGGCTAGTGGCGTGATGTCAATTGGTTGCTGCACGCGCGACACGAGCCGTATGTCGGAGACAGCGGCCAGGGCACGTGCGCTGTTGCGCAGCTCGTCGACATGCGCACTGTCATTTACAACCAGTTCCCATCGGGCGTGCCCCACGCTGTGCAGGTTCAGCTCACCAATGCCAGGGGCATGCAGCCTGGTTTGGATGCGCAGCTGATTGATGCGGGACGCCGTGAGGGAGGAGACGGGTGGTTTTGGATTCAGGCACACCAGTTCACCCTGAGCACGTGCCAACACGGTGGTACGCAGGCGGTTCCACTGGTCCGCCTCTGCTTGGGTGTTCAATGTCGCTGTGGAGAAAAACAACGCTGGCGAAGGAAGGGTTTGTTGCTGCTGCTGTTGTTGTTGTTGTTGTTGCTGTTGTTGTTGTTGTTGTTGCTGTTGTTGTTGTTGTTGTTGTTGTTGTTGTTGTTGTTGTTGTTGTTGTTGTTGTTGTTGTTGTTGTTGCACAGCTTTGTCAGGGGATGCGAGGTTCTCGTCGCTGGTTGTGTCGAGTTCCAGACAAGGCTCTTCTGAGCCTTGTGTCAGTACCATTTCGTTGATGTACGGTGCGTAGTCTGCCATCATCTCCCATTGTTCCATCGCCTCCAAGCTGTTGAAAGCGACGCGCCCACAGTGCGCAAACTCGCGCCAGAAATCACGTGCGGTACAAAAAGAACCTACTTTGGAGAGCAGAAACACGCAGCCACTGTTCCATGTGACACCGAGCCAGCTGTATGCGAGGAACCTGTTGTCCATCCAGGCGTGTGTGGCGGCGTCATATGCAGGGCCATCCCCTTCGTGTTCTTTGTCCTCGTTTTGGAGGTGACGTTTTTCTTGTTGGAATGCATCAAGCCACATCATGATGGGGCCAGCGTCTCGCAGTGGAACATCGTAGATGCCTCCTTCGATTTCGTAAACAGGGTCAGCGCGCGCCGCCTCTTCGTCGGCCATGTCGTCGACACCGTCGTTGAGCGTGCGGAGCTCGGCAAGCTCGTTAAACACTCCAGCCAGACACCACTTTGGCATTCGCCACGGCAGGTCCTGGTACAACTCGCGGCATGTGAGCATGAGGTTGAAGAAGGCCCTGTAGTTGTCGCGCTGGGAGGGGCGAACGCAGCACTTTGCCATGTCGCCGAGTGGCCACTGCTGCAGCTGCTGTTGGTGGTTGTGGAGTTCCGGCATCAGGTATTCTGCGATGATGGCCCACTCACTCACCGTTAACGCACGCAGCGTCATGGCTGGCTGGCTGGTGAGAGGGTGAGAGGGTGAGTCTTTGTCTTGTGCACAAGCGTGTCCGTCCGTTTGGTTGACATGGGGTTTATTGGGGAAAACTCGCTGAAATCTTACACTGCTCCCAGCGCTCAGAGATGGGGAAGGCAATTGCGGCAAAACAAAGGGCAGCGGTGCGCATGGGTGAATGTGTGTGAGAGCACGCGCCTCATAGACAGAAAGAAAAGTGAATCAATAGATAGATAGAAACCAAGTGCCTCGGTGCGAGGCTCATGTGTAGTGCTGCGACTGTCGCTTAGACAGTTGCAGGGGGCTCTGTTGCGGCCGGGCCACCGGGGCTTCGTGAGGTCACTGGGGCGCTGCGTGGCTGTCCCTCATCGTTGTCGGTGGTGGCGGTGGCAGCGGCGGTGGCAGCAGTGCCGTTGTTGCTGTCATTGCTGCGCTGGCCGCTGTGGCCGGGGGGTGTGGTCTGCGGACGCTTGCGCTTGCGGGTGCGCTTGCCCTGTTGGTGGTTGCGCTGGGCTTGAGCGCGCGCTCGTTGTACCGTCTGGGTGCTCTGGCGGGGAGTGTGTGTGTCTCCCGCCCGGACCGAGCCCGGCTGGTTTTTGCCCCGCTTGTCGTGAGGCATCTGGCCGATGCACCGGAGGTTCGCGTAGCACTCAGCCTTGCATCTCGCGATGGACAACACTTGCCGCCAGTACGTGCTGCTGTGCATGGAGGTAAAAGTGCGCACGTGTGGTGGTGTTTGTGGGTCCGTCGTGGACATAAGGTCGCTGCTGAAGAACTTCCGGAACTTCGAGCCCCAGGCGCCCGAGCCGGCCTCGATCGCAATCGGCACAAATTTGAAGTCGCCCTGGTCGCGTAGGATGGCCTGGTACTTCTTGATCTTGCGTTGTTCCGCCTGCGACGCCGCGTAGAGGTTGGCTTTGGCGGCCTGTGGTTGGTACGAGCTGGCCGCGGGGGCGGCAAACACGAGGTCAAACACGGTGTAATCGCCAGACTTGTCGAAGCTGAGGATGTGTCGGTGTTTGCACAAGCGTGTCTCTGCGGCGACATGCGACAGACAGAAACACCTAAATGCAATGAGACAGAAGAATTCGCGGGCGAATTCGAACACGCTTCTTTTCGTTTTTTTTTTGCGCGCACACCACCACCCAATACAGCCCGCCCCACGCACAGCTTTGACGATGGATGGGGAAGCGACGTTTGATAAGCGGAAGCGGCGAGGAGGGAGGAGGAGCAGGCGACGCAGGCGACGCAGCTCGCAAGTAGGGGAGGGAGATGAAGCGTCAGCGCCGCCGACGCAACCTTTTGAAGCCGTGGAAGAAGCAAGCGACAAGCGCGCAACCTGCAGTGGGAACGCGGACAGCACCGGCACAGAAACCAACACCGCAGTGCCAACGCCGCCAGCCGCTGAACAGGGTGCCAAGCGACGAGCAAGCGAGGGCGCAAGCACCGCCCCCAATGACGTTGTCATTATCGTAGATGACGGGGATCCACAACCCACCTCACCCTCACTGCCAAACGTCAAGGTATGTTGTTGCTGCTTGTGCGGTTGTTGCTGCTTGTGTTGCTGCTTGTGTTGCGTTTGCTGCTGCTGCGATGATTGCGTGTTTTGGTTGCTGTTGATGTTAGCCCGCGCGGTCTTGCTGCATGTGGGTGTAGCCGTTTGTTGTTGTTGCCGACATCAAACCACCATCCCTTATCCACACCCATGTTCACTACCATGAATGTGTGCAGCCGTTCAAAAAGGCGCGCACGCTGCCCTCCAGCCTGCTTCGGGTGAGTGGTGGAACGGGTGCCTCGCAATGAATGTGCACGTCTGGCTGGAAACACGGGTGTTCATGTACATTGCCATCTGGCTGTGGATCGCTCTTCCCAATCCCTCCATCCCTTCTTTCCATCCACAAACAAACAATGGTTCGTTCGTGCACCGCGTTCTGTCTCGCATGCACGCCTGCATCCACCACCATGCCACACTTGTCTGCACAGGCACCAAGCAACACCAACGGCAGTGGCGTGAGCGGCAGGGACGGCCCTTCCCAACAGCCAAGCGACGCTGATTCCCCGTCGCAGCTCAGCCTTGACCAGCACCGCCTCATCGCCAACAAACGGCGCGAGGCGCTTCGCCGCAAACGGTGCTCGTGTGTGTGTGTGTGTGACTGCGGTGTGCATGTGCGTGTGTGTATACATGCGTGTGCGTACGTGTGTATACATGCGTGTGTGTGTTCGAATGTGTTACTGCGGTGTGTGTGCGTGTGTGTGTGTGTGTGTGCGTGTGATCGGGTGGCTGTCTGTGCATTTGCAAGCGATCCACTGCATCTGCAAGTGATCCTCGCCGCCCCCTTCCCTGTGTTCCCTCATTGCATTGCCTTGCAACGTGTTTTGTCGTGCGCAGGGAAGCGCAGCGGCAGCGGTGGCGGGAGCAAGGCATGAAGGCGTTAAAGGAGTCTGGTTTGCTGTCAGTACAGCAGCAGAAGCAGACAGAGCGAGACATGGCGCGTGCCGCATACCACAACGACAACAGCAACAACAGCAACGACAACAGCAACAACAACAACAACAATACCAGCAGTACGGACCCTGCGAATGCTAAGGCAACAACAGCAGCCGCCGCAACCGCAGCAGCCGCAACACAGGATGGTCAGGATGTAGCAGAACCCCAACACGATCAACAACAGCAACAGCAGCAACAGCAACAGCCATCCCCCTCGTCATCGCCGAGAAAGCAGACGGACTTGTGGGTGATTGGACCAAACACATCACCGCAGCACAACCGGCGTCTCCGAGAACAGCAAATCCTCAACGAGCAGCGGCAGGAACGGTGGGCCTACAGCACACACGTGCACGGCGAGCCGTATGCCAACAACCACCACCACGACAGCACCCCGTGGTACGCACTGCAACGAGAGGCAGCCGATCTCAACCCGCCATCCAACACAGATTACTGTGGTGATGGTGGAGGTGGTCGTGGTGATGGCATAGGTGATGGACGCGGGCGTGTGTCGCCGCCGCCACCGCCAGCAACGCCGTCCTCGGGGCCAATGTGGATGTCAGCGCGCGCACTGCTGGCAAAGATGCACTCGCCTTCACCACCGCCATCACCGTCAACACAGTCGCTGTCAACGGCAACAACACCGCGGCACGAGCCACTGGCACGGATGCTGAACACATCCACAGCCAGCGGCGAAGCAGCAGCCAAGCAATCCCGACAGCTGTTCAAACAGACCCAACAGCAACATCAACAGACCCAACAGCAACCACAACAGCAACAAGATCAAGCAAAAGCACCATCCTCATCATCGTCATCATCGTCGTCGTCGTCGATGAAGCCTGTGGAGATGCGAGAGCAGCTGACGGAGGTGCCGATGGTGCTGGCACGTGAGCAACTGAACGCCATTCGCGCTGCGGAGAACGGACACAACATCTTTCTCACGGGGTCGGCCGGTGTGGGCAAGTCGTTTACGCTCAAGAAGATAATCACGCGTCTTGCGCAGCTGAACAAGCGCGTCTACGTCACCGCTACCACCGGTGGGTTGTTGCTTGTGCTGTCGTGTTATAGTGTTGTGTTGTGTGTGTTGTGTGTGTGCGTGTGTGGTGCTGTATGTGTGTTGTGTGTGCAAGCATTGCAACGACAGTTGTACATGTAGTCTCACCGTCTCCTCATTTCGCAGGCATCGCTGCCATCAATTTGGAAGCGCAAGCAACCACCATCCACAGCTTCAGGTGTGCATGTGTGCATGTGTGTGTGTGTGCGTGTGTGTGCATGTGCATGCATGTGCTCCTGATCATCATCATCATCATCATCATCATCATCATCATCATCATCATCATCATCATCATCATCATCATCATCATCATCATCATCATCATCATCATCATCATCATCATCATCATCATCATCATCATCATCATCATCATCATCATCATCATCATCATCATCATCATCGTCATCATCATCGCCATGACCACCAATACTGCAGCGGGATTCGGCTTGGGCACGAGCCGGCCTGGATGCTGATCAATCGTATCTCCTCCCTCACAAAGAAGAATCAGGTGCGCGCGCAGCAGAGATAGAGTTAATAACGGTGACCGTGATGATGGCGGTGATGGTGGTGGTGGCGACTGTGGTGGTAGTGACGAGTGAGGAGGATGCGAATACTCCTAACACCACATGCTTCCTGCCTTTCACTCATCCATTCACACACACACACACACACACACACACACACACACACACACACACACACACACACACACACACACACACACACACGCGCACACACACACACGCACACACACACACACACACACACACACACACACACACACACACACACACACACACACACGCACGCACACACACGCACACACACACCCTTGCGTGTGCAGCCCGGGTTTCGGTGGCAGCGATGCGACGTGCTTGTGATTGACGAAATCAGCATGCTCAGCGCAAGTGTGTTTTCAAAGCTGGATGCGGTTGGGCGCGCGTTACGCAGGCGGAAGGATCTTCCGTTTGGAGGACTGCAACTCATCGTGTGTGGAGACTTTTTCCAGCTGCCACCGGTTCCTGGCATCGTCCCATGCCCAGAGTGAGTAGTGAGTGAGTGAGTGAGTGAGTGAGTGAGTGAGTGATTGAGTGTGTGAGTGTGTGTGTGTGTGTATGCGTACGGGGTGGGAGAGCGATTGTTTAAGCACCCGGTGCGCGCGCATGTGAATGCGATGCACGACGCCGTGCTCACTATTGCTGCTGCTGTCGCTGCTGTCGCTGCTGTCACTGTTGTTGCTGTTGTTGTGCGTGTGTGCGTGTGCGTGTGCGTGTGTGTGCGTGTGTGTGTGTGTGCATCATCAGGTGCGGGAATCGGGATCCAAAGCACCGCATTTTTAAGAAGAGCGCCGACGGACGAAAGGTGACGACAGGCAGCGTATCGACGTGTTGCAGTGCTGCATGCACCGTGCGACGTGCCAGGTGTAATGTGACTGCCTTTTCAATCAATGCTCACACACGCACAAACACATGACAGTTGATTGAATGTTTGTACGAGTATGGGAGTGATCCCAACACGTCCTCTGGTCGCTCGTCCAAACATACGCAGAAACGGAAGAACAAAGGACAGCAGACACACGGGAAGTCCATGCGTGTGTGCCGCTGTGTTTTCGATGGCGAAACGCGTTATGCATTTGAGCCGGATCCTCTCGGCAACAACGTTTGGAGCGAATGCAACTTTCAAGTCCACCACCTCGTCAAGGTTGTTGATCGATCGTGAAAGTGTGGTGTGTGTGTGTGTGTGTGTGTGTGTGTGTGTGTGTGTGTGTGTGTGTGTGTGTGTGTGTGTGTGTGTGTGTGTGTGTTGTTTCTTGCGTGTTCTTGCATGTGTCCGCGTTCCTACCATTCACGTTCCGCATCTCCTCTCAAGGTGTACCGCCAATCGGACAAATCCTTCATTTCGGCGCTACAGAAAGTTCGGTGAGTTTTTGCTGCCACCACTGAGCCAGCCAACCAACTCTTGGCTCGGGTTGCTTTGTCTCTCTCTCTCTCTCTCGTGCTCTCTGTCTCTCTCTTGCGCTTGCTCTCTGTTGGGTGACAGCAAACCGCACTCAAGCTCTTCCTTCATTGGCTGCATCCACATCACTCGCCACCACCACACCACACCACCATCTGGCGTTCGCGAACAGGTGGGGCCGCGTTGATGACGACGTGAAAGCTGTTCTCGCCGCTGCTCAGCGCCAGCTCAGCTTGGCCGACAACATCGTCCCCACCCGCCTCTACGGCCAGAACCGCGAGGTTGATGCAGGTCTGTGCTGTGCTCTGTGTGTGTGTGTGCTGTGTGTGCGTGAGTGTGAGTGTGTGAGCGTGTGAGTGTGAGTGTGTGAGCGTGTGAGTGTGTGAGTGTGTGAGTGTGTGTGTGTGTG
>NW_004754926.1:31376-43876 GCF_000188695.1 Salpingoeca rosetta | reverse complement strand
AGACACACGCACACAGACACACAGACACACACACACACACAGAGATCCATGCATAAACACACACACACACACACAGATCCATGCATAAACACACAGACACACACAGACACACACACACACACACAAACACACAGACACACAGACACACAGACACACGCACGCACGCACGCACGCACTCGCACACAAAGACACACAGACACACACACACACACCTCGGGCAGGTTGAACTCTTGCTGGACGGGAGCGCGGGCGATGGAGGTGGAGACGTCCATTGCGCTCGTGTCGCCGTCACCACCAGATGACACCTGACTCTGAAGTGCGCGCAGCCGCTCCCAATACGAGACAGCCGTGCTGGCCGGCGCCCCAACGCTGCTGGACACAACACTGGACGTCACGTCCACCTCATCCAGGCGCCGCTGGATGTAACTCTGCATGTAACTCGACAAGTGCTGGCAATGCGACATGACATCAACCTCGGGGTGCTGCTCCTTAAACTCCTTCAGCTCCCGCAGGCCCTGCCGTGTCGTGTCCTTCGCCGTCACCCGCGCCAGGATGGCGTGAATGCGCTCGCGTGCCTCATCATCGGCAATCGTGGGTGCAGCAGTCTGCTGCCGTGACAGCGCCGCTGTTGAGTCTGTGCGGCGCGCTTGCGTCTGCGCCTCCATCGCAACAAACTCCGCCACGCTGTCAAAGCGGTCCCGCAGCGTGTGCCGCGGGTCAACACCAAGATGTGAGCCAGACCGCAGGCTACCAAGCCCGTGCGCGCCCTCATCATCAGCCTCACCGGCATGCGAGCTGGCAACGCTTGTGCTGTCGCGAGACGCCATCTTGCTCTTGGCGCGCGCAAGGCGTGCACTCAGGCTGCTCACCGCACTCGGCTTTGCTGCTGGAATGCCTGTGCTTGCACGCAACGACGACGACGGCTTTGGAAGGCCCGAGGAAGATGCGGACGTGGGTGCGTCCACGGTGATGTTGGGCGACACGCCAGTGGCAGTCGCATCCACCGTCGTGTTGACACGCTCCGATGG
The DNA here is from genome assembly GCF_000188695.1 of Salpingoeca rosetta. Taxonomy (NCBI): domain Eukaryota; class Choanoflagellata; order Craspedida; family Salpingoecidae; genus Salpingoeca; species Salpingoeca rosetta. The sequence continues at coordinate 42,848 of NW_004754926.1, read as the reverse complement.
CGACACCACAAATGACGACGACACTCCTTCCTCCTCGTCCTGCTGTTGTTGCTGTTGGTGCTGCTGCTGGTGCTGTCTGATCTCCGACGTCGTTGGCAGCAGCGCCTTGAGCTGCTCGTCTGTGTGCCCGTCGCGCTTGAGCATCAGCAGCACGTACGACCCGACAGCCGTGTCCAGTGGGGACTGCCCAATCAGGCTCAGGTGCGTCATTACGGACGAGCCCAGTGCCTTGACCAGCGAGTTGAGGATGGTCTTCATGGTACGCAGGGGCATGTCGTTGCTTCGCTTCTTCCACTCCACGGGCGGGTGGGCCACGAGAAACTCGTGAATCTCTCTCAGCAGCTGCGCCACGTTGATCTCGGACAGGTGCTCCGCAAGCGTCTTCGTGAGCTTCCACAGGCACTTCATAATCAGCTCCGTGAAGCGATGCGGCACGACCATCTTCTCAGCGCACGCGTCGTTGAGCACGCGGATCAGAACAGCAAACGTCACGTCACGCCGGCTGTTCTCCAGAATACGCAGGAGGATCATGTTCAGTGCGCGGGAGATGTGTGCGCCGTCCTGCCACTGCTCAATCTTCTCATCAAGCAGGCGGGACACCAACTCAACCAGCAGCTGCTGCTGCACGTGGTCCGGCACCGATCGCGCAAACGCGCGGCCCTCGTACACGTGCATGATGCAAGACAGCACGTGCTTGCACAAGCGCACAGCCTCCGGCCGCTTGCCGGGGCTCGACACCTCCTGGGCGCGGACAGCATGCACGGTGAACACGAGACGAAGCTGCAGCGTGCATGCGGTGACGAGGGAGCCAACACTGGACAGCATGTTGATGTCCTTGTCCTTGACAAGATCCTCAGCCATCTTGAGGGCGTGCACGGCCTGACGCATGTCCGTGCTGCTGATGTGGTCGATAATGTCCTCAAGCGTCACCGTCGGCTGGACATGGCGGTGAACGGGCATGGGTTGATCACAAGCATGAGATGATTCAAGGAGTTGTGACTTGACAAGCAAGTATGTATGCGCTCAAGTGTACCAGAAAAGGAAAAAAAAAGGGAAAAGCATCCAAAACGCCTACACACACACACACATACACACACACACACATACACGCACACACACACACACACACACACACGCACACACACACACACACCTGCTGTGGGAGTGTGGCGGCTGGGGTGATGACTGGCTGCTGTGCAGGTGGCTGGTGCATGGCAACCATACTGGCGTTTGCAGACGACGCATGTTGCTGCTGCTGTGGTTGTTGTTGCGGTTGCTGCTGCTGCTGCTGGGGATACGTTGCTGGCGCTGCCTCGTCAATCTCTGTTGGCGCCAGCTCAGGCATTTTCTGGTGACGGCGGCAATGTGGGGGGGGGGGGTGGACAAAGTGGGGGAGGCGTTAGGTGTGATGACTGGAAGAGGATGGACAAGCGACATGCACACAGGCACACGTGCACGACGTAGGCACATGTGCACGACGTACAGATGCACGTGCACATGTACACATACAGATGTAAATACGCACATGTACCCACATACGGCCAATCGACACACGCACTCGGAGCATACACGCACACACACATACATACACACACGCACGCATACATGCAAGCACAAAACACAGCCACATGTGCACCATTTCCGTTGCGGCAGGGAGGTTGAGTGAGTCGAGATCCAGGCTAAACTCCTGTGCGACGCTGGGCTTGAGCGACGCAGCTGATGCAGACCGCGTGGTGTCATTTGACGACGACGCTGCCGCCACGGAAGATTTGCTCGATTTCGGACGTCCGGAACCAGCGTCCACACCCTGAACGCGTGGCAAAGGAACGCAAAGTTAGGGTGGTGTCATTGCACGACACAGTATTCACATACCAGACAGCAATGGCCCACACGGGTAACAGATATGATACACGCAGATGTGCGAGCGCTTCGTGGTGCTTGGTTGCTTGCAGGCAACAGAACATAACACGGCTTCACACAGACCTTTGCGTTTGCGGTGACGGAAGCCGAGCTGCCGCCGCGGCTCTTTGCCATCCGCTTCACGCGCTCCGTAATCAGACTGAACACACACGTGTGTGTATGCACGCAGCAGGAAAGCAAAGACAAGCAATGGCTGTGAGCAAAACGATTCTCTGTAGCACACACACACACACACACAACTCACACATTCACACACGCACACAACAACGCACACATGTATATACACACGCACACAACAACGCACACATACATGTACACGCGCACACAACAACGCGTACCTCATGCTCTTGTCGGGAACGCTGCCCATGAGCTTGTAGATGCCGTCGCCCTGAATGTTGTGCGCTGTCACCAGAAAGTCGAGTGCTGTGGATGGAACGGGGGTGTGGGAGGGTGCAGGGGAGGAAATAGAGAACAACGGGGGTCGAGAATGGGGAAGAGGGTGGAACCAGTGGTGAGAACGGCAAGGGAGAGTGTGATGCGATGAACAGTTGACAGAACCACACGCAGCCAACTTCAGACCACGCTGAACGCACAATTGTACACAACTCACGACACAGTTGGCACACTCACAGCACGAAGACCAAACGCGAGAAATCAAATGCACCCATCACCATCACCACCGCCACCACCACCAGCATCATCATCATCATCATCATCATCATCATCATCATCATCACAGCCACAATGACAGTACACGAACCTGCAGAGCGGACAGAGTGGTCGCGGTCGGCAACTTGCTTTGTGACCGTCTTGAGCGCTTTGGGCGCACCGATTTGCTGCTCACATGGGGAATCACACCAAAAGCGAAAAGAGCAATAAGCACAACATAGACAGTAGGTGACAAGGGAGTGGGAAGCGACACAGCAGAGCGATGGCAACGTCGGCACAAAGTAGCACAAAGGCCTAAACTCTTACTCCACATCCCACATCCTACTTCTCACCCAACGCCTCAGTCTCCCGTCACCACTTCCCGACTTCTCATCCTCGATCCCAAACACAGCACGACGCACCTCGAGTACAGTCATGCCGCTCTTGCTGAGCATGTGGTTCATGGCCACGAGACAGCCCGTCCGCTGGCGGGCGTTCTTGCTCTTCAAACCCTGAACGGCGCACCGACAGGGCATTAAAGTGGCAATGTGACTCTTGGGTCAGTGTAAACTGGAAGGTTACATGCTACGGCTTTGTTGATCACTTGAGACAACCAAAAAAAAATCAATCACGCGTGTGCAAACACACGCACACACGCACACACACACGCGCGCAACACACATGCACACATGCACACATGGGTTCCACGTACGTCGAGGAGGTAGGAGAAGAGGCGGTTGCCCGTGTAGACCTGTGGCAATGTACGCAGCACCGCATGCGTATCTTCACGGATGTTCTCCATCTTATCACCAAGCTAAAACGGTGCACGTTGGCAATCGTGTGTGTGTGTGTGTGTGTGTGTGTGTGTGTGTGCGTGTGTGTGTGAACAAACAAAAACGTTTGCATGTGTGAGTGTTATGCAGGGGCGTGTGGGTGACGCGAGAGACAGAGCATTAATGACGAGGAGTCAACGAGCACGTGCACGAGCGCGGCACAACAATAAAAGCAACAGCCACCATTCTGCACGCAAAGGCTCATGGGCAACTCCGTCCACACGCAACAACACCAACACGGCCCTCGCCCTCTTCAAGAACAACCCATGATCATCCCATCTGCAGACATGGTGCTGGTGCAATTCACCTTCTGGATGAGATATGGAACAAACGACGCGGCCTCATAGTCCGACATGCTGTATCCCTGATCCACAACCGTCTCAAACAGATTCTGCAGGCAAGCAGCAGCAGACAATTCTCGTAAGGTTGGCGATTATGAACGAAACAATCAGGCAGACCAATACGCTACTGCGACACCAACCATCGTACACTTGGGAAACACGTCGTACACACACACACACACACACACACACTCACACTCACACACACACACACACCAGCACGCAAATACACACACAGACACACACACTATCACGCAAATACACCCACACAGGCACACACTCACAGACCTTGAGGAAGGTCATGGCCTTGAGCTGGGTGCGCGGGTTTGTCTCGAAGAAACGAAGTGTGACCCACATCAGCAGCAGATCCAGCGAGGCCACGGCCTCCTCCGCCTGTGGTGCAGGCGTGCTCCCACGCTTCGACACAGCCTGTGCACACGTGGATGTTTGAAGGAGGCGGGGGCAAAATGAGCGTTTGGGTACTTGAGGACATGAGGAAGAGCACACACAGGTAACCACACACTGCACAACTGCACGCACACACACACACACACACACACATAAGTGCACACACACACAAGTGCACACACACACACACACACACACACACACACACACACACACACACACAAGTGCACACGCATGCACACCTTGTGGAGGACGTCGATGGCTTTGCAGTGGTCCTTAAAGTCGTCTGAAAAGAGCTGAGTCAGCAATTCCTTGGAGACGATGGGCTTGAGCTGGTTCTGCAGCTGTTGCACGTACTCCTCACGCGGAGTGGTAAAGTTCCACTTGAGAGACTGGCACATCCAAACACGCAGATATGGGCACAAGGAAAATGGAGTGCACGTGCGTGTGTGTGTGCGTGCGTGCATGTGTGAGTGTGTGATGACATGTGAGCAGAAGAACAAGACATGGAGTTGGCCAACAAGAAGACTTCACACACGCGCGCGCGCACACACACGTGCAACCATGTGTCAGATTACAGTTCAGAGCTGTCACCACCATCCCACCGCCACCAGCCCACCTTGTGTGCCTTGTCGTCGCGAATGCGCTGCTGCTTCTTCGGATCGGCGCCGAGCGGCAGCGTGCTGGAGGCGCCGGCAGCAGCGGCGGTCGATGCAACCGATGACGATGACGTCTTCTTGCCCTTGGACGCGTCGGGCTGAATATACACATACGTGCACACAACGAGGTGAATGGAAGGCCTGCGGTGAGTACAATGAAAGCGTTAAGTGCGCGCACACACATGCGCGCACGCTCTCAAAGCTACACCCATGAAGTACCACACATTTGCGCCCACAAATGCACAAGTACACGCACGCTCACATACGCCAGCACGCACATGTGCACGCTCACATACGCCATCACGCACATGTGCACACACGCACATGCACATACGATTACCTTTGAGGCGCCTCGCTTGGCCTTTGTGGGCTTTGCTGTGGCGGATGAGTCATCATCACTTGAAGCATCGCTGCCCGCTTGCTTCTTCGCTTTCGGCGCGGCTGCCGCCTTGCTCTTCTTCCCACCGGCCTTCTTTCCGTTACCACCGGCAGCAGCGGTACTGTCGCTGCCTGCAGGCATGGCGTCGAGCATGCCAACAACAACGTCCTTGGCTGACGACGGCAGTGTGCCTGCAAGCTTACGCATCCGATCAATGCCAATGGACCGAGCAACCTCCTGTTGTTTCAGCAGGAGTTGGGGGTGGTGATGGTATTGGTGGTGGTGTGGCGTGATTCAACAAACAGGTGAGACAAAGGAAGATCATGAAAGATCATGAAAGACCATGAAAGAGCAGGAAAGAGCAGGAAAGAGTTGGATACTTGCATGTCATGATACGCTCCAGGCATGGCAAGCGATAGAACCAAGTCTCATTCCACAAGAGTGAATGGTAAACAGAGCATCCTCGCACTCTCACGCGCACACACATACACACACACGCGCGCGCGCACACGCGCGTGCATACAGAACGCTTGCAAAGCAACCCACGACGTACCGGGACAATGCCTTGCGCAGCCTTACGCACGGCTGGGTTGCGGTGTTGCAAGCACTGCATGACAGGCTTCACGATCGTCTTGAGGGGTGGCAGCTGCAGCCATACACGCGCAAGGAGAAGGAAGATGAGGAGGTGCACCACGTGACGTTGACAACACAGCGACGGTAGAAATCAATAGCAGATGCTTGCCCCACTCTCATCACTGCTTCGAAACCACAAACCACACACACACACACGCGCGCGCGCGCACACACACACACACATGCACGCCGGCACACACACATGCACACGCCAGACAGCAACACCACCACACCTTCTTTGGGTTCTTGATGGCTGAGAGCTGCTCGCTCATCCACGTGAGGATGCCGGCCTGCGCGTTTGGTTTTCCAGATGCAAGACAGCTGGCAACCGCATCGCCCTATGTTGCCCAGGAAGAAAAGAGGAAGGCGCTGACGTGAGTGTTACGCTTATGTTTGCACAGTCACATCAATACAACAACATACGCGCGCATCCACGCACACACGTACACGCACACGCACACGCACACGCACACGCACACACGTACACGCATACACACACACACAAGCAAACACACGTGCGCGAACCTCGAAGAAAGGGCCAATGCCTGCGTATTTGCGCCACGTGGTAAGGACATCTGTGACAGCGGTGCGGACTGCGTCCTTGTTGTCGGCCAAGTTCTGCAGCACCTCTGGCAAGATGTGGTTGAGATTTTGCCGGCACCCCTTGGCCCCCATGGCTGCGCCAATCGCAGTCAGATGGTGCAGCGTGATGATAATCAGGTTCTTGTTGCTGTCAGAGAGACGTGCCTTCAGGGCAATCAGCACGTCGCCAAGGTCTGGCGTCAGGCGCTGGTGGCGTTTCAAAATGTCGCCCAACTGCTGTAGACCTTCGTTGCGAACCTTCCACGACTTGTCACCGATGCTCGTGATGACGTCAGCGGGCACGTGGTCCGACAGCTTTTCGCGCGGCAGCACATCATCATCCGGCTCCTGCGCATCGTCATCCTCATCATCCTCGTCTTCCTCAGCACCAGCATCGTCGTTGTCGTTGTCGTCAGCACCAGCACCATCGTCGTCATCGTTATCATCGTCATCATCATCGTCACCAGCGTTGGAGGACGATGACGATTTCTTTGCGCCCCGCACGTGACGCGACGCGGCGGGCGCCTTTTCTCCACTCACCTGACATGTGCATGTGTGCATGTGTGTGTGAATGCGTTTGTATGTGTATATGCATGTATGTGTATGCGTGTATGTGTGTGTGAATGCGTTTGTATGCGTATGCGTGTGCGTGAGGGATGATGGAGGTTGGGTGTGCACAAAGTGAGCCATAGTTTGAGCCAACACCAAGAAAACACGCAAGCAATTACACACACACACACACACACACACACACACACACAAACCATAACAAGCGCAGGCGCGCACACATACACATGCACACAAACACACCACGCAACACACCTTGTCAAACTTCTCTGTGATGAGCTGGAGCAGGGCGGGCTTCTCGTCCTGGAACAGCGAAATGAGCGACGGACCAACAAAGATGCGGAGGGTGCCGAGCATATCAATGGCAGCTGTGCGCACACCAGCGTTGGTCGACGCCTGCAGCCATGGAGGCGGTGGGGAAGGGAGGGGAGCGTGATGGCGGTGAGGAGGAACAAATGGTGACAGGATGCGCGCTGCTGTGGGATTGCGGGCAAGGAAGAAGTACAAAACGTCGCAGTGCAGTATGTTGTTAAACGCACGCACGCACGCACGCATGAGCTTGCATGGTTGACGTACAAGCATCTTGCGTGCAAATGTGACGACGGCCTTTGCAGACAACTGCATGCCAAACGCATTCAGAATGCTGGCAATGGTGTTGCACGTCTCCGTGTGCACCTGACGAGGCATAACACTGCATTGTGAGTTGCGAAGAGGCTTATGCGCCGAACATACACAACTGCACACACACACAACTGCACACACACACGCACACACATACACGCACATGCACAAACACATACGAATACTAACACGCGCGCATGTACGCACACGCACACACGCACGCACGTACGACATGCAGAGCTACAGACCTTTGGGCTGCGGTGCGACGAAGCATGGCTGCACATGCGCAGGACAACAAAGTTTGGCCCAAGCTGCTCACACATGACGAGCAGGGCGTCGCTGGCAGGGGCACGGAGCTGCGGGCAGCGACAACGGTATCATGATGGTGAGATAGGCACAGGTGAGGTAGTGCGACTTGCAGCACGGGACAGCCCAGCCTTCAAGATGAGACAACAGCAGCAGCGCGTGGTGACGAACCTTCACGTCAGCAAGCTTGTCGACGAGTGGGGGCACGATCATGTCGACAGCGCGATCCGGGCATGACGGCGATGCCTTGGACGCGGCGGCAGATAGCGCCTCAATGTACGCGCCCATCACCTGTGCAGCAGCAGCAGCAGCAGCAGGAGGAGGAGGAGGAGGGGCACAGGTGGCATGTGTTCGCAGCGTGGTGCGTGTGTGTGTGTGTGTTGAATATATGAGAGCATATGTTGCATAGCAACATGTGAGTGTGTTTGGCGAAATGTGTGAGCTGGGGCCTCGATATGGAGTGTGAGTGCAGTTCGCACGCGTGTGTGGGCTCGATGTGCTGTCGTGTGCGACACGAAATATCTTCGAACATCAGCATCACTGGTACGCACCTGGAAGTTTGTCTCCTTCCACTGCCGAGTGCGCGTCTCTGCGAATGCAAAGATGGCCATGGCCGTGGAGGCATCAACGCTGTCTTCCTTGTCCAGGGCCGCCTTGAGGGCCGTTGCGCCTTCGAGTTTCTCCTTCCACGCGCTGCTCTTCATCAGCTCAATTGCTCCGCCGGATACAAGCGCCTGCACAGCGGCCTCAGCCTACGCACGTGGTCATAGCGGTGGTGATGGTGATGGTGATGGTGATGGTGATGGTGATGGTGATGGTGATGGTGATGGTGACCGCGTGTGTGCGAGAAAGCGCGTGTGTTCGAGCGAGTGTGTACTGTACGTATGCATGTGGGCAAGTGCATGTGTTGGGGAAAACCGCCGTTGTGATGGGAAGTAGACTCAGCGTACGCGTAAACGCAGCCTCACTCGAACCAGCGCAAAAGGACTTACAGCATCTGGGCTCATCTCTGGAAAGGAGACAGGCTCAACGCTGTCTGCCACCTTCTTGCTTCCGCTGCTACCTTTCTTCGACTGCAGAACAACACCAATAAGAAATTGTCGCGTGAGCATGTCTTCAAGATGGAATGTCACACACATTGACTATTGTGTGCCACTGAAACGTGTAATGCACACTCACAACGATAAGAACTGCAACTACACGCATAAGCGCCTTCACACATTCACACATTCACACACACAACTCCACAGACATTCACACATTCACACACAACTCCACAGACATGTATACATTCAAACAAACTTCGACTCAATGACAGGAGCAACGCACCGCTGCGACGGATTTCCGCGCCGTCGACTTCTTAACCCCGGCTGCCTTTGTTCGCTTTGGGCGACCGGCCTTGCTTGCAGCGACAGACGACGATGACGATGATGATGCTGACGATGCGCGTGACGCTTTAGGACGGCCATTGCTCGCACCAGCACTGCTGCTCTTCTTCGCGGCAGCTTTCTTCGTTCCTGCCGCCTTGGAGGACCACGGGGCGGTTGACGTTGATGATGACGATGGTGACGCCCCGACACTGCTGGCGTTGGCAATGATCTTGTCAGCCTTCTTCTTGTCGACGTCTGCAAGCTGCGGGCGAACAAACTTCTCTCCAGAGTGCTGTTCGTGTGTGTGTTGGGTAGGGGGTGAGGGACAACAGCTGAACGGGTAATGAGGAAGGGGCACGAAGAAGTGAAAAGTTGGTGCGTTTGACCGGGGGAGGGGACAGGATGATGAAGTGCAGAATGTCACGCAACATGCATATGTACACACACGACATACACAACACACTAGCACGCACACGACATGTGCACACACGACATACACAACACACACACACACACAAGCAAGTGCAGCTTGGCCGACTCACAGCAATGAGAGCGGAGAGGGCTGTTGCTGCGCTCTCGCGGACGGCTGGCTCGCGGGCAGTGAGGCATGCAACCAGCGCAGCGGCCAACGACGACACGTGACTCTTCCCAAGCGGCTTCTTCGACAGCCTGCTAAGGCTTTCGGACACAACCTGGTGTCGCACGCACACACGCATGCAAAGGGCCAGATGGGTGCGGATTAGTCGATGTGTGATTGTGTGGGGAGGCGACAACATGAATTGAGGGGAAGGAGAGAGAGAAAAATGAAAGACGAAAAGAAAATGGGGAGCACATGAAGCGTATGGCGAGCACATCCACAAGCCGTACTAATGAATCCACCACCCCCACCACCCCCACCACCACCAACAACAACAACAACAACAAACCCACCTTGGCTGTGTGCTGCATCTGCAGTGGGTTCTTCTGCTTGATGGACGCTACGAGCGTCTCCACAGCCTTGTCTGTTGGCATCTGCGCCAGCACTGCCGGCACCGCCTTGTGCAGCGCGGTCACCACGTTCAGCTTCTTCTCCTTAAACTTGTCAAGCATGCTTTCAAAGACAAGAGGGGCGTACGGGGAGAAGCGGTCCCGCAGTCCGGAAGCAATGGCACCAATGCAATCCGTGGCCAGCGCCACGTTGATCACGTTGGAGTCATTCGCCACCACCTGTTTGCGTGGGACAGACAGGGGCGGCATGCACAAGCGTGAGCAAGCGGGTGAACGAGATAGTTCTTGGGAATGTATGTGCACGTGTGTGCACGTGTATGTGTATACGTGCGTGTTGTTCATCGACAGGACAACACATGTGACAACGCTCGACAGCAGTGCAGTTCGTCCACAACAGTATGTGCCGCACACACACACACACACACACACACAACCACACACACACACACGCTCTCGCGCACCAACACAACCATACACGACAACCACATCGGCGCAGGTGCCCCCCTCTCAGCCTCACGTACGCGTATGAAGAGGCGAACGAGGTCGCCGTAGTCGCCATCAGCGAGCTTGACAGCGGAGAGGGCCGTGAGCGCACTCTGCAGCGCATCACGCCTGATGGACCACTTGCTCTCCTTCAGGTCAGACTCAAACGACTTGGGGATCTTCGACAGTGCGTTCACGGCGTCTGCCAGCTCATATGCGTCAACTTCTTCCTCGTCATCATCATCGTCATCATCACCATCACCGTTGTCGTCGTTGTTGATATTCGCATCACTGCCATCAGCAGCATCACCTTGCTGCTGTGCTGCTGCTGCTGCCTTCTTGGCGGCAGAGCGAAGGCGGCGGGTTGGTTTGGGCTTCACGCCCTCTTGCTTTGCCCACTCGTCTTCAAGCTCCTTCATCTGTAGCGGCAAGCAACATCGCAGACCAGACAGGTGCGTGTGAGGGCGTATGTGTATGTGTGTACATGTCCGTGTATATGTGCGTGTGTGTATGTGTCTGCGTGTGTATGTGTGTGTGTGTGTTTTGCCAGCTGTCGCGCACAGGAGAATCCCTGACACAACGAATGACAGGGGTGGGCAGCCGATCCATACGCGATCGCCCACAGCAAAACACCACTTCTTTGAACAAACACGTGTCAGACGGGCGCCACGTGCTGCTGCTGCTGCTCACCATGACGGGCTTGATGTCAGAGAGGGATGGCTTGATGGCGTCGCC
>NW_004754926.1:27456-28776 GCF_000188695.1 Salpingoeca rosetta | reverse complement strand
GCCCCTACCGCTTACCACTGACCCGCCCTCCTCTCTACTCCCTCCACCGCAGGCTGCTCCACCGTTGGCACCGACCTTTGTACATCCTCGTGTCCTGCTTTGCCATGCAGGTGCGTGGATGTATCCTGTTCCTTCTGCCAGCCTGTCATACAATGCGCGCACACGCACTATCACACACAAGTATGCATGCAACACCCCCCATTTCCAAACCCTTACCCCAACATGCGTCATGCCCTCCCTTTCAACTCCTCTTCAGGTTGTGTATCAGCGCTGGATGATTGGCCCGGAGATGGTGACGGTCACGGTCGTGAGTGCGAAGACGCTGTTTTGGATTCGCGTGGCTGCCCTGTCGTCCCTTGCCTCCATCATCCTCTGCGATGACACCATGGACCTCTTTGGCCTTCGACAGGTGTGTGTGTGTGTGTGTCGAGTCTCTGACATGATCATGTCATTTGTCATACACACATACACAAAACATACACCACACCACACACCACACACACACACACTCTCTCTCTGTTTCTTTGCGCCTTTCTTTGTCTCCTGCTCTCTGGCTGCAGGCGTTGTTGAACCTCAGAAATCGGCCCGTGTACAGAAAGGCAAAGGCCTTGCAGGTATCACCACCACCACCACCACCACCACTACCCATTATCATCCGCACGCACACACACACACAAACAAACAAACAAACAAACCGGCTTTGTCCCTGAGCAGCAATCCACTTCTGGCACACTCGCAACATTCAACTTCAAAGTTCACCACTGCTTGCAACACCACCACTGCCAACGCAATCACCACGTGTGAAGGATTTGGACATTTCCATTCGTCATCGTCCCTTCCTGTCTGTGCTCTGTCTCCTCCTCGCATATCCAGCCATCACAGCGGACCAACTCTGCTTGGTAGGCTTCGAAGCGCGCTTACATGTGTGTCTGTATGTCTGTATGTCTGTGTGTCTGTGTGTGTGTGTCTGTGTGTGTGTGTGTCTGTGTGTGTGTGTGCGTGCGTCTCTCTCTCTCTCTGTGTGTGTGTGTGTGTGTGTGGACAAGTGAAAGTGTTTGTGGATACGTGTGAGGAACTCAGAACGTGGTGCTCTTTCATGCCGGCTTCATCTTCACCGTGCTCATACCATTGGCTCGACTGCTGCTGCGCTTCAACAGGCTGTCACCTTCGTTGTCTACGCTGCCCTTGGGTTCCGCGTCACGGAGGTGCGTCCATGAACAACACAAAACACAAACACACACACACACATGTGCATGCAAACCATGGCATCTTAAGCATACCCACCCACACCCACACACCACACACCCACACACACCCACA
>NW_004754926.1:20189-27356 GCF_000188695.1 Salpingoeca rosetta | reverse complement strand
ACACACACACCACCACACACACACACACACACACACACACACACACACACACACACACACACACACACACACACACACACACACACACACACACACACACACACACACACAGGCCAACGCGGACTATGTTGGGGAACGACTTGCCGCCAAATTCAAACGTGCACGGGCGGTTGCCGGGCTGTGATGGCCACGCACACTCCACACACTCTTGGTGGCGTTTGTGCTGTGCGTCGTGCATCGCCGCTCGAGTGAAAGAGAGAGGGGGGGGGGGCAATGGCGTTTTGCCTTGTTGACTTGTTAAATTGAGTGTAACGTTACTTCCTCGCAAAATGAACAAGTTGGATTGAGTAACTGATGTGAACGATGCCAATCGTGCCTTCCTTGCCAGGGACAACGAGCCAATGCCCGTGCAACACACACACACACACACACACACACACATACACACACACACATCCGGCTAGAGGCGAGAGAGTTGCGTGACACGGGAGCCGTCAAAGTGCAGGTGTGTTGTTGGCAGCGGCCACAGCGCGGGCTGCGCTTGGTTGGGATTCGTGTCCTCCAAGCAGCCCTGTTGGTAATGGCGAAACCAAGGGTGGCCGTGGTGTGGTGATGAAGGGAGGAGGTGGTGGTGCGTAAGCAGCGGTGATGAGGAGGTGTGAGTGGAGTCGAAAGAGCAGGTGTTGGTGTTGAAGTCACAGGTGACCACGCACTACACAGGACAAGCATCACATACATTGAGTGCCACAGCCACACCCACCTTGTGGTCAGCAATGAAGTGGAGGAGAGCATCTGTCATCTGCTGTTGGGATTCCCGGATGGCGCTCAAATTGGCCGCTGATGTGTGTGCAGCACACGCGAGGGGGCGGTTGTTGGTCATTGTGAGGTTATTCGCGGCAGCGTCAGGAGCATGTGTGTGTCTGCACGCACCATGGGAACAAGCACATCACACATCATACACACACGCGCGCACGCGCGCGCACACACTTTTGAACAAAACCACCAACCAACCAACCCAACCAACCAACCAACCAACCAACCAACCAACCAACCAAACAAACAACCAACCAACCAACCAGCCAACCAACCAACCAACCAAACAAACAACCAACCAAACACACGAACAACCAACCAACCAACCAAGCAAACACAGAAACTTACGCGAGAGGAGGGCGTGCGATTCCATGGCGAGACAGAGCGCAGCGTTGAGCTGCTCATCAAACAACGGAACACCAAAGTTGACGCCGAGGAAATGATACGTGGTGTACCCGCCATGACGCAATCCAGCACTGTCACCTCCACGTCTGCCACTTCTGCCGCCACCAACAGCAGCGGAAGCGTTGCTGCTGCTCTTCCGCGGAACAGATACGCGTGCCAGCACGTCTCCAAGCGAATCGCCGCCATCACCACCACCTACATGACCGTGTTCTACTTGCTGCTGTGTGGCGCCGCTGGTGTTGTCGGCACTGTCATCGAGGGTAATGAGATCACTGCTTCGTTTCGCCACAACCGCTTCCCGCTGATCACTTGTGCCGCTGCTGCTGCTGTCCTGGTCATCTCCATCACTGCCAGAGTCACCATGTTGGATTCTCCCAGCAAAGCAAGTGGCACTGGCTGATACAGCATCAACGCTATCACCACGCCCACGTGGTTCTTCATTGTTGCTCCCACCCTGCACCTCATCGCCACCGTGCCCAGCAACACCGGCGCCACCGCTGTCAAGACCGCTGCCTGTGACCTTCACGAGGGTGATGTATCCAACGCGGCTGCGAAGATGAAGACGATCGCGCACGTGCCTCATCTCGCGCGAATCCAACACTGCTTGCATCACGTCTGCGTACGACGATGGCGCTGCTGTGTTGGCTGCTGTTGTTGAGACTGCTGGCGTGTTTGATGTTGCTGCGAGTGGCATTGCCTCTGTTGCTGGCGCCATGTCTGTCTTCTCCGCATCCACATCACCATCACCATCACCATCACCATCACCATCACCATCACCACCAGCACCAGCACCATGGGCACCACGGCCCCAGGGGCGGGTGAGCGCACGTGCATACGTTGCTCGTGCCCGTCTCCCCAGCAGCTGTGCGCCTTCCTCCGTGATGGACACGGCCTCTCCACGACGCATCGCTGTTCGGCCAACCAGCAGCGGCGAAAACCCGTCAGGCAGGTTTGACAGATCCACGCCAGCGGCGGTATCAGCAGGGACAGCAGAACTGGCTTGGGCAGTGTCTTCACCAGACCCGCTGCCATTGGTTGCTGTTGTTGCCGCTGCAGTTGTCGCATCGTGATCATCCGTACTGCTTGAACCGCCCAAGTCAATCAAGTTTTGCGCCATCTCAGGTTGCTGCTGCTGCTGCTGCTGCTGCTGCTGTTGCTGCTGCTGCTGCTGTCTTGAGCTGGGGGTGGATGCGTCGCCATCGGCGCTGCTGGCTGGTGCTGCGGGGGCGGCACTCGTGACCGGCACGGATGAAGCTGATGATGCGAGGGTGTCCATGTGTTCGCGTGTTGGCAGCGAAAACGGAACGTGCACGAGTTGGCACTCCTGTGCACGTGTGGCCAGACCTTGCACAAACACGGGGCCTTGTGCAAGGGCGTCTGCATGTAGTCCCGGAGAGGGGCAGGAACATGTGGGCGCGGGATGAGAGAGAGAGTGTGTGTGTGTGTGTGTGTGTGCTTGTGTGAGTGTGAGAGACAGAGTGTGTGTGTGTGTGTGACAGTGTGTGTGTGTTTGCGTAAATGAACATGAGTGAAGTGATTTGTACTGTGGTGGAGTGGGTGAGCGAGCGAATGAGTGTGGCGTAACGAACATCACTGTGATCTGCTGCCTTGACACAAAGCAACGGATTGACAATGATGCCCACAGTCACACATACACACGATGTGCAGGGCATGGTGCTGGTTCCCGCACCGTTGAGTGTGATGAGCAGGCTCGCCGTCGACGTGACGGTGGGCTCATGCTTCCACGTGGTGAGGAGAACTGTCGAGTATCTTGCCAAGGATTTCGGTAATTGGTTGAGCACGGTTCCCGCCATGATGAACAGTGACTCTGGACCCGTCAACACCTGTTTAAGCGTGGCGGCGTGGTGCGTTGGGCGAGCATTGAAGAGGTGGGAAAGGGGTGGACGATCGCAAAGCGTTCACAGTGAACCTGACAGTCAGCGACTACAGGTCACATGGCACGCGCATACTCTGTTGCTTCCAACCAACATACCACACCACACACGCACACGCACACACATATACACACATACGCACACACACACGCAAACGTGCACGCACGCTTGCGTAGAGAAAGAGCTTGAACCACGGCGATGTAAACTCGGAGCGAGGCGGACCAAGAATTGGCATTTGCAGCGCGCTGCAACGAGCAGCAGACGTGTCGATGTCAACGCAATGAAAAGTTGAATGCATTTCAGCACTCAACACGAACATGCGGCACATCGAGAGCACATATATTCAAATATCACCAGGACACAGGTCACGTGCACGCAAACGCACACACACACACACACACACACTCGCACGGCGCGCATGTACGCATACTCTCAACAGACACCGGCAGGCGAGCAACACCGGCGCCTCACCCCGTGATGGAGCGCACGTCCGGGCTGAGAGGCGTCATTGTCACCAGCGCCTTTGGAGAAGAGGGGGATGTGTGAATGTATGTGTGCGTTTGTGTGAGGATGCGTGAGAGTGTGTAAAGGTGTGTGTGTGAATACATGTGCTCACTTATCAACAAGCAGCACCAGCATTGGCAGCAGACGCAGTCATCGTACACAGCACGATGACCACCACATGAACAGTAACAAGATGGCTTTTCGCCTCACCATATAGTTGCGGGCGAGCACACGTCGCTGCGTTTGTTCGTTGAGCGCCGCCAGGCTCTCAAAGCGCACGAGATCAACACCAGCAC
The DNA here is from genome assembly GCF_000188695.1 of Salpingoeca rosetta. Taxonomy (NCBI): domain Eukaryota; class Choanoflagellata; order Craspedida; family Salpingoecidae; genus Salpingoeca; species Salpingoeca rosetta. The sequence continues at coordinate 23,443 of NW_004754926.1, read as the reverse complement.
CGCAACTCAGCGCCAGCTCCTCCTGTTCCTCCTCCCGCTGCTGTTCCTGTGGCTGGTTTTGCTGGTCGTCATCACCGTCGCTCGTGTCTTCGTCCGATCGGTTGGGCTGTGAGGATGCCAGTTGTCAGCGTGAAGCTCGCGTCAGTGTCAGACAGTGGTTAAAGTGGTTTCAGGGCACAAGTCAAAAATGCACACACACAGACCAAAACCACAAACAAAAACACAAACAAAAACATACACAGAACCGGTCACCTGAGCAAACAGGGCTGGGTTTCGCCTCAGGGCCTTGAGAGTTTCACGAAGGGCGATGGCGTGATCGGAATATTCGCGCGCGTCGCCATCCATCAGCGTTTCGGTCAACTCAAGCTCAGAGATGAGTTCAAGCACCGTCTCATCAGACAGCTTGCCCGCCTGACATGTTCATGTCCATGTGTGTGGTTGTGTATGTGAGTGTGTGGGTGTGTGGGTGTGCATGTGAGTGTGTGTATGTGTGTATGTGAGTGTGTGTGGGTGTGCATGTGAGTGTGTGTATGTGTGTATGTGAGTGTGTGTGTGGGTGTGTATGTGGGTGTGTGTATGTGTGTGCACGCGAGTCAGAGGATGCGGCTCAGAACGTGGGCTGAGGATGAAATCAAGCGCTAACCCTGAAAGGAAAGGGCCGCACACGACCGTGCACAAGTAGAAAACACACACACGAGCACGCAGGCGCAAGCATCCACACGCGCAACCACCTACACGCACACAACAAACCCACATGCACACGCACACGCACACGCACACGCGTAACGAGCGAGCAGAAGCGGCACCTCAAACAGGGTGACAGCGTGCTTCTTGAGACCGGGACTGAGGTTTCCCATCATGAGGAACGCCGCCAGCGTGGAGTCGAAGAGGAACGCAATGCGTGGTGTGCGCGTTGCTGCCTCGCTCTCCTCCAGCAGAGACCGCCCCTGCGCCCCATCTGCCGGCTGTTGGCGCTCCAGTGACGACGACGAGGCTATCGCAGCCATCGCCTCTCCTTTGTGCTGCCCAGGAACTGCAGCAGTTGTGGTGGTGGAGGAAGGGAAGGCGGGTGTGGGAGGAGAGCGACGAACGTGGTGCCATTGTCGTGAGAACAAATGGGGCACATTGCTTTGGTAAGCGCGCGTTGTGTATTGTTAGCGCTACTTGTCTGTGCATGTGTGCTTGTGTGTACGTTTATGTGCTTGTGTGGCTTGTGCCTGCTGCAAATACGTGTAAATGAACAACGTGGATGCAATGCGAGAGCAAACGAGATGATCTTCTCGACACGTCACACCAGTGGTGTCATTTCTCTCATCTCTTCGTCCACCAGCGTGCACATGCGCACCTTTGAGCCAGGACTTGTGCAGGCCATCCCGGGCGACGGGCGGAACTTTCTTCCGTGCGAATCCAAGACGACAGTACATCGACACAGCGTCCTTCACCTGCACACGCATGCGTGTGTATGTGTGTATGCGTGTGCATGTGCATGCGTGTGTGCGGGAGAAACAGGTTGCGCGCGTGAGCCATGATGCGTGCAGTACACTGCGTACGGGACGTGGGGCAAACAAGAACCAAGACATTGTTCACCCCCATGGAACAGCAGCAACATGTGGTACGAAGAAGTGTGTGAGTGATGATCACGTGCCTGCTGTAAGTCAATCTGAAGCACCTCTGCCATCTCCTTCACCGTCGTGTTCTGGTCAATAGACACAAAGATCTGCAGCGCACGCGAGTGATGGTGGTAGTGACGATGGTTGTGATGGTTGTGATGGTTGTGATGGTGGCCGAGAGCACGCCCGTCACAGGTCAGCTTGTGACGGCGCATGAAATGGCTGTAAATCAAGTGCACGCCCACACATCGACATGCCTGTACATTCTTCTTCGCCACCACAGTCGCAGACACAGCCATACACATACCCACACAACTCACCCCAGCACCCACGAGTCACACGTTTCGACTTCCTCTAAACACAAGTACATACACTTCTCCTCCCCCTCCCTCCCCCCCCCCCCAAACCACCACTATCACAACAGCAGACCTGGTAGAGGAGGGTCTCGAGATAGTCGCCGAGCACGCGGTTCATGACAAACCCTTCCAGCGGCGGCACCACAATGTATGCATCGTCCTCAATCGGCACGTCAAGATAGAACAGCTGCTTCTGGAACAGCCCTGCGCGTGCGTGATGGTCCGCATTTTGGTGCGTGTGTGTGTGTGAGACCGTGTGTGCACGAGATAACATGTGTGTGTGTGCTCGTGTAGTTGGCAAGGTTACGCGTGCGTATGTGTTGTTCTCCACTTGCATGAGTGCACATTGCCGCAAGTGAGGGCTCGAGAACAACATAAACACACAGAGCGCCCCCTGCACTGCAGCAAGAAGACAAACGTACGAATGACAATGTCCCTATCCAGGGATCCGACTTGTGTGAGTCCACGGTTGATGACGCGGTCCAATGTCGCCTTTTCTGCCGGCGATAGCTCCTGTACACATGCGCACACATGCACACACATGCGCACGCACACGTGTATATGCACACATTGCACGATCCACTCGTCAGAAGAGCGCATCAACGCTTGTCGTTACAGGATGGCAGCCCCCCCCCCACACACACACAATATAACCATAAGCATCGCGCACATGCACACACACACACACACACACACACACACACACACACGCACGCATCACACACCCGCACTGCGGCCTCGAGGACGTGGCCAACACCGACGCGCCACCAGTACTCCATCTTCTCTGGCGGGAGCTGACACGGTGGAGGGGGGGGGGCACAGCGGCAAATTGAAGAGTGTGTAACAGCATGATAAGCGGGTGGGAGCGCGTTGGCTGAGCTGGCAAAAATGACTTGATTACATGCCATTGCAGGTGCTCAAGCACCAAAACGAAGGAAAGGAGGGGCCACCGAATGGAATAAAAAACGAGTGCACATGCGCGCACACACGCACGCACACACACACGCACACACACACACACACACACACACACACACACACACACACACTCACACACCCACACCGCGCACAATACACTCAAACACACACACACACAGAACACACACACACACATATGCACGCGCCCCCTGAAGTTTTTTTGTAAAAACAGTTTTTTGGGATATAAGCCCTTGCAAAAAACCCCCTCTTTGTTGTGAATATGGGGGAGCGTAAGTGGTGGAAAAAAAAACATGTTGTGAGAATATAACAACCCCCCCCGGGACAAGCGTCTTTTTTTTTTTGGGGGAGA